>NW_026606705.1:5202500-5605000 GCF_029890125.1 Rhinichthys klamathensis goyatoka
GCAGCAAGCCACCTCAAAGATACCCAAGGTCTCCACATTTTTTTCGGAGCTAGGTGGATTTTGTGCATTTTTTTCAAGGTCGCCCAAACGGACCAGCGTGCTTGATGATGTTGTTGGCAGCAGACTTCCGAGAGCGTGTGCAACAAGGTGGAACTTTCACAGTCGCTCAGTGAACACTGTATATGAGCACAGGGATGATCTTCTGAAGTGTTTTAAGACCATTCAGGACTCTGGGAACTTTGATGCTGTGACTGTGAGAGAAGCAGGAGGGTTTGTGAGGATGCTGGAGGATGGTACATTTTGCTTTTTTCTCCAACTATTTCACAAAATCATGCCACACGTCGACATGCTCTTTCAGCAGCTTCAGAAACGAAACATTGACCCCATCTTCATCAAAGCTGCCATCTGTAATTTTGCCGACAGCATTAGAAACATCAGGTAAATGTGAAAAATTTGAAAAATCATAGAAATAACATGAATGCAGAATAATGCAGTATTAAGCAATTGTTTTATGTTTAAACAAGGTCTTCCATATTCACTGTGCAAGAGGAGATTCCAGCTGCCAAGCGACAGAGGACACTGGGGCCCGCAGAACAACATCGGATTGCTATTGAGGTACAGCTTATTTCACTTTCATAGGCCTCCTCTTGTGCTCTAGTCTACAGTAGTGCTTCACAAACTGCTGCACGGTTACTGGTGCCACTCAAAGGTCCTCTGTTGTTCTATAGTTTTAATTTTGTGTTATGTTTGGAGCAGTTACTAATGTTTTGCCAAATCAAATTCACTTTATCCGTTAGGGACTTCATTTGCTGAGAAAGTGCCACTACAGATAAAAACATAGCACATGTACTGTACATTACAATAATTTTATTTTGGATTTCCTCTTAATCTCAATTCACCAATGATTTAGTTCTATTGTAGATCCTTGATTAGTTTTGGTTTAGACAACAGTATTTCATACTTGATTTTTGCATATCCACATTTACAACTATATTCAAAGTATTGTGACATAATATAATAAAGTTATATGTAAAGCAATTAATATGTTATTTATTTTCTATGTTTTACAGGTGTGTGATACCATCTGGGCTCAGACAAAGGAGCGCTTTGCGTTCACTGGGCACCTTGTGAGTTCAACACTGCTGCAGGGAGAGCTGTTCTCACAGCATGCTAAAACCTTTCCAAGTGCTGCATTGAATGCCACTGTGGAGGCCTATCCGATGCTGAACAAGGCTAGACTGAAGACAGAACTATCCTTGGTCTATGAAAACCCGGAGTTTGAAAAGTGTAGTGGTGCAGTGCCTCTGTATCAGTTTTTTATGGAGAACAACCTTCAGTGCACATTTTCAGAAACTGTTAATCTTCTGAAAATCCTTATCACTACTCCAATGACATCAGCAGAATCTGAAAGATGCTTCTCCACTCTAAAAAGAATCAAAACGTTCCTAAGGAGCACAATGTCTCAAGAAAGACTGAATGCCCTTGCCATGCTTTCTATGGAGAAAAAGATTGTGAAAGACATGCCCAACTTCAACAACAAAGTTATTGATAGGTTTGCAACCCAGAAAGAAAGGAGAGCCAAATTTCTTTACAAGTGACAGTGCATAATCATCTCGGCTGCTTCTCACCATCAGGAACTCAGCATCTCGTCTGCTCCTACAGGGACATAGCAGCATCTCCACTACTCCTTCAAGCACTCAGCATCTCCTCTGCTCCTCCAAGCACTCAGCATCTCCTCTGCTCCTCCAAGCACTCAGCATCTCCTCTGCTCCTCCAAGCACTCAGCATCTCCTCTGCTCCTCAAAGCACTCAGCATCTCCTCTGCTCCTCCAAGCACTCAGCATCTCCTCTGGTCCTCCAAGCACTCAGCATCTCCTCTGCTCCTCAAAGCACTCAGCATCTCCTCTGCTCCTCCAAGCACTCAGCATCTCCTCTGGTCCTCCAAGCACTCAGCATCTCCTCTGCTCCTCAAAGCACTCAGCATCTCCTCTGCTCCTCCAAGCACTCAGCATCTCCTCTGCTCCTCCAAGCACTCAGCATCTCCTCTGCTCCTCCAAGCACTCAGCATCTCCTCTGCTCCTCCAAGCACTCAGCATCTCCTCTGCTCCTCCAAGCACTCAGCATCTCCTCTGCTCCTCCAAGCACTCAGCATCTCCTCTGCTCCTCCAAGCACTCAGCATCTCCTCTGCTCCTCCAAGCACTCAGCATCTCCTCTGCTCCTCCAAGCACTCAGCATCTCCTCTGCTCCTCCAAGCACTCAGCATCTCCTCTGCTCCTCCAAGCACTCAGCATCTCCTCTGCTCCTCCAAGCACTCAGCATCTCCTCTGCTCCTCCAAGCACTCAGCATATCGTCTGCTTCTCCAAGCACTCAGCATCTCCTCTGCTCCTCCAAGCACTCAGCATCTCGTCTGCTCCTCCAAGCACTCAGCATCTCGTCTGCTCCTCCAAGCACTCAGCATCTCGTCTGCTTCTCCAAGCACTCAGCATCTCCTCTGCTTCTCCAAGCACTCAGCATCTCCTCTGCTCCTCCAAGCACTCAGCATCTCGTCTGCTCCTCCAAGCACTCAGCATATCGTCTGCTTCTCCAAGCACTCAGCATCTCCTCTGCTTCTCCAAGCACTCAGCATCTCCTCTGCTCCTCCAAGCACTCAGCATCTCCTCTGCTTCTCCAAGCACTCAGCATATCGTCTGCTCCTCCAAGCACTCAGCATCTCGTCTGCTCCTCCAAGCACTCAGCATCTCGTCTGCTCCTCCAAGCACTCAGCATCTCCTCTGCTCCTCCAAGCACTCAGCATCTCGTCTGCTTCTCCAAGCACTCAGCATATCGTCTGCTTCTCCAAGCACTCAGCATCTCCTCTGCTTCTCCAAGCACTCAGCATCTCCTCTGCTCCTCCAAGCACTCAGCATCTCCTCTGCTCCTCCAAGCACTCAGCATCTCCTCTGCTCCTCCAAGCACTCAACATCTCCTCTGCTCCTCCAAGCACTCAGCATCTCCTCTGCTCCTCCAAGCACTCAGCATATCGTCTGCTTCTCCAAGCACTCAGCATCTCCTCTGCTCCTCCAAGCACTCAGCATCTCCTCTGCTCCTCCAAGCACTCAGCATCTCCTCTGCTCCTCCAAGCACTCAACATCTCCTCTGCTCCTCCAAGCACTCAGCATCTCCTCTGCTCCTCCAAGCACTCAGCATATCGTCTGCTCCTCCAAGCACTCAGCATCTCCTCTGCTCCTCCAAGCACTCAGCATCTCCTCTGCTCCTCCAAGCACTCAACATCTCCTCTGCTCCTCCAAGCACTCAGCATCTCCTCTGCTCCTCCAAGCACTCAGCATATCGTCTGCTTCTCCAAGCACTCAGCATCTCCTCTGCTTCTCCAAGCACTCAGCATCTCCTCTGCTTCTCCAAGCACTCAGCATCTCCTCTGCTCCTCCAAGCACTCAGCATCTCGTCTGCTCCTCCAAGCACTCAGCATCTCCTCTGCTCCTCCAAGCACTCAGCATATCGTCTGCTTCTCCAAGCACTCAGCATCTCCTCTGCTTCTCCAAGCACTCAGCATCTCCTCTGCTTCTCCAAGCACTCAGCATCTCCTCTGCTCCTCCAAGCACTCAGCATCTCCTCTGCTCCTCCAAGCACTCAGCATCTCCTCTGCTCCTCCAAGCACTCAGCATCTCCTCTGCTCCTCCAAGCACTCAGCATCTCCTCTGCTCCTCCAAGCACTCATCATCTCCTCTGCTCCTCCAGGGGAGATGCTGTTGTGCTTGGAGGAGCAGAGGAGATGCTGTTGTGCTTGGAGGAGCAGAGGAGATGCTGTTGTGTCTCTGGAGGAGCAGAGGAGATGCTGAGTGCTTGGAGGAGCAGAGGAGATGCTGAGTGCTTGGAGGAGCAGAGGAGATGTTGAGTGCTTGAAGGATTTTGATTTTATTTTTTGTGTGTGTCTGCCTTAGAGGTGGTTTGCTGAAGGATAAGATTCATGATTGACTCATGTGAACACTGGAGACAATGTATAGCATTTTTTATTGACTTGCTCCCCATTCCAATTAATGTACAGTCTTCTCCATCTAGTGGTTACTCCATATAATAACAGCGATTATTTAACTCTTTGTGTTTATTGAATATTGACTCTGTGCACTTACTGTAATTCATGCAAATTATAGCAATTAGTTCACCTTGTATGACTTGGTTTCCAAATGAATCTCAAATTGGCACGTCTTTGAAAGAACAATATTTGAAATCTACAAGGACGTTCTAAATTCATACTTTAATAATTACATTAGATGCTATTTGTTTTTGAGCCGTTACTTTGGTGTTAATTGTAATAAATAAACGGCAGCAATTGTTTAATTGTTAAAATAAAAATTTTAAAACCACATTGCACCTCAGCCCCCCCTACTTTTTCCATCACCAGCCGCCACTGGAAAATAAAAAGCCTTAAAATAATTTACCGCAAAGCTAAAGATAATAATAGTAAAAGTGGACGGGCCAGAGTAACCTGTCCATTTTATGAAGTTTTGGATCGGGTGCTAGGAGACAAGCCGTCTTTCGTACCTGGAGAAGGCGAAGTGTTGGATACGGCCAGTTTGTCAGAAGATGTCGACGTTGAAGGAGGTTTGTATGTTTCGTCTGTAGCCTACTTCACGTTTTCGAGCAAGTTAAAAATAGAATAGTTATTAACACAATTCTAAACGTATGTCTATATAGTTCTGTAGTTACTTTTTATGGGCCAAAAGTTTGTATATAGTTATCATGACAACTAATTAAAAAGGTTTTTAAATTGGCCAAGTCATTTTCTTTTATGAAGTGTTGTAGGTTTAATATTTAGTTGACTTGTATGTAGGGAATAATAATATAGTCTGACAGAAAAAACAGTTAACTTTAACCCATACAAGTGATAATAGTAATGGTAGTAATCAAAGTAGTAGTAGTAAGCAAAAATAGTGTCACTTTACCATATTAACCTTTTCAATTTTTTAACAGGCGTAGATGAGACTGATTCAATCGATATACCCTCTTCCGAAGCCATTCCTGAACCTACTCCCAAACCCACGTCAGAAGAGGATTGTCAGGAGCCTGTTTTTGACCGTGCCAAGGGAGATCGGGGTGCTGTAGGTAAGTGCTTTTGGGGAAAATTATGTAAATTCTGCGATAAATATATGTAATATGTGTGTATAAAAATATGTACAATTTTCAATTTTTTTTGGGCACAACTAAGTAAATAATGCAGGTTCCGTACTTTTCAAAGCAAACTTTTTTTCCTTATATATTTTAGTTAGGCATTTGATGTAATCTACTATTTTAAACTAACAATACATCAACTTGTTTTTTTTTTTTTTAGGATCACGGAAAAGGAAGACAAAACTAGAAGCCACAGTTGAATGCTTTGCAAAGGCCCTGTCTGATAATCTTTCAAGAGAGATGCAGCTTACTATGCAAATGCAAGCAGCCCAGAATGAACATGAGGCAAGAATGTTTGGTATGATGATCCAAGCCATAACAAATACACACCCCATGCCACCCCAAGGCCCCCAGTATAGCATGCCATTTCCTGCACAAAATCCATACTTGCATCATACCCACACTAACTCACCTGGGCCCATGGCTCACAGTCCACAACCTACATACCTGCCACATACTCCCTTATCAGGCAGGCGCTATCCACTAGATGAAGACCAGGAAACCCATACATTCACTCCACTGTAATTCTTCCATCGGCACAATTTCTTGTTTTTGAAAAACTAAGTTAAACATTTTTCACCAAGTTAACACACTTTTGGTAATATAAAAAACAAATTCAAGTTGTTTTTGCCTGTTAAATGTATGTTATTGTAAGCCATATACATTTCAGTTTACCTACTCAATAGTGACCTCTTCAGTGGAGTTTAACCTTTCACATTAGAGCTTTTGGCTGTTAAACAGAACAAATAAGTTTGCCTTTGTGTGTAGCACTTTATTTTCAAATATTGCATATGTAAATTATCAAGGTCTGGTTTATGCTGCTATTTACTTAATTTGATACAGCCAGGCACATATGCCTTTTTTTGTTGTTAGAAAATAAATAAAAGTCTCAAATGTCCACCATCTTCAGTTTGGTTTTTAACACTGACAAACACATAACTTGGTAGAAAACAGAAAAACAAATGTTTAGAAATAGATAAGCTGTATCTTAATTTCAGCTAGAACATGTTTCAAATGGAAAGGTGATTGCTACTCCTGTTGGCCCTGCTCAGAGAAAAAACTGGTCAAAGCAATGCGAATTTTCTGGGGTTGTGTTTCTTGATGCCGCAGAACAGGTGCCATCTCCTGGGTTTCTTCTTGAGTGCCAGCCTCACTAACTCCCTGTAGCCACTCGTTGTCAAAATTTTCTCCATTCCGCTCGCATAGATTATGTAGAATGCAGCATGCTGTGACGACCACTGGCATTCTTTTCAGTTGAAGCTCAGACTGCTTGAGGAGGCACCTCCACCGGCCCTTCAGCCTCCCGAAAGCACACTCTACCGTCATTCGTGCTCTGCTTAGGCGGTAGTTAAAATGTTGCTGTTCCACCGTCAACTGGCCATGGTCACTGTAGGGCTTCATCAGCCAAGACATGAGTGGGTAGGCTGCGTCCCCCAGGACTGTGATCGGCACCTCAATGCCTCCAATGTTGCGCGTAAGCTGTATAAAGACAAATCAATTGTGATAAATTATTATTGTGGCATTGCTTGCATATTATATATATAAATTGCGTATGTTTTTCTCATTTGAAAATAATTTGTCCATAAAATGAAGATGTATGGCGATAACACAAATAGGCTATATCTTGGTGTAATACTATTTTTTTTTTTTACTAATAATGATACTAAAGGCTGCTTTTACAAATTCACACATTTTTATTTATTTATTTTATTTTATTCCAACATTTTTATAGACAACCTCTTTTGCTAGTTTTTCTGTTATTCTTGGGACAACAATGAATGATCATGTTTTTACCTCTGGAAAAAGAGCACCTCTCTCTGCCAGGTCAAAGATCTCTGAATTGCGGAGAACTCTGGCGTCATGAACACTGCCTGCCCAACCGACATTGATATTGGTAAACCTAATGGAGATAGTTAATTAGACATTGACTGTATATATATAAAAAATATACTATAGATATCCTCCTGAGATCCAGATTTTTTTTTTTGAATTTAGTTTTTTTTCATGTCATCACATTGTTTAGAGCATAAGAAAAAATGGTAAAAAAAAAAAAAAAAAATTTTTTGAAAAATTATATTTTATTCGTATGTTATGCTATGTACTCTAGTGGACACCAGGACTCAGTTGTTTAAAAAATAAAATGACATGAAATTCTATGTATAGACAAAAACAATGGGATTTTTCTTTCAATCAACAAAAATTGTTTAGGTTTCAGGATTTTTTTTTAAGCAAAATTTGTATAAAGATGATTCTCAACTAAGTTATGAAAGATATAACGAAATGAATTGATACACCATTTTACTTTATGCAATATGTGGGTAAAATGGCCATAAATTAATATTCCCATTCAATGCAATGTATCTATACACTGTATCTAATGTGCACATTAATGTGTTCTTGGAGTAACATTTAAATGAAAAAAGAAGTGTAATAATCGGAGTAATAATTAGCAACATTTTAATAATAATATCTAATATTTCATAGGAATATTGATGTATAATTTATTTCCATATTCACTTGTTGTGTCTCCCAAAATGCCTGATAAACATGATTTAAGTCCTGATGTCCTCTACATGAATGAAATCAATGTTGTTCTGTAACAGAAAGTCATTTTTTTATTTGAAACCCCACAACGGTTTCCTGAGATGTTGCTTTATGAAATACAATTTGAAAAGTAGTAATTTAAATTATAATTATAATATATTATCATATTTCCATAAGAGTGCTACATTTGATGACTAAATTAATGTCAGACATTTTTAAAGAACAAGGAGAAGTTGTTTTCATGGTAAAACTACAAAACATTTGGTATCTCTGAAAAGCCCTGAATGTGCTCTGTGGTTCCCAAACCTGTCCTGAAGGCACCCCAACACTGCACGTTTTCTTTATCTCCCTAATCAAACACACTCCTGATTCAACTCATCAGCTCATTATAACATGGGTTAATGAGCTGAGGAGTTGAATCAGGTGTGTTTGATTAGGGAGATAAAGAAAACGTGCAGTGTTGGGATGCCTTCAGGACAGGTTTGGGACAGGACAAGCCAGGTGTGACATATGATGTCAGAGAAATTCACTAAAATATAATGTCCACTATAGTGGACAAAAGTCTATTCCTGGGTCCCAGGAGGATAATATAAAAAAAATCTTATAAAAGTGGTTTATGCCAAATGAGCAAAAAAAAAAAAAAAAAAAAAAGTATTAATAAATAAATAAAAATGTTAATGGTTACTTAATGTGACTGATAATCTACAACAGCTTGCAGGATTATGGAACAATATCCTTTGCGATTAAAATAGTCCTTTGCGTTGTTTCGTGGAGCCGTTATTGGTATGTGCGACCCGTCGATGGCACCTGCACATTGAGGGAAACCCCATCTTCTCTCAAACCCATCCCTGATGTCCAGGAGCCTCTGGCCTGTGGGCAATTGAATGCATTTCTGCATGCAGGACACCAGCGCACTGCATACTTCCCACACGCAGATGCATACTGTAGACCGGCTCAGCCCAAAGAGGTGAGAGATGGTGTTATACCCGCTGCCTGTAGCGAGATACCACAGGGCCACGGCGACGCGCTTATCGACCGGTATAGCCTGACGGAGATGAGTGTGCCTCCTCATTAAATAACATTGCAGGCAGACACAAAGGTAATCGAAGGTCCGACGCCCCATTCGAAAACTGGTTTGCCAGTCTTGTTCCGTAAAAGAAGCCTGTACTATATTTTCCCACCAGTGTTGACTCCGAGCTTTCATCCAGGTATCTCGCTGGTTTTTAAAGTGTAGTACTGCCGACAGCGAAAATGCTGCACATAATAAGTGCTGCCTTTTGTTGCGTAAGCATTGTAGCAAGTTTTTTTGTTTTCGTTTTGACTGCATTCGCAAACACAAATAGAGCAAAATGACCGTGGCTGCCATTTGAGTTCAACTTAAGCGGAAATGAATATTTGCATTTTTCGCGGGAATTAGAAGATCGGATTCATATCCGTTTCGCTGAGACGCATTCATGTGGCCAAGTGTAAATGGAACCGTTTGAACAAATCCGATAGCTATCCGATCTGAGGAAACGCATGAAGTGGCCAGGTGTAAACAGCCCCATTGTCGGGTCGGGTCGGGTCGGGTTAAATGATCGCGGGTACGGGCCGGGTTCGGGCTTCAGTTTAAAGCCCGTGCAGACCTCTATTCCATATATCGTGAAGCATACACAAATTCAGGCACTGGCATGTAATTATGAGAGAAAGAAGGTATAATAGTCTAGTAGCCAGCCCATAGAGCCCTATTGTGAACCCGGAAATGTTGAGTACACCAACATTTTATTGCAGAAATGTGAAGTATGGGTCCCCAACATACAGAAACTGCCAGATGGTATTTTGCATATGTTGAGCAATTCGTATAATTAGCATGATTAGCTTAATCGTCCATTTTGACCACATATTTTGCACTGTATGGCCAATTTATACAATATGTGAGTGGTTTTAGAGGATGCTGATTTCATTTCTGGCACTTTCAGACTTCAAAATGGTAATTCTATAACAAATTTGGATAAATCTAGAAACTTTTTTTTATTAATTTCAGACAAAATTTTAGGTTATTTTCATGGTAAACAATAATCTCACATTTCAGAATCACAAGAGCTCTTGCTCTTTGATGTGAATGTTGATAACCTAAATTTGTTTACATTTCTTGAGTTACGTCATGTCTTTATGCAATAAGCTGTTGCAGCTAGCTGTTGTAGTTGGAATACGTATGTAGAAAAGCAAGGGAGCATCAGAAGGGATTTTTTTCTTATATCGCCTTAATTTTCACACAAAAGTCAGTCAATGGATTTAATGTTGACATTACTTATGTTTTCACATTAAGATAAAAGGTGGACAGAGTTATAATGACAGTATTGTTCAATACATTGTGAATTTCTAGTCAGATCCATTTTGTGGGTGAATCTGGTGTTCTAAAATTAGTTACCATTATTTTAAAATTTCGGATTCTTCTTTTTTAAAAATTCAGACTTGTGGTTTGATAAGGAAAGGATTAAAAACCGTCGATATTCAGTGTTATTGCTAATTTCTCAAGTTGTTGTGGAGGATTATTAAACCATTCAACTCTAGTGTTAAGTACTTTCAAAACAAAGAGACCTTCTTTCCGGAAGTCATGTGTGCCACCATTTAGATGGTGCACCTGCAGTGTAAGCCGAAATGTTTTGGGAAGCAGACATACATAAGGCAAGGGAAGGGAGCAGGAGGCATGAAGGGTATTTCAACCAACCCTGAGCAGGTTGCAGTTTGGATCCAATCATTTGGCATATGTTCACATCTAGTCAGTCAAGCCAAGTCACTTTTATTTATATAGCGCTTTTTACAATACAGATTGTATCAAAGCAGCTTCACAGTGATAACATGAAATTAATACAACAAAGATTGTTTCTAGAAGAAAATTGCGTCATCGTCCACCTTAAGTAAGGCAGATCAATAATATAGTTCTGTCAGGTCCATAAAGTCAAGAACACACAGACAAAATAATTAAGAATTATTTGAATAGATTGCAAACAGGTTGATGCTCCTGAATTGAAATTTGGCGGTATGGCTCTGTTCAGGGAGTCCTCTGACCTTTCATGAGCACCATGAAATAGCAGAGAGTCAGAGGACAGCAGCAGCAGCATTAGGGAACGCTCACACAGTTTTAGACTGTGAGAGCTAGAATATCCCCCTGTGAACAGAGCAGGCAACATGACATAGCAAATGCCACGTTATGCATAAGGAGGAGCTGGGGAGGTGGCGGGCAGCAGAAGCGAGCAGCGAGCCAGCAGAAGCGAGCAGCGAGCGAGCAGCAAGCATGTATGAGCAAGGTGAATGAGCTTTAAATAGGGCGCCTTGTTTGAGCTTTGGCCATTGAACAGCGAGGGGAGTTAACCAGCTAATGCAGCTCAGCTGGAGCAGATCAGCTGACGGGACAGTGTTGATAGGAAATAGCATAAGCAGCGGCTTGACTACCTGGCCTGCCAGAACTGACGCTGACGCTCAATTTGAATATTAAATGTCCCCAACTAAGCAAGCCAAAAGCCAAGGCAACAGTGGCAAGGAACCAAAACTCCATCAGGTGATAGAAATGGAGAAAAAAACCTTGGGAGAACCCAGGCTCAGTCGGGGGCCAGTTCTCCTCTGGCCAACGAGCGAACAGTGTATGATTATGATTCAGGCAATATTACAGGTCAGAAGTCAGATTGGATCAGAACATTCAGAATATTTATCCAGTTCCATCTCTCTCAGTCATTGGATGACATGTACAGTGATACACTAGCATCAGAGAAGACTGTGTTCAACAGACACAAAGAGGAGGGTGAAGCACGACGGGAGCCAGCATGGGACGTCCGCTTGATTGTTACGACACCCAAACATTTGTTATCTTTGA
The DNA here is from genome assembly GCF_029890125.1 of Rhinichthys klamathensis goyatoka. Classification (NCBI taxonomy): domain Eukaryota; kingdom Metazoa; phylum Chordata; class Actinopteri; order Cypriniformes; family Leuciscidae; genus Rhinichthys; species Rhinichthys klamathensis. The sequence continues at coordinate 5,214,066 of NW_026606705.1, forward strand.
CAGATATTTGCAGGTGTCTGCTAAGGACCATGAGAGACATAGAAGAGCAGGAGAGAGCTCCACAGAGTACAAGCTCTCACTGACTACAACTTTACCTAGTCGAGGCAAAGTCTTGAAAAAAAAGCACAACAAACAAAGGCTGAGTGAACTCCTGTGTACTTTCAATGTAGGAAGTAAGATCATGATGGTCAGTAAAGCTGACAGCATTGACACTCATGATGAGGCCAATATATCACTTATATCTTACATGTTAGATGCTGTCAGACATGGGGCTTGAACTGTTCACATTCTCAGTGATGACACAGATGTCTTTGTGCTTATGGTTTATTGGTGTTGGAAGGCTGGTATCACAACTAACCTACAGATGAAAAAATGGAAAGGCACTGTTCTCAGCATAAATGCAACTGCAGAGAATCTGGGTGAGCCAATGTGGTTCCATTCTGGCCATGCATGATCTTTCGGGATGTGATACCTCCTCATATCTTGTCAGGAAGGGAAAGGTGTCTGCACTCAAGGCCATGAGAGTCGTTCCTGGTAAGCCTCTCCACTGTATTGGAGAGGCAGAAGCCACAGATTTACAGATCACAAAAGCAACGAGTGCTTTCTTTCTGGCTCTGTACAATCTGAGAAACTCTACCTTAGATGCCCTTAGATGCCCCCAGCACTGAAGACACTACCTCCTACAGAGCGCAATATGCGCCTTCATGGAAGATGTGCCCACCTACAGGTGCTGCTATGGAAAGCAGCAGACCAGCCTGATCCACTGGTTGTGGATATCACCTTGTTTGGATGGGACAAGAAGATGGGCCTAAAGGAAGGAGAGGAACTGATTATGCCCACCCAGGATTCAAGTCCAGTTGCTCCTCCTGCTTTATTAGATGTTGTCAGCTTTGGTTGCAAAGCCAGGTTGAAACCTTGCACTTCAGCAAAGTGCAGCTGTGCAGCTGCAGGTCTGGCCTGTACTAGTTATTGTTCATGCAAAGGCAATGATGGTATATGCTGCAACATTACACAGCACCAAGAACACAAAGAGAGAGATGAAGGGTCTGGAGAAGATGATGACAGAACAGACGAGGATAGTGAAGATGATGAGGCTGCCTTTTGTTAATTAATTGTGAGGCATAGCAGTTTGCCTGAAGGTGGGAAACAGTGTGTCCTTTGTGTGGTGCGGAGGTGAGGTCCTCTTGGTTAGCCTTGTGTCTGGCGGGCTGACCCGCGTTGCCCAGACTTAGTTTTAACTCTTGCGCCTGGTAGAGTTTTAACTGGGTGGTCCACATTGGATCTTGCGACTTGCGGACCAACCTGGGCAGGACCAACCATTCGGGCGTTGCCCTAGCGACTTGCGGGGCCTGTCTTGTATGGCATGTACATCCACCTAAAGGATTATTAGGAACGCCTGTTCAATTTCTCATTAATGCAATTATCTAATCAACCAATCACATGGCAGTTGCTTCAATGCATTTAGGGGTGTGGTCCTGGTCAAGACAATCTCCTGAACTCCAAACTGAATGTCAGAATAGGAAAGAAAGGTGATTTCAGCAATTTTGAGCGTGGCATGGTTGTTGGTGCCAGACGGGCCGGTCTGAGTATTTCACAATCTGCTCAGTTACTGGGATTTTCACGCACAACCATTTCTAGGGTTTACAAAGAATGGTGTGAAAAGGGAAAAACATCCAGTATGCGGCAGTCCTGTGGGCGGAAATGCCTTGTTGATGCTAGAGGTCAGAAGAGAATGGGCCGACTGATTCAAGCTGATAGAAGAGCAACTTTGACTGAAATAACCACTCGTTACAACCGAGGTATGCAGAAAAGCATTTGTGAAGCCACAACACGCACAACCTTGAGGCGGATGGGCTACAACAGCAGAAGACCCCACCGGGTACCACTCATCTCCACTATAAATAGGAAAAAGAGGCTACAATTTGCAAGAGCTCACCAAAATTGGACAGTTGAAGACTGGAAAAATGTTGCCTGGTCTGATGAGTCTCGATTTCTGTTGCGACATTCAGATGGTAGAGTCAGAATTTGGCGTAAACAGTATGAGAGCATGGATCCATCATGCCTTGTTACCACTGTGCAGGCTGCTGGTGGTGGTGTAATGTAGAGGATGACACGAGTGGATTTTCACTCCTGTCCCGTCTCACTCCCATAGAAAGAAATCTTGTCCCGTCCCACTCCCAGACCAAAGTTTAAAAAATAATCCCATCCCATCCCGCTCCTGGTAAATTGACTCCCACTCCTGTACCCCTCCCATATATTTTTTCTTCAATTAGTGCTTAGTTAATACATAGAATTTGATTTAATCTGCTCTCCATCCTGTTTTAGACCAGCTGCTGAGCCCCTGTTTTTAGATTTTCTCCAGAAAATGGAAGACAGCAAATAAAAGAAAAACAGTACATAGTTCAAACCATGTCTACAATAGTTTAATAAACCCAAACAGCACATAAAGCTGCATTTGACTCATTTATTGTTGAGTAAACAATACATTTATAGTTTACATTTATAGTTTTTTTAATTACATGTTAACGATTTTCATCAATTATGCTCTTGCATAATGAGTCCATTTTAGTTATATGTTGCTGTGTAGGAACAAAAGTGCATCTACATTTTCTGGATTGAGGGTAGAACGCCTCTCCTCTATCAGTCAACCAGTTCTGTGAACTTAATAGACATGTCATTACTAGAGCCCGACCGATATATCGGCGGGCCGATATTATCGGCCGATTTTAGGCATTTTCCTAACTATCGGTATCGGCTTTTATAATGGCCCATAAATGAATATTTTAAAAAATGCGGTGCGGTGATTCATGTAAGGGTGGCGCTGCCAATAAAGCACCTAAAAGCTGTCACAAGAACTGGCAAAAGTAATGATTATGAATACAACAAATATGGCAAGGAGACATTTTAATTGTTTATTAATAAACAAGTGTTTTCAGTCAGTGTCAGCCAAAGATGAAGTTGACGATGCTGACTCGCGATCTTCAGTGAACGCGTGCCAGAGAGAAATGCACATTTCATACGATTAGCCTACATGAGTCTGTCTGTCTTTCGTTTTGAATTGTTCTGTTTAAAAGTAGACATTTCAATATAGATATATTTTAATTCTCAGGTCTATACGCTAAGTTTCGGTTCATGAGACGAGCTCCAGTTCACCCGCAGGCCCCTCCGTGTCGAGATTATCTATCGTCTGCTAGCTATATTTACTTTTTATAAATTAAATCCAGGCAAATGGTTGATGAAACATTGATTAAAATTAAGATACAATTAATACAAAACGAAATTCACTTTGAAACGAAAGGTTTTGTGCTTTCTGTTTGATGTCTATGTGAAAGTTTCAAACGCCTATTTTAGTGCCGCTTTCAGAGCGCTCACGTCCGTAGTGCTGAACTGTCGCGTCTGTAACATTGTTTTTTTCCTCATAAATGCGAACACGAAAAATAAAATAAAATAAAATGAATATTTTATGTAGCCTGTGGAGACTGAGAGCCAACCCTTCTTCATCCGGTGGGTAGTAGCCTACTTGTGATTTGCGCAGTGTAATTCACAGAATTGATTTCTCTGCTACAAGCCTCTGTCACGTATTGTGTGAGCTTGTGACTATTGCAAGCCCGCAGCTGAGAAGTCCTGATTATATTGTCTGCTATATTTAGGCCTAATTCTTATTTATTAAGGCAATTGGTTGATTTTAATCAAGGAAACATTGATTAAAATGCGTGGCGCGAGCGATCTCCGACAGTAAACTGATTATGCTTTGTCTAGGGTAAACAACTGTTGCGACGCGAGCAATAACGGCCGCGTCCGGTGTAGACACAGTGTAAAGCTCATTCTGCCTGATAACGCTACGTTACAACATCAAGCAATATTCCAAAAATGTATATAATTATAACACTTTATATAGGGCCATTTTGCATTAAGAGTAGGCCTAGCCTAGTTTCACGTTTAGTACATTTTGCTTACTAATTATTTAAAATAGTATAAAAGTACTGTACATAGGCTATGTAATTAAAAACGTTTTCATTATGATATTATTAATTTTACTGAAGTAAAAAGATCTGAGTTCTTCCTCCACTGGTAGAGATTAGAGGAATTAAGAGTAAAAATAGAAGATAATAAGGTTTTGTCAGTGACACTTTTTATATATTTATTGATACAAGTTATGACTAAATTAAAAGACAAAGTCATTAGTGAAGATTATGCAACAGTAGAATATAATATAACATGCAATGCAAACTAGTTTGGTTACAGCTCAGCTGTATAATTCTCATTCTATCATTCCCCCTGCCTCCATTACATATCTGTGTCACACAAGTGTTTGATTACCACATTTGAGTGATCATTGCAAAACGTGTTTATAAAATATATTTATTCTGTTTATAGCTACTGTGTAAAGTACCCATCAAAAGTTTGTACACACCAATAGGAAAGTGTCCAAACTTTTGACTGGTATACTGTACTATAATACACATAAATAATATTGCTACTGTATTATAATATACACATAAATAATATCGGCCGATATATCGGTATCGGGCTCTTTTTACTCCCTAATATCGTTATCGGCATCGGCCCCCAAAAATCCATATCGGTCGGGCTCTAGTCATTACTTCTGACTTTGCGCTGTAAATAATTTTTTGCCACATCGACTTCTCCGCGGCTGTTAGCTCCCTCCATCACTGCTCTTTGAATTCCGGCGGTAAGCCGTGACAAAAAGCACTGATGGCTTCTGGGACGGCTGGGTCGTGTAGTTATTTTTTAATTGCGTTACATTGTAGGCGTATTAAAAGGAAACTACAAAATGGTGCATTTACTTTTTTCTTTTTTTGTCGTCTTTGCTATTGGTTGATTCCCGCTCCCGTCTGCTCCCGTTAACCATTTATCCTGTACCGTCCAAATCCCGCGATTAATAGCAAAGATGACTCCCATCCTGCAGGAATCCCACGGGAATCCCGTGACCCGTGGGATTCCCGAAAAAATGTCAGCCTCTAGTGTAATGGTGTGGGGGATGTTTTCTTGGCACACTTTAGGCCCCTTAGTGCCAATTGGGCATCGTTTAAATGCCACGGCCTACCTGAGCATTGTTTCTGACCATGTCCATCCTTTTATGGCCACCATGTACCCATCCTCTGATGGCTACTTCCAGCAGTATAATGCACCATGTCACAAAGCTCGAATCATTTCAAATTGGTTTCTTGAACATGACAATGAGTTCACTGTACTAAAATGGCCCCCACAGTCACCAGATCTCAACCCAATAGATCATCTTTGGGATGTGGTGGAACGGGAGCTTCGTGCCCTGGATGTGCATCCCACAAATCTCCATCAACTGCAAGATGCTATCCTATCAATATGGGCCAACATTTCTAAAGAATGCTTTCAGCACCTTGTTGAATCAATGCCAAGTAGAATTAAGGCAGTTCTGAAGGCGAAAGGGGGTCAAACACAGTATTAGTATGGTGTTCCTAATAATCCTTTAGGTGAGTGTATATAGTGTATATTTGTTCATAGTTTGTTGATCACACATGGTGATGGGCTTAGGTGATGTCATGTTATTGGGTGTCTTAAAGAGCTACCCCATTAATATGTATCGTACAGTTGCAGGATCCAAGTTATGTCAAATATCCACATTGCTTTTTCCTCCAGAAATGCATAACACGCAGCCTAACAAAGATTCATCGTTTATCCAAAAAGCTATTTTGAATCTTCAAAAGTGTCAGAAGGGGATTCAGCCTCACTACACCCTGAAAACAATGCATAAACATTCACAAGAGCACTCATGATTCTGAAATGTAAGATTATTTTGTTTACCATAAAAATAACCTAAAATTATGGCTGAAAATATTCAGAATGTCCCTAAATAAATCAAATTATGTAATAAAATTAGCTTTTTGAAATCTGAAAATGGCAGAAAAGAAATCAGCATCCTCTAAAACCTCTAAAACCACTCACATATTGTAGAAATTGGCCATACAGTGCAAAATATGTGGTCAAAATGGACAATTAAGCTAATAATGCTAATTATGCAAATTGCTCAACATATGCAATTTGCAAACATATGCAATATCCATCAGTTTCTGTATGCTGGGGACCCATACTTCACATTTCTGCAATAAAACTTTGGTGTACTCAACATTTCCGGGTTCACCTAGTTGGCTACTAGACTATAAGGAATCTGTCCATTTAACCCTCTGATTATCTTCATTTTGGCCGATACTAGTTATCTTTGGGGTCTCCAGGGACCCCAGACCATAACATTTTAAAAAATTGTACAAATGTAATTTTACTCTGTTTATTAATGTTTTTACTCAACATTGTTCAGTTTTTGGAGGATTTATGATATATGTTACATTTCTATAAATAAACAAATATATATATATATATTTTTTTTTTTTTTACAATATTTACAACTTTTGTAGTTGTAAAAAGCCTATTTAAATAAATATTTATTTATTTATAAATAACAGCATTTTATGTAAAATTCACTTTCTAAAAGACACAGATTTCTAACTTTCATTAATGGGGATAACATGGATAATTTTACATGGTTTAATGGTTACATTTTGTGGAAAATGCAGTTAAAAAAAAAAAGTCACTTTAACCAATATATGTGTGTGTGTGTGGTGAGTATGATCATTTTGTATTGTGGATATTTTTTTGCATTGTTGGAAGTGTGCCATTTTATTTCTGTCTAGGCTATGTGTTGTGCATTGTTTCTGATTTTGATGATGAATTTTGTACATTTACTATGCGGGGACTCCAGGGACCCCGAAGACAACTAGTGTCACTATTTTTTTTTCACAATAACATAAAAACAGTCAACAGAATCATTCCAATTTTTTTTTTTTTTTTTTGTAGATCTAGAAAGTGTTTAGAGCCCTAAAAAGTTTCATACCATTTGGACAAAGATAACCTTTTTTTTTTAAATTAGAGGTCATTTCCAAACATTTTATTTTAATGTTTTATTTTCAAAAAAAAATTTTTAAATGTAACATTAATACGGAGCCCCCCTAGTCCCACTTTGTCAAAAAAATTTATTATAACTATCTCGTGGCCTCAAGATAAGTAACTCGTGGCCTCAAGATCCTAATACCAGGTGGAAACAGGGCCTTAGATCACACAACACAAGGACTGTGAATTGGCATCAAACGCACTATAACTGGAATTTAAAACTGTGAAGGAACAAAAAGATCAATAAATTGTTGGACAGATTTACACAGGATGTGCACTCAACATTTCTTCGCTTTGTGCCATGAACTTTTCAATGCGCACTTGCGCAGCGCGTTGCTGTTGCATTAGGCACATCATTCTGCTCCCGGGATGCGCATTAAGCGGTTTGTGCTGCTCTGTTTTGAAGCATTTCATATTATCATGGTTTTCCGGACTGAAAGATTATTTAAAGCTTATCTTGTTCTGTCATTTCTTTCATATCTTGTTGCCTCATTAAAAAGCTGCACAATAGATTTAAAATCAGCATATTTTAATTTTATATTATTTGTGTGTAAATATATAATTATTTACATTCATATATTGTTGAATATGAATGTATGAATACATGAATGTATTTTATAAGAATACAAATAGTAATTTATTTTTATTAACATGTTTAGATTTTAGAAAAATACTCTACACAAAAGATCTTTGCAATAATTACTTACTGAATTATACACCCACAGTTTTTGTGTCATAGCTTATGATTATATATTTTTATAATTTTTTTTGCTTTGCCTCTATAATGAAGTCTGTATTTAGGTGGATTCTGGATTGTTTAACAAATAAAAAAGGGACCTTTAGTATACTGAATGATACATTTTAAGGTCCTGTTTGTGATCGGCCAGTTTGATGTGATTGTTTGAGTTATTTACTGAATTGAATACATTTCTATAATATGTAAAGGTGTTAACTGTAATCTTACGCTGCAAAATTATATTTTACAAAGATTTTGTGTGTGCTTTGTTCATTATATAATTGTGATGAATTTAATCCTATGACAAAGCCCTAAAACAGACAATTAATCGTCAAAGCCCTAAATTTGGCAATTAATTGGCATAATAACAATAATTTTTTGACTATTAGGCCTAATCGTCAGCCAAATTTCATAATCATGAAGGCCAAAGTCAAGTTTTATTTTTATTGGTAAAAGTCCCTAATGTAATATAACTTAATCTACATGAAATGTTTATAAAGTTTGTCATTTTGAAAATAGCTTTTATGAAGTCCCTAAAGGGACATGGTGGAAAAAATATGAGATAGAAGGAAAAATAGCAATGTTTTTCCGTTCGCGCACAAACGCAAGATACGCTTTGGATTTTACAATAGTAAAATCTCAAAATAGTCAGGCATCTTTTCTTCAGTCCTCTAATGAGAGTAATAACAAGTTGCCCGGTCCAATATTGCAATGATGTAGACGTACGATTCGGTGGCCAATGAGGCCACTATGTGTTTTGAATGGAGAAAACCGTATCAAGGCCCTGTTATAATAACTAGTGTTGTGCGCTTTTTGAAGCACGTTTTGTGAAGCTTCGAGATATTGGCACATTGTTTGTTTCTAAGTCACGTAATTCCAGTAAGCGAGGCTTTATTACATCATAACTGTCTAGAAATGTTTTGAAATTTCAAAGATTTGTAACTAGGGGGCAATGATCTATATGAATCCATGAATCAGTGCATATGTAGGATTTTACCTGATCTCTGATAAAATATCCATTCTAGATCTCTGATAAAAATTAGTACATTTGTAGACATTTAACAAAAATGTTTCCTTTTGTTATACAAATGTGTCATTAAAAGTTTCTTATTGGATTAACCAAGCTCTCCATAAAACAAACAAAATAAGCCCAACACGTATTATACAGACACTTCATATTAAATGGTATAAGAACTAGATGATTTGAATTGCATCTGATATGCATTAACGTTTCAAAGTTTCGAAATGATTGAAATCTCCCATCACTAATTACGCCAAGTTATTTTTCGTTCTTTGCTTGGGGCTAAAAAGAAGTTCCAAATACCTTTTCACTGTTATGCTATGCTTATGTTATGAACACTTTGCATACTTTACTGTAAAACTGAAAGAAACAAAATCGCACAGCTCCATTAGCATATTAGCCGTTAGCGTGCGTTAGCTTTCAGTAGGGTTGCCAACCGTTCCGTATAATACGGAATCGTCCCGTATTTGACACATAAAAGGCTTGTTCCGTATGGAACTGATACGGAACGCACTTTGTTACGTATTTTTGAGAATCAATTCAGTGCAAATCCATGACAGAAGCATAGCTTCTAATATATATGTCAGACAGACTATGAATGAATTCGGGGACTATCTGAGGCCACGCCCGCTTGGCGGGCTCTGACGTGTAATGACGTAGAGTTGGCTCATTGGTCGCACGTCAGAGGCGCCCGCGCCATTGGATGTGCAGTTGCCGCAGCGCAGCCTATGAGCGAGCCAGACACTCAATGTGCTAGCTGTGCAGCTGCAAATGCGTTTTGCGTTTTACCAGAGCCCGTCTAACGGAGAGCCTTGGCACTTCCTATTAGCCCCATAATGTATCATATTGGTTGCAGTTCCATTAGAATTCCACTGGACGCGGGCGAGTGCAGAATGAATGGGAGTCTATGGAGCTAAACGGCTAAATGTATCTATTTCTCCTGCTTGTTGTTGAATCAACATAGATTTTATTGTTGATTCCGCAAGTTCAATATCGATTATATGCCAAAAGTCGAATGAACGAGTACGTATGTCCTTTCGATTTCTTACAGGTTAGGCCGTTGTTGGCCGGAACACGCTAGCATTCTGCTATAATGTGACGTCATCACATTTTTGAACGGATTTTTAGAACAGATAAGTGAACTTAAAAATGCAATTTTCAGCTGAGTGTATTATCTTAGCCCTCCCTTTTGAATGCAACTTTCAAATTACTTGACAAAAAATTACATCTTGAGAAAAGTGGATTTCTGGGGGTAAAACCCCATAGACTCCCATTCATTCTGCACTCGCCTGCGTGCGCCCCCGCATGGACAGAGACGTGTTACTGCAGCCAGTCCAGAAACCGGAAGTAACCAGAGAGTGGGCTTTATGCACAGCTTCACTACTTCCTGAACTTCAGCCAGCTCCTTTGTTTCCTGTCTGCCATTATTGGACAAACTGATTAATCCAGGTGTGCCTGATTATTGTTACTGAGGCCAGGCACACCTGGATTAATCAGTTTGTCCAATAATGGCAGACAGGAAACAAAGGAGCTGGCTGAAGTTCAGGAAGTAGTGCAGCTGTGCATAAAGCCAATTAGACATTCTCTGGTTTTACATAAGGCTTCAGTAAATCGAGGAAAAGGAGTTTCCGAAGACATTTGTAGGCTGTGATAATAAAAACTACAAAATTAAAAATATAATTTTTTGCACTGGAAAGAACATTCTAGAAGTCTAATTCTATTGAATAAGTTTGCACAAGGCTACAGAAAACTGTTGCGTTTATTTTTCTTCAAATGCAGTCTAAGCCAATGAGTTTTGAATTTTATATGTTGTATTTAAGTTAAAAATAAAACGTATTATAAACTAAACAAATTCATGGTTCATTGTTGGCAAAATGATCACGATAGCATTTATATATCTGTGTGGTTAAGTCTTGTATATTGATTAGGCCTACTTTGCTATTCTATAAATATATATAGGCCTAATAAGTTGTATTATAATATGCTATAATGTATGATAGCATACAATATTCACCAGAAGTCATCATTTCAGGGGTTATTTTAAAAAAAAATCCGTGGGGGGAATTTCAGAAAGTTGGCAACCCTAACTTTCAGTATCAAACATTGATCCCTAAACATCTCAATAACTACCAGCTTTTAATTTAATTAACACAAGAATACTACAGTTGTTTTCCATATAAAAATGTATCCATTAAAAACTTGTGCTGTATGCTTGTACAACAGTGTGTGCTGCAGGCGCCTAACAACCAAACTTGGAGACTTGCCTATATACTCTAGTGTATATACCTTGTCGTTCTTTTGACAATTCTTCACTCTATTTTTGTGTGAAGCATTATTTTGCTTCACTTCTGATATGATAAAAGAGACACTCTTGCATTGCATGTTTGAGAAAGTCAGTATTGCATAACTGATTTATGTTGTGGGCTATGTATAATTCCCTTTAGGGAAGTAGAATATTTGTTTCACAATTTAAGCAAATTGTTTAGATGGTTAGGTGAACAAAGGACATCCAAACAAATGTATTAACAACAGCTTAGTTGTTTAAAAGGGGAGAAAAGATGGTTTCGGATTAGTATCGATGCCGGAAGATAAAACATAAAAAGTGGCCTCAAGCCATCCCTACTAGTTAGTCCATTTGAGGGCATTAAAGTCATCATGAAATTGAAAATAATCTCTCCCATGGATGTAGTTTGGATTTGTATTTTTGTGTGTTAATTATTCTCATCTTAAACAGGAAAGAGTGTCCAAACACACAGAAAAACTCCTGGTGAAGCAGCTGAGATCCACGTGACACTATTATAAAGATGGCATTGGTTAAAGAGGAGAGTGAAGACATGAAGATTGAAGAAGTATTCACAGTGAAACCAGAAGATACCGAGGAACAAACAGGTTAGTTTTCATTCTCTGAGCTGAACTCAGTAATTTCTTATTAATATGGATTAAGGATTTTCTTGATATGTCAACCTCTACAGAAATGAATGGTATTTTTGAAAAGTGTCATGTGTATCTTAATTAAAGTGAATTTATTTGACATGAAGCGAGGTCACCTTATGTGGACAGAAATGTTGCGATCACATGACCAGACAAAAATTAATGATGCCTTCAAGTGCACCTGAGAAGATTATAAGTTAGCCATTCTTTATTATGTCATGCATTAAATTAGGAAAGATAATACAGAAGTAGTATAAACCAGTGTTTCTCAACTCAGCTTCTTATTGTGTTGAATAGGAAAGCATCTAAAACATTCTGGGAGATTGGTGCTGAGGAGTTGAGAGACACTAAACAGAATTATTTTGTGTAACATGAACACAATATCTATATCTGAAGTAAACACAATCCCTGTGTTTGAATATGCATACTTCCATACAAAAGCATCTGATAAATGTCTTATCTTGTGTCACCCTTTACATAGTAGGTGCGATTGCGAATTTGAAAGTGAAGTAAAACGCGAGCTCCCTAATGCACGCACATTAGGCTACATACAATAGCCTGTCTCACAATATCATACCTATCTCTGGCCTGTTTGCAATTTGAATATTGAGAATACTTTGATTATGGTTGCACTTAATAAGACTAAGAAAAAAAATATTTTTGTTTGTCATACTGTATTTATTGTAGTGCTGTCAGTGTTATCAACGGTGTCAATTTTTTGGCCTAGCAAACTTTTTAGTTTTTTTCACATGCTGTTGCAACAACTAGTAATGTTAGAAAAACTACAACACCACACCGGATCCAGCTACACCGAAAACAAAACAACAGGCACGCCGCACACACTTGTTTGGGCTTGCGAGCCGGCCAAAGAGTAGTAGGCTAACATTACGTTTTGAGTGGATGGCGAGCGCGAGACGCCAAAATGGATGCCAATATGATTCTGAATGGAAAGTGTACTTTTAAAAAGTTGCCAAATGGTTCCATTGACAACAGTTCCAAAGTGATCTGTGTGTTTTTGTAGTTGTGAGCTATCATCGCAGCACGTCCAGTCTGAAATACCTCTTGATGGCCAAGCACACACACAGCTGATGCGGGGGAAAAAAGCCAGCCCCCTCGTCAAAGACAGGCGACAATGGATGTTACATGTGCACTTTATAATTTTATTTTGTAACGCCCTGTTTTGATCCCTTAGAAAGGGCTGTTGAAGGGGCTGTTTGTGTGACAAAGTTTTTTTTTTTTCACCCTTATATGAATGGACAGTGTTACATTGTGTGAGAGATTATGTTGAATGTTGTATATTTATTATGTTGTGTTAAAAATCTTGTCTCGTTCTCGTGAACCCAATCTCGTGTCTCGTCTTGTCACACCCCTACTAATAACCCAATTGCTTACCACAGCTAGGCAGATTATTCCCAGATCTACTTAGCCCTACAGCCCCAATATCAGTGTTTCTACTGTCAGGCCAAAAGCGAGCGTGCTAGTGCGTGCCAGGACCAGTCACATTTCCACTGTCACTTTCGGGGCTTGATCGGGCCAACACCCATGGTTTTTGACCCTCCGAATACCTTGGTCCAAAGCGGGCCAACTGGGGCTTGTCATGAACAAAGGCAGAGTCGATTTGCATGAATGTTTAAGTGAATAAAAGCCTTAATTCAATCTGTTTATCATCAACACACACATAAGTTGTGGAAAACAGAAGCTCAAGCATTTTTGCTTGTTCTTGATCTTCAAGGTAATATGCCTGGTGGGCCGGAGGTGTTCCGTTAACTAGATCATTACTGTTGAGGAACTAGCATACATATTGTTATGTTTTATGCTTTAGTCTAAATATGTATTTTGCTTTGTGCCATTAAGGCGAAACCCTACAGGTGAATAGGGTAATTTTTTTAACTAGCAGATATCACCATGAAACTTTCCCAGTTGATTACCTACATTAAGGGCCCTTTCACACCTACCTTGTTTGGTCCGGACTTTCGGACTTTTCAGTTTGGTCCGAATCAAAATTACAGGTGTGAAACCTCCCCCGGACCACGGTCCGGACCAAACAGATGAAATTTGGTCCGACGAAAAGAGGTAGTCTCGGTCCGGATCAAACTGAACGAAAGTTTGGTTCGTTTCTAGTGTGAAAGTATTTCTGTATGGTTCGGACTTTTGGACCTTTTACAGGAAGTTCCGGTGGTTCCCGCATAGCCGAAAAAACAGAAGGTGGCAGGAAAAATGAGCCGTGGTAGCACATGGGGAGAGGAGGAGACGAGGCTTTTTATTGAAGTATGGTCTGATGACATAATAAAAAGTCAACTTGCAGTCTTCTCCTCCTTTCCTGCCGGCGACGATAAAATGTTCGCACGACGAGGACGTTCATTTGGCGAATTTGAACTAGTCTTGTGTATAGTTGGTGCTGCAGGTAATTATGCCATAAAAATAACAATATAATTGCAACGATATGCGTCTGTTCATTCATGTTGTCAAATTTACCCGCCGAATTGACAACACGCCGACGTCAGACGCACGTCCATTTACAAAACCAATCAATGTCAAGATGCAGCCCACATAAATGATGACGACAGGACGCAAGTATGTCACGCAAAGTTCTTTAGTGCGCTCGCATAATTGCAGTGTGAAACCAAACCAAAACTTTCTGAAAGTATAAAATATATCAAAACGTGAACTTTGGTTCGGACCTTGGTGCGGACTTTCAGGTGTGAAAACACCCTTAGATGAGAAACATTTTTTTCTGTCATTTTAATGTTTAAATATGTAAATTTGGCATTATCTAACTAAATATGTGCAAATTTGCATATATAAAAAAAATCTGAGTATTGGATAAAGCCAGGTTCAAACTTATTTTTTCATCGTTCACATATTAGATGGGGAAAAAATTACAGAGGGATTTGTGGATATCTACTCTTGTTATCCTGTAAATCAGAATATACTGTCAATAGCCTTAACAAATTATTTTCACCATGTTTTTTGGAATGAAATTGTTTGGTGTATATAGGTGCTACTGAAGTGGAGATTTCGGACATGGAGTATGAGAGAAAAGTCATTTTAAGAGAAAACGGCTTTAAAGATTTAGCATCAGCCAATGAGATTGCGCATTTAGAGTTAAACCCCCCCTTTTACTTTCACGATTGGTTGCTGATAAAAAGGAAATTACCATGTTTGGATCCGACAGCATTGTACAGGAGAGAGAGAGAGAGCGCTTTCTAACGGTATGTGATGACAGGGTGCAGACAGCGATCGCGGAGCAGCATGATGATTTAGAACGCCAACTTTTGATGAATTTATTAGAAACGCAAACATACAAAGTGTAGTAAAATAAAGACCTAAATGTGTATTTCAGACTTTTCTTCACCACAAGTCTGAAACCACACATTATTGAAGACAAATATCCCAAAATCTCAAAATTGACCAGTGAAAAAAAAACTGTTTTTTTTCTGCCATGTCTCACATTAAACATGGCTTAACTTGTATTTATCTTTTTCTGCTGTAGATCTGATGGCACTGAAAGAGGAGAGTGAAGTACTGAATGAAATGAAAGATCATGATTTGATAACTGGAGAAAAATCTTTTAGTGGCTCACAGACTGAAAATACTTCTTCACCAAACAGAGTTCAAAAGACAGGAGCTGGAAGTTTTTTCACCTGCTTTCAGTGTGGAAAGAGTTTCAGTCAACATAAAAACCTTAAAGTCCACATGAGAATTCACAATGGAGAAAAGCCTTACACCTGTCAACAGTGTGGGAAAAAATTCACTGAAAATGGAAACCTTAAAGTTCACATGAGACTTCACACTGGAGAGAAGCCTTACACCTGCCAACATTGTGGAAAGAGTTTCACTCATAATGCAGCCCTTAAAAACCACATGAGAACTCATACCGGAGAGAAGCCTTACACCTGCAAGCTGTGTGGAAAGAGTTATAAAGCAGAAATAAACTTTAGGTATCACATGCACATTCACACTGGAGAGAGGCCTTTCACATGTGATCAGTGTGGAAAGAGTTTTACACGTAAAGAAACCCTTAATTCCCACAAAAGAGTTCACTCAAGAGAGAACCGGTTTATATGCCATGAGTGTGGAAGGAGTTTCCCTGACTTGAAACGTCTTAATAGGCATGTAATAATTCACTCTGGAGAGAAGCCTTTCAAATGTGATCAGTGTGGAAAGAGTTTCAGTCAACATAAAATCCTTAAAGTCCACATGAGAGTTCACAATGGAGAAAAGCCTTACACCTGCCAACAGTGTGGAAAGAAATTCACTGAAAAAGGAAACCTTAAAGTTCACATGAGACTTCACACTGGAGAGAAGCCTTTCACCTGCCAACATTGTGGAAAGAGTTTCACTCAAAATGGAGTCCTTAAAAAACACATGAGAACTCATACCGGAGAGAAGCCTTACACATGCAAACTGTGTGGAAAGAGTTATAAAGCAGAAATAAGCTTTAGGTGTCACATGCACATTCACACTGGAGAGAAGCCTTTCACATGTGATCAGTGTGGAAAGACTTATACACGTAAAGAAACCCTTAATTCCCACAAAAGAGTTCACTCAAGAGAGAACATATGTCATGAGTGTGGAAGGAGTTTCCCTGACTTGAAACGTCTTAATAGGCATGTAATAATTCACTCTGGAGAGAAGCCTTTCAAATGCCAGCTGTGTGAAAGGAGCTTCCGACTCAATAAAGAGCTGAAGACTCACATGAGAATTCACACTGGAGAGAAGCCTTTCGCATGTGATCAGTGTGGAAAGAGTTTCAGGCATAAAGTAACTCTTAATAAACACATAGGGATTCATTCAAGAGAGAACTGTTTCAAATGTCATCAGTGTGGACAAAATTTCACAGACAGGAAACAGCTTAAGAAGCACGTAATAATTCACACTGGAGAGAAGCCTTTCACATGTCTTCAGTGTGGAAAGAGTTTCACATATCAAAGAGACTTGAAAAGTCATTTACAAAGTCATTCTGGGAAAAAAAAGTGTGACAAGAGGTTTAGAAAAAGGAGCAATTTCAAACATCACCTGCTCATTCACTCTGGTGGAAGGCGATTTAATTGTGATCAATGTAATAAAAGATTTATTTTGCCATTACACTTACGGATACACCTGAAAAGTCATGCGGATGTGAGACCCTATTTGTGTTTCTTGTGTGGGAAGAGTTTTAAATGGCTCAGCAGTTTAAAATGGCACCAGAAAATACGTTTCTGTGTAAAATTAAGGCTTCGTTCACACCACAGCTAAGTGTGGGCCAAATTCCCCCTCAAATACAGTATATTTGGTGAGGCTGTTCACATGACATTTTAAATTTGGCCCATATCAGATATTTATCTGATCAAGTGACACTCCTGTTAAACTTGACCATGTATTTTATTTCCATCCTCTAGTTCTTTATAATTTGCCTCATATAAGATTAATACTTTGGAATCAAAATATTAGATAAATGAACTTTTGTCTTACTGTGAAATTCCACAATGAAAATGGACGCTTTTAAATAAAAGGATACAAGTGAATGAAATAATTGCACTGCATTTTTTGATTGATTTTTAGTGAGAGAATGCTTAAACTTAAACTTGTTATATATAGCAGAATATATATATATATATATATATATATATTTGTCTTTTATAAGAAGTTTCTCAGCATGAGATTGTCGAAATGTTAGGAACATTTTTATTTCTAAAAAATTAAATTTTGCTAATTAAAAAAATACCTACCTTTTGACTCCTTGCTATAGTTTTGGACTTACAAGTCTTTACTTGTGTGTATGTCACACAGAAAAAAAACATGCCTTCAATAATTAGGGCCAGATTTACTAACTGCTTATTAATAATAACTTAAAACAAAGATGTCAGACGATTTTGAAGTTGGAGGAGAAAACGGGAGAAAATGAGATGGAATTTTTCGCCCTTCCCTGCCTTTTTTAACTGGAGTACACAGACAGATGGATGACGTGACGCGTGGCGTTTCCAACGTGATGACGTAATCTCTGGCGCGTCGCAGACCAGCACAAGACAAACAATTGTGGTTAAAAAGTATATAAATGTTTTTGTTTTTTTTAGAAAATGACTATCGTTTCGCTAGAAAAGACCCTATTCCTCAGCTGGGAACGTGCAGAGCCGTTTGAAGCACTTCATAGCCCTTTGAAACTGCATTGATTTGGACTTCAAAACGTTGGTTGCAATTGAAGCCCATTGTGTGGAGAAAAATCCTGAAATGTTTTCCTCAAAAAACTAAAAAAAAAATTCCACTGAAGAAAGACATGAACATCTTGGATGGCATTGGGGTGAGTCAATTATCAGGAAATTTTCATTTTGAGGTGAACTAATCCTTTAAGTAAAAAAATTATTTCATTTATTATAATTCTGACTCTTGTCCTAAATTAACTGCACTTCTGACTCCGGGTCTTAAAACGATACTCCACCGGTTTTTCATATTAAACTATGTTATTCCCTTAACTAAGACGAGTTGATACATACCTCTCTCGTCTCAGGCGTGCACTCAATCGCTCTGTCTTGCGGTGAAACCTTGTTAGCACTTAGCTTAGCTCAGTTCATTCATTAGGATCCAAGTAGAGAAGCGACCAAACACCTTCATGTTTTCGCTATTTAAATACAGTTACACGAGTAGTGTAACTCGACCAAGTATGGTGACACAAAATAAAACGTTGCGCTTTTCTAAGCGTGTTAAGTGGATAACTATAATGTATGGCGGAATACCATAGCAAGTGCTTGGGAGCACTTCGACTCGGCGCATACATATCTCCGGAGAGGGAGAGGGGGGAGAGGATTTTTCACGAGTGTTGATATTACTGCGCCAAGTCGAAGTGCTCCCAAGCACTTGCTATGGTATTCCGCCATACATTATAGTTATCCACTTTACACGCTTAGAAAAGCGCAACATTTTATTTGTGTTTGGTCGCTTCTCTGCTTGGATCCTAATGAATGAACTGGGCTAAGCTAAGTGCTATGAAAGTTTCACCGCAAGACAGAGCGATTTAGTGCACGCACTGAGACTCTTTACATGATTCGGTTCCGGCTGAAGTAGAGCCCGTGCAGCAGGGCAGATGGGTGACAGTTAGGGATCGCCGCTCTAGTCGCGGATCAAAGAACCACTCTTCCGTTCCGATTCCCATAACAAATCGATTTGCCCCACTCAGTGAAACACCCACTGAGAATTCTGTTGATTGTGCCCTGGTAATTGGTGATTCGATCACACGGAACGTGAAAATAGAGACACCAGCCACCATAGTCACATGTTTGCCGGGAGCCAGAGCGCCTGACATCAAAGCAAATTTAAAAGTGCTGGCTAATGCTAATCGTAAATTCTCTAAGATCATTATTCATGTCGGCACTAATGATGTTCGACTCCGCCAGTCGGAGATCACCAAAATTAATATTAAAGAGGTGTGTGAACTCGCAAGTACGATGTCAGGCACGGTAATTTGCTCTGGCCCCCTTCCTGTTCGCAGGAGTAATGAGATAGTTAGTAGATTGTGTTCACTAAATCGCTGGTTGTCTGAGTGGTGTCCGCAAAATAATGTAGAATTCATAGACAATTGGAAAAGTTTTTGGGGCAGACCTGACCTGTTGAAAAGAGATGGTATTCATCCCTCCTGGGATTGTGCTGCTCTTCTCTCTAGTAATTTGGCTCATAGTCTTAGAGCTAAAACATGACAAATTTGGCACCAGGTCAGAAAGCAGACAGACTGGCTAAACCGACCGTCTGCTAGCGGCCTCGCATCACCAAGGTCAGATAAATCCCATCACATAGAGGCTCTTTCACCTAGATATCATCATATAGAGACTGTGTCTGTTCCCCGAATTTGGATATCCAAAAAACGTCAGATAAAAAATTTAATTGATGTTCAACAAAGAAAAAACAGATATGATACAGATGAGCAAATGATAAAGCTTGGGTTGCTGAATATTCGATCCCTTACTTTAAAATCGCTCATAGTTAACTCTCTGGGGTCGGCGGTCTCGCCGGCGATACCAGCTCACTTTTTTCCTTATCAGTGCAAAAGAGACTCAAATTACTCTGTTAATTTTGATCTTACATATAAGTGTTGTACATCATTCGATCCTGTTAAGTTTGTATTTTTTTTGTGGAATCTCATAATAAAAACAAAGTGTTGTGCTTTTCGCCTAATAAAGAAAAATAAACATGATGCGCGTTCTGCGTTCTCTCTGTCAGTGAAGTCCATTCTGAAACGCGTCTGAAAAATCATCTGTAACTCTGCAAATACTCAGTCAAACAGGTATACAGGCACACAGGCATGAAGCCTGAATTATCTTCTTTTAAATGAAGTAATTTATATAAAAAACATTTTTTCTCATTTTATGTAATCTGTACGAAAAGAGAGAGATGATAGTCGTTCTCGTCTCAGCTCATTAAAGTTAATTTGACCACGCCCACGGAGCGCGCGCTCTATTCATAGATGCCACCTACGTCACTAGAAATAGAACGCCGCCATATTGACGACTGATCTCGCCCGGCGCCGCCCAAACTGCCCATTTGAATGAGAGAGAGAGACAGAGATAGATGGATAAAATTTTAATTTTAGGCTCCGATCCTTATTTGTTATTCTTTTGTCCTTTATTATCTGCCCCAGGCTTGCCCCAATTTGCCTTCCATGATATATATATTTATCTTGTGCATAACCCCTCCCCATACAGTGGGGATCGCTTGAAGGCTTTCAAGAGTACAGACGTGTATCAATATGCTGTGGCTGGATGGGTTACAAACGTAAAAGTGCGGCACCTGGCCACCAATGATTTATATTTAATCATGGGGAATGTTGGTATTATAAAAAAAAATTCAAATGTATGATTTTGGTGGTAGTTTGCTCTGACTAGGTAGCGAGTTGTTAGCTAGCTAAGTGGCTAACAGCTGGTAGCTTGCCAGCTGTTAGCCACGGCTTGCGGCTAGCTGTCATTAATCTGGATTAGGCCTGTCGCGATAGTCAATAAATCAATGAATCGCACGATAAAAAATGAGCTCGATAATTTTTCCTGCCGCGATAATTTCCATTGCATGCTTGTTTGTTTTCCTCGTCTCTCTCTCTCTCTCTCTCTCTCTCTCTCTCTCTCTCTCTCTCTCTCTCTCTCTCTCTCTCTCTCTCTCTCTCTCTCTACCAAAGAGACTGGATGACAACACTGTTTAAGACATAAACGACATATTTTACATGAATACTCTCCAAAACGGACATTTAAACATAAAGTTGTGTCTATTTGTCCATTCAGACACGAAACAGAGCTCAATTCATTACTCGCGCGATGTATAGGGCTCTATGGCTGCACGCATCGGGTCGGGTGTGTGCGCACAGAAAGATCAGACATGATACAATATGAGACATTTCTTCTATCCTTTTATTTTGGTATAGAATAAAATACCAGTTCGGGGTTCCTCTTTCGGGTGTTGTTGCAGCCAACTGTACAACATATTGCAGGCATTACTGAGACCGTCAGTCGTCAAGATGGCGGCGCAAAGCTACAGTGACGTCATGTGACCCGAACGAATTCAAACACAAATGCTCTGAGGCGATCCACGCCCACATCAGCTGGATAACCCACCAAAAGAGACTCAGATTTATGACGCTGTGAGGAATAATAGTACTATCTTAATAATAATCCTGGAAAAAATTACCTCAGAAGTAGGCTACAGGTAGTTTCATTTGGAGGAGCAACGGATCCAGCCGAGGAAATAGGTACATGTACCATTCTTTATTTTCAAGTGCTTTGTGCTAATCGCGATATGGAATAGTGTCTGTAAACAAAAAGACTGTTTGAATCGCGTTTTTGTGTGTGAATGAATGAACAGCTTTTACCTAACTATATTCCAATACTGAGATGAGTAAAAATCGACTGAAATATGTTGAAATAAAATATTTTTGTATAAGCAACGTATTAAACTGCAAATTAACATTTATATGTCCTAATCATAAAAACGATATGTTACATATGAACGACAAGATGTCGTTTTTACTGTAAAATACTGCCACATCAAATAAGCTTGTTTGCTAAGATGTTATTATAGTGTTTGTTCGATTGTAAGCTATATTCAAACTAATTAATCCGCAACTGTGAAATATGTATGATAAAATGTATACTTTAGTATATAATACAAAGAAAGATTACATTTGAAATATAGTTAAAATTTTAATTGTTGTTGTAATTGTAACCTTTTTATTAAAATAGCAAAAATATATGTAGGCTACATATAAATAAATCTTAGGTAAATCTTAAAAGCTCAATATAAGCCTCCTCTTTAAATTATTTGTATTGTGTTTTATTAGTGACACATTTGGGATATATTCCCAAACTTTCTGTAAAAACAGTATGATAATTAACTGCACAATTACTAGAAATTTTTACATTTGATATTATACAATTTGCAAGCACAATTTGAAAAATAAATAAATAATTGGAATTGTGAACCAATTTTGTATTATATAGGCATATATATATATATATATATATATATATATATATATATATATATATATATATATATATATATATATATATATATATATATACACTCACCGGCCACTTTATTAGGTACCCCATACTAGTAACGGGTTGGACCCCCTTTTGCCTTCAGAACTGCCTCAATTATTCGTGGCATAGATTCAACAAGGTGCTGGAAGCATTCCTCAGGGAGTTTGGTCCATATTGACATGATGGCATCACACAGTTGCCGCAGATTTGTCGGCTGCACATCCATGATGCGAATCTCCCGTTCCACCACATCCCAAAGATGCTCTATTGGGTTGAGATCTGGTGACTGTGGAGGCCATTTTAGTACAGTGAACTCATTGTCATGTTCAAGAAACCAATTTGAAATGATTAGAGCTTTGTGACATGGTGGAAGTAGCCATCAGAGGATGGGTACATGGTGGCCATAAAGGGATGGACATGGTCAGAAACAATGCTCAGGTAGGCCGTGGCATTTAAACGATGCCCAATTGGCACTAAGGGGCCTAAAGTGTGCCAGGAAAACATCCCCCACACCATTACACCACCACCACCAGCCTGCACAGTGGTAACAAGGCATGATGGTTCCATGTTCTCATTCTGTTTACGCCAAATTCTGACTCTAACATCTGAATGTCTCAACAGAAATCGAGACTCATCAGACCAGGCAACATTTTTCCAGTCTTCAACTGTTCAATTTTGGTGAGCTCTTGCAAATTGTAGCCTCTTTTTCCTATTTGTAGTGGAGATGAGTGGTACCCGGTGGAGTCTTCTGCTGTTGTAGCCCATCCGCCTCAAGGTTGTGCGTGTTGTGGCTTCACAAATGCTTTGCTGCATACCTCGGTTGTAACGAGTGGTTATTTCAGTCACTGTTGCCCTTCTATCAGCTCGAACCAGTCTGGCCATTCTCCTCTGACCTCTGGCATCAACAAGGCATTTCCGCCCATAGAACTGCCGCTCACTGGATGTTTTTTCTTTTTCGGACCATTCTCTGTAAACCCTAGAGATGGTTGTGCGTGAAAATCCCAGTAGATTAGCAGTTTCTGAAATACTCAGACCAGCCCTTCTGGCACCAACAATCATGCCACGTTCAAAGTCACTCAAATCAACTTTCTTCCCCATACTGATGCTCGGTTTGAACTGCAGGAGATTGTCTTGACCATGTCTACATGCCTAAATGCACTGAGTTGCCGCCATGTGATTGGCTGCTTAGAAATTAAGTGTTAACGAGCAGTTGGACAGGTGTACCTAATAAAGTGGCCGGTGAGTGTATATATATATATATATTAGGGCCGGGACTCGATTAAAAAAATTAATCTAATTAATTAGAGGCTTTGTAATTAATTAATCGAAATTAATCGCATAAATATTTGACCTGAGAACTGTGAGAAGTAATTTTTTTCACATGGATTTTTAGTATACCATTGAATAATGACTGCATACATAAGCTTAAGCAACGAAATATTGTTTATTTTTGTTCAACCAAGTCCAGCAGACCAGTGCAATTTTTGCCATTAAGTGTAGCAATAGCATATTGCAACAAAATAGCATATTGCTACACTACACTAATAGCACTGCACTAATAGCCATTAAGTGTAGCAATAGCACATTGCAACAAAATAGCATATTGCTACACTACACTAATAGCAATAGCGAATTCCTTGTTGCATAGCTTGCACACAACCATGCTCAAATGGTTCGATCTACGAACGCCGATCCAAGCCTGCTGTTCGCGCTCACCTTATCACAACTTATAGCTCGTTCACATCTCACCAGCGCACTTGGATCGGCATTTGTAGATTGACTGGTAGAGACTGTTTTTCAAAGATGGCTCCTGCCTGTATATGCGAAGTTGACTGTATGTATTAAATATCTTCTTATTAAACTGTCTAGACACTGACAAAGTTCTCAATGCTTCGGTTTGAAGGTAGGGACCCTCATTATGCTACCGTGTTAGTGTGGGGCTATTTTGAGCCTTGTTAGTGGTATTAACAAGCGATTTTTATTTGTCATTGATCTATGCCCAATATACTAGCGTTATACTAGCTTTATAGGCTAAACTGTTTTTAGAGATAAAACTATTTACATTCGATAATCATGAAAACAAATCTCAGATAACGGTTGACTAGGTAACAATGTGTAATTAGACCAAAGGTTCATTTTGCGCCGGAGTTCTCCTTTAAGTCTTTGTTGTCGGTTAGGAACCTGGGTGTGCTCTTTGATACCAATCTTTCATTTGAAAATCACGTGTCTAGTATTTGTTAAACCGCATTTTTCCATCTTAAAAATATATCTAAATTACGCCGTATGCTCTCATTGACAAATGCTGAACAATTAGTTCATGCGTTCATGATATCAATACTAGATTATTGTAATGCTCTACTGGGTGGTTGCCCTGCACGCTTAATAAATAAACTACAGCTAGTTCAAAACGCAGCAGCTCGAGTTCTTACCAGAACCAGGAAATATGACCATATTAGCCCGGTTCTGTCAACACTGCATTGGCTGCCTATTAAACATCGTATAAATTTTAAAATATTGCTGATTACTTACAAAGCACTAAATGGTTTAGCTCCGCAGTACTTGAGTGAGCTCTTAACGCATTATAGTCCTTCACGCCTATTGCGTTCTCGAAATTCCGGCCAGTTAATAATACCTAGAATATCAAAATCGACTGCAGGCGGTAGATCCTTTTCCTATTTAGCACCAAAACTCTGGAACAATCTTCCTAACATTGTCCGGGAAGCAGCCAGACCCTGTCAGTTTAAAGGGTCATGAAACCCCCCTATTTCAGCTCAAGTCTAGCTCACAATCTTTTTGAAAAATGCAACTTAAATGGGCGTGGATGGCTGTGAGAAGGGGTGTGGTAAGGCCATCACTGTCATCGCCAGTATCCCATACATATCGACTGTCACTAAAAGCAGTGGTAAAACGTGAGGAAATGCTAGATTTTTTTTATAGCTGGCAAAGTTAAAGTCTTATGAAATATTATTGTCCTTTCAAAAGTAACTGAATGCCCTGCTATTAGCCTACAGTAATCGTAATTCTATTGAGAACATATTAATGTAGGCTACATGTATAATTATAATGTCATTATAAAATATATAGTTGTATAGACACTATAAATACATATATTTGAACATTATAAATTTTCCGCTTAAAAAAAAAAAACGTTACGTGCATAGCCTAGATCTACGCGCCCCCTGAACCCCCATAATAAAGATTGCTCTGTGGAGGTGGATGACTTCTCATTTTAGACACACACACACACACACACACACACACACCTCAAGTCTGAAGGGATAGAAAAGTCCTCGGGACTTGGTACCGCATCACTCGCAAGACGCAACCTGCATTGGTTGTCAACAAGGCGAAGTCCACAATTCTCGAAGCTCTCTTGAGAAAAATGTTTGCGGCACACACGTTTAGATGTGTCCGTGGTTGATGGAAAACCAACCGCCCGGAGCCAGAGTCTAGCCCGGGCAGCATCGCGGGGAAACATATTCAACCCAATTGGACTTTTGCACCACGAAAACAAACACTTGCGTCCATGATTGCCTCTATCATCTAATACGCGATATCACAGTTTGACATGTCTGTCATTGGAAAGATACACGTGGTGTCATGAATAATTAAGAGACAGTGTCTTCTCATAGGATATGAAAACTCAGTCTCATTAATAATTATGAGACACCGATGAGTCATCAACGCACTCAAAGTGCACTGCCACGTCACAGCCTGTGACGTGACACGATGAAGATTTTAAACCCGGAAGATGAAAAAAGCAGAAAAAAACTCAAATTTAACCATTTTAACCCTACTATTAAATCTAACTGATGCTAACATTGTCTTCAATGGTGTTCAACACACATAGCTCTGTAGAAATGTCAGAAAATTTGGTTTGGGGTTTCATGACCCTTTAAATCTAGACTAAAAACACATCTCTTTGGCCTAGCATACACATAACACACTATAGACTTCCTTAATTCAAAATTAGGCTGCATAGTTTTGGGAACACGTCCTGTAAATCCTGATGTACTTGGTACGTCATAAGAAGGATGGCGTCTACGCTAATATTAGTCTCTCTGTTTATCCCGAGGGACCCTCTATGGTGGACCTGCGCCTGGACCCATCCCAACTCATCCTGAAGTGCCAGCCTCATCAGCCCTGTGAAGGCCTCATCGACACGACAGCCATCGGCACTGATCCTCAACAACTCCTCTCCATACCGGCGTGATTACTTCGACTTCCAACCAGATGGAAATGGATAAATACTCTAAATGTTCTGTAAAAGCAATTTTCAGAGGTTAACAAAAACAGCATCAAAAGGTCAAGAAACTTTCAAGAGGCAAATTGTAATAAAGAGAAAAGGTTTATTCTTCTGAGGACCCTTTTCAAAACCGCAGCCACCCAGCTTTGAAAAAGGAGACCTGTTTGATTTTCACAAAACATGACATTTTATACAGTTTCTTTGTCATCGTAAAACCCCTCCTTCCCAGTTTCTGTAATTTTCCTTAAAGATCTATCTAAGGCAGGTCAAATGCTTCTTTGTTCCTGGGAAGCCAAAAGCTCTTTATTTACTTGTAAATTACCTCCTGAGTGTCTCACACACATCCTCCAGCTGTGTAAACATGATAAGAAACAAACTGTTCTCGTAATTCAGGAATACAGACCATACGATATTTCAGTGCAATGTCTATTATTAATCAGGCAATATTGAAATTTTCACAACAGTTCCGATCCAATCTGACTTGTTATGCTGCCCGAATCATACACTGTTCCTTCATTGGCCAGAGGAGAACTGGCCCCCGACTGAGTCTGGTTTCTCCCAAGGTTTTTTTCTCCATTTCTATCACCTGATGGAGTTTTGGTTCCTTGCCACTGTTGCCTTGGCTTTTGGCTTGCTTAGTTGGGGACATTTAATTATTCAACAATATTATTGATCTGCCTTACTTAAGGTGGACGTTGACGCAATTTTCTTCTAGAAACAAACTTTGTTGTATTATTTTCATGTTATCACTGTGAAGCTGCTTAGTGACAATCTGTATTGTAAAAAGCGCTATATAAATAAAGGTGACTTTACTAGACTTGACTTGTTAGGTGTTCCCCTGCACTGATCACATCGGCAGCATGGGCTCTCCGCTTAGACTGGTGTCATCACAGGATTGCGGTATCCTCAGAATTTTGCACGCTTCAACACTTCTCAGATCTCTTGTGTATATACTCAATACTCTCACGCTTCTTGCGTGGTTACTCAATACTCTTAGTAAGGACCGGATTAATAACACTTAGGGCCCTGGGTCTATAGCAAACCCAAGGGCCCCTTTCACAGCCTATCTTGCTGCAATGTTTTCTACCACATGAATAATTAGTATTTTAAAAAAAACTCTATCACTCAGGGATCCAGTGAGTATACATTGAATATCTCATTATAATACTAAGTATGCCTATTATGTATTCCAGACTACAACACATTAAAATAATAAATGTCTTACCACCAGATGTGATGTCAAAGCAAACAGGTTTTCAGAAACAGCAACAACTTTTGCATTTACAGCTGCCTCAAGGAGTTTACTTTAAATAGTTCTTTCTGGCCCTAGAAGAGTAAAATCATCAGGGCTGGACTGGGACTTTTGTCCATCTGGTCCACATATTCCCCCATAAATGTTTTAACCATAAAAGGTTAGGGCCTTTATATTGGAATAAATTAATTAATCAAAGATTAAATAAAGGACAGAAACAAATAATAATAATATTTATTTTTGAATATACAGCAAATGTGTTAAATTCTCCTTTGTAGTTGCCCTAATGAAAAGTTACAATAGTTCTTGGATCCAGAGTTTTACTGTAAGATCATGAAACAGGCAAAACCCATGCTTGTTTGTGTTCGCCATGTGCAACTGCCTCCTTGTTTCCAGAATAGAATAGAATAGAATAGCCTTTATTGTCATTGCACTGTAGAGGTACAACGAAATTTTTGTGAGCTCACAGAGCCGCCCCTTGCACCAGACATAAAAAAAATAAATAAAAAACAACAACAACAGCAACACAAAAACAAAATACATTTGGACATTGGACATACATTTCCAATTACCACGCCCTCTTGTTTAGTCATTGATTAGTCTTTGTTTGTCTGAGTGAGCTCACCTATTCCTTGTCTGAGTGTGTGCACCCTTTCCTCATGTTCTCAGCTCCTTGAAAACCCCAGTGAATCCTAGCATAGGAGGAGATCCTCAGAGATGTCTATTATTATTACATTTTATAGCCTTATATACTTATAAATAGCACAATTTTCACTGGGGCAACCCACCTGAGGGTAAGAAAAAAGCAAATGATGCCATTGTTGCTGCAGCCCTTCACAGCAGACGTGAATTCCAGAGAAAGCGCTTACAGGTGCTGAAGAGCCTGGTTAGAAAGGCTATAAAGAAAGTCTTCTGTTGGACTGTTTAAATCTCTACATAGAGATGTTGATGTTCTGAGAAAACTTACACTGTTTCAGGCGTCTTGTGGGTTCAGGTTCAAGTTCAAGTTCATGGACCATAACGTTTCTCTGTAATATATTGTAGTTTGAGCTGGAATTTATTTACTGATTGATCGGTATTGGAAGAACAATTATTTTATTTACAGAACTAAAGAATAACCCTTATATTCCTCACAAGATGTTAAGATCACCTGTTTTGTATTACTAAAAATAAATTATATCTGTTAAATATATTTCCATGTGTCACTCCTCACAGTTCCTTGTAGTTCATGCAGTAAATGTCTGATTCAGGTGTTTAAAAAACAAAAAGTGCTTTGCGCTGGGTCTTAAACTTGTTTTAATAAAAAAAAAAAAAAAATTCGATCGCACAATCACATCCCTGAATTATTGAATTATTTATCCTCTGATTATGCAGAACATTGGACCTTTGTCACCTGCGGTCCGGCCTAGTTTAAGGAACCTTGGGGTGACATTTGATAAATCCCTATCTTTTGAAACCCACATCAAATCGCTGACCAAGTCCTGTTTTTTCCACTTACGTAATATTAGTAAATTGAGGTCTGTAGTCTCTCACTGAGAACTGGAGATGCTCATTCATGCCTTCATTTCCTCCCGTATTGATTATTGTAATTCGCTTTTCTCCTCACTTAACAAATCTGTTCTTCATCGACTGCAATCCATTCAAAATTCAGCTCTTAGGTTACTTATTAGATCAAATAGGCGCACCCATATCACCCCGATACTCTGCTCCCTTCACTGGCTTCCTGTAACTTACAGGATCCAATTCAAAATACTAACCATAACCTATAGGGCTTTAAACGGCCAGGCCCCTGCTTATCTTGCTGACATAATTCATTTTCATACCCCTCTCCGGTCTCTCAGGTCTAATAACCAAAATCTGCTATCTACGCCACACACTCGTTTACAAACGTGGGGGTAGAGCCTTCGCCGTTATGGCACCCAGACTATGGAATGCTTTGCCAACCAGTATTAGGTTTGCTGAGAATGTGGACAGTTTTAGGGGACAAGTGAAGACTTATTTGTTCAGGATAGCTTTGGGTAATCTCTGTCCTTTATATATTGATAATTTTATCTGTTTTATTTTATTTATCTATTTCTGTCTATTGTAAAGTGCTTTGTGACCTAGTCTGTGAAAGGCGCTGTATGAATACATTTTACTTACCTGAATTTCTTTATGTTTAGAGGAAATTGATTATGACAGTAACTACATTTCTTTAAGGATTACTTTACTTTTTACATTTAACCACTTAAAACAAGTATTTGTAAAATGGACACACAATGACTGGTAAAACAATCAAACCATACCAGTTCCACTCTCCTAAATGGTGTGCACCAGTTCCTTCTTTGATGGATGTCACTTGAAGGGGTTGAGTCACTGAATGAGGTCTCAGGAGAATCATGAGATGTATCATGAGGATCATCTGGATAAAAACAAATTTATTCTTGACACATAAAAGTAACAACTAGAACATCAGAGAATTGTGCTATTTAATAGTTCACTTTTGGATGTGTAATATATGAATAAAGCATTTTAAATTTTGGATGTTTAATATGTGTAAAGCCTTTTGGACGAACATACTTTAGCCTAAAAAAGAAGAAGAAAAAATAATTCAAATTGAAAACAAGAAAAATCTTACTTCAAATGGAAAATAATATTATTTGTCATACCCTAATGGCAGATAATTAAGCTTATTTTAAGCAAAAACTTTTTTTTTATTTGTATATAATTTATGATGTAATTTTACATATCTAGTAAATAAATGCTTCTTGATTTAAGAATGTTTAGATATTTGGACTGGAACAATACAAAAATACTAAAAAATACTAAGTAAGAAAATGATAATTTTTTTGCAGTGTGTTCAAAAATCAGAAATGTTATATCTTTTGGTATAACAATTTATATATAACATTATATAGCCTTGTTTCTGGTTGGGGGGCACTGACATAAATGAACACATCACATTTTCTCATCTGGCGACAATAGCAACCATTAATGTGAGCATGAAAGTTCCTACCCATCCACTGACTCTTCTTCGCGGGAACTGTCCAGAACATTTCTTGGTGTGGCGCTGGGCTTGTCCCCTAAAATGATATCCATTTGGTGGTAGAACGGGAATGTAATTCGCCCATTACCACTTTTATTATTGTGGTCTTTCACCTCCTTGTATTTAGATTTAAAGGGATAGTTCACCCAAAAATGAAAATTAAGTCATTAATTACTCACCCTCATGTTGTTCCAACCCCGTAAGACCATCGTTCATCTTCGGAACACAAATGAAGATATTTTTTATTAAATTTGAGAGCTGGATCACTCCTCCATAGGCTTCTTAAGGGATAGAAACTTGACACCCCAGAAAGTCATTGAAGAAAATAGTTATTCCATTAAATAGTCCAAGTGACTACAGTGGCTCAACTATAAGTTTATCAAGCGACGAGAATACTTTTTGTGCGGAAAAACAAACAAAAATAACGACTTTATTCGACTATTCCTTTTCTTCCTTGTGGGCCTGAGACGAGAGTTCAAGAGATTTCCATGCGCGAGAACTGAACAAGAAGTAGTAGAAGAAGAACGTCCTCTTCTCAGTTCTCGCGCATGCGTCGTGGAAATCTCTTGAACTCTCGTCTCAGGCCCACAAGGAAGAAAAGGAATAGTCGAATAAAGTCGTTATTTTTGTTTGTTTTTCCGCACAAAAAGTATTCTCGTCGCTTGATAAACTTATTGTTGAGCCACTGTAGTCACATGGAATATTTAAACATTTTCTTCAATGACTTTCTGGGCCGTAAAGTTTCAATCCCTTATGAAGCCTATGTAGCAGTGATCCAGCTCTCAAATTTAATCAAAAATATCTTCATTTGTGTTCCGAAGATGAACAAAGGTCTTACGGGGTTGGTACAGCATGGGGGTGAGTAATTAATTACTTAATTTTCATTTTTGGGTGAACTATCCCTTTAAGGGACTTCTTTTTTTTGCTGACACTGGAGCCAGGAACGTCTGTAGCCCTGCTCCGCCATTGCAGCCGAAATATCCTCAAAAACAGATTTGTTTCTGTATGAACTATTGCCACTGAAACTGCTTTAACGCACCAGTGGGGCTCGACAGCCTTAGTCGGTTAAACGGGTTGGCGCGTATGGTTGGGTTGCGGAGAGATTGTGAGATTGTGGTTAGGTCTCAGCAGCAGGAGGGATGTAGAGGTCAGTAAGCTGGGCTGAGTTGAGTGGGGGACGGAGGGGGGGGACTCTGGGGCTTGTCGACGAAACACTGACTACGTTTACATGCAGCCAATAACCCGTTCAAAACCGGGATATTAGCAATAACCCGGTCGCGAACGGCCATGTAAACACCGGCAAAAACCCGAATATGCTCATATCCCGGATTTTAAAAACCGGGATATTATACCTGGGGTACCCCTTTTCTAACCCGAATTTTTGGTCATGTAAACGCGCATCGGCATATCCCCATAGTGATGTGTGTTCTGCGCATGTTCTATTCGCAAGGAATCTTGGTCTTTTGAGTAGAGAAACTTCTCGGCGCATACAAAAACCCGCGTGCAGTATACCGGAAGTAAACATGGCGAGACGCAGCACAGCATACTTTTGGAGCGAGGTCAGTAACGTTACCAGCAGCAAAGCGCAAACAAAGGCGATCGCTATCTGCCCCGAACTATTCATTATCCGCGTGCTGCTGTTGTTGTTGTCTTTGGATACAGGAAGAAGAATCGGAAATGACGCATATTGCGGCTTAAGGTTGTCCGTACGTCCAGACGCTAACCGCGCGTCGCGTTTACATCGGGATATTGCAATTCCATGTATACAGGAGTAACTCTCTCTGCTCACGCATGTAAACGGGTTATCCCTAATGTTTCAGAAACCCGAATAGTGACCTTAACCCGACCATAACCCGAAATTTGGCTGCATGTAAACGTAGTCACTGAGGACGGAAGGTGCCCACTTGAAGACCCTAGAGATGTCCCCTACTCGGCTCAATCCAGACGGTTGTCGTGCTGGTCCTGTAGTTGCAGCCGTCGCGTGTGCTGACGCGCCAAGTACACTAGCCGTTAATGCCGGACAGAAGGGGAGTCACACCACCATATGGAAAGAAGCGTAAATGGATGGAGAAGCATAGTTTACTGTTAAGCTACGTCTTAGTTTTGCTTATCTTGGCGAAAGCCGAATACAAATCAGCATGAAGTTTTAACATCTACTCTCGTGTAATGGAAATCATGAGCCTTTAATTTTATCTTGAACTGACTCCTCTCCCCACAGGGTGAGAAGGCAGGTAACTTCAGCCGTCGACCACTGCCCTGCATTTTCCTCCTCCAAGTTACCTTCGTTGTTGTCATTTACCGCCTCCACACACGTGAGAATAATACGTCATCAAAACTGCGTAGAAGAACCAAATTGTCGCAGTTTTAATTACGTACAGAGCGCAATGCTTCAGAAAATCCGATCTGCCTGTTTACATGACAGTCGCATTGGCACATATCGGATTTATTTCCACATATGAATGAGGCCTGAAACCGATCTCGAAATATCCGAATGCATGCGTTTTTTTCCTGTTTACACGGTCATAGAACATATCCAATCTGTGTCGCATATGAGTAAAAAATCAGAATTGGGTCACATTTCACTGACAGTGTAAACAAGGCCTAATATTCTGTGATGGTTTCTGAGCAGTGCAGGCCCTTCCCTCACTGTGCTGTTAACCACAGAAAGAGTAATCACAAAAAACATTCAACAAGAGGGTCAACAAAAAGCCCTGTTATTGTTCTTGCTACCATTAAAAGTAAAGAGGATTACAGAGACATACAGGAGTTGCACACCAGGTGAGCATGGGTCAATTTTAACTGATGCATATTATTAGCTCTAACATGGTATTGTTCAAAAACACATTTCCTTATATTGTCATAGAAAAGGTCAGTCTTTGCCTCCAAAGACTCTTCTTGAGTCAGGAGTTCCAGGTGCCTAAATATTAGACGATTTTATCAGGCAACAAAGTCGATAAGCCAGCTGATCATCTGAAAATCTTGCTCAAACTCTCATTTTTATACAGTCTCTTACAATTGGTTTACAACTTGTCTAACCAATAAGCATTTTTTGGGGTTATCATAATTTTTTTAAATCATCAAAAGAACATATTAAAAACTCTTTAATACATGGTTTTCAATGGCATTGCATCATCACTTGTGATATGTATCTTCTTATTAAGATGTTGATTACTTAACATGTGGTCTATCATTGTGTCATCTGGTGATTGGTATGGACTGGTTGTTAACTGAGCTGCGAAACACAGTGTAATCTGAGACCTTCTGGGTTTTTTCATTAATATAGTACCCAGACTGTGAAGTTAAACATTTCTTATATGCTTATGAAAATACATTTGACAAAATATACAGCAAAGTTGTCAAAATTCATGTCTGTCAAGAGTTTTATAATGCTTTATATGCTTGAAGAAGTGCATATTGGAGAAGTCTGTGAGGATCCGCAGTAGCTACGTTTACATGGCCACCTTTTGTTTCAATCAGAATGAATTCCATATTTATCTATTTAGGATCCTATTAAGGAGATGGAAACAACAAGCACATGTAGGTGTGTGTCATGCTGTTAAAATCATCCAAAAAATCAAGCAGAAAAAACACCCAGTCCTGCACCCAAAACAAGGCGTCTGTGAATGAAAGTCCAAAAACAAGGACTAGTGGGATGTTGACCTGCTCCACATAATTAATGGAAGGGAATTTTAGAATGACAGACACTTGTTCCTTGCGTCATACATCATTACGCCATTTCTACGTCATTGCACATGGGCAGTACTTTCCAGTTTCAGTTTTCAATCAATCAAGTGTTTGCATGTCCTCTCAATCTGATTAGAAAAGATTTAAACCACCCTTTTACAATCTGAATAAATTTTTTATTGAATTTGGCCAATCCATTCTGATTGGCGTGGTTACATATGACTTTATTACTCTGACTTTGCTTGTAGTCCGATTACAATCATTAGGTTCCATGTTAATGAAGCTAGTGAAATGTTGTTACGGTTTATGAATTAGCATAAGCATAGCATAGTCTACTGACTAGCCAATAATAAATTTCAATTGTGTATTGTTCAACGCGACATGGTGCTAAAACTTAAAACTACTTGCCTCAAGCTCCATTTGCAAAATTGGCATGCCAAGTTGGCCTCTTTACCCTAGCCATTACTATGTCCATATTTTCCTTTTTTACTTCCTGTACTTATTTTTTCAGCACACATAAAAAGCACAATTGACAAAATGCAATTCATCTTGCTTTATTTGTTTAGCACTAACTTGCGTTGTAGCCTACTATTCAATAGGTGTCTACATACATGTCATACCCAAGTTTATTAGATCCATGTACAGTGTGATTTGTAATGATCTTATAGGATTGCTGAAATCGAACAGTCTGTAGCAGGCATAAATCAATTACCACAGGCCATTCATTATTGGAGTCAGGTGGCAATTACTCTGAGAGGATGGAGAGAGAGAGCACAGCTTGGGCGACACAAAAAAACATTTATGGCTCTGGGTGTAACAATGTGTTTCCTGCCGGTAACTCCTTCCACACTGTTACAGGTTACATCTAAAGCAGTTACATCTAAAAGTTCTCTCAAGTGATTATCAAGGGTTACTTTACATCTGAAACTCTTTCCAGACTGATCACATGAGAATGGCTTCACTCCATTGTGAATTCTCATGACTTAAGACTTTCTTTTTCGTGAGAAAATCTCTCCAACAAAGTTTACAGGTATAAGGGCTTTCTCAAAAGTGAGTTCTTATGTGGCGATTAAGGGTTCTTTTAAGCGTAAAACTCTTTCCACATTGAGGGCAGGTGTACGGCTTCTCTCCAGTGTGAACTCTCATGTGAGTCTTAAGACTTTCTTTTCGTGAGAAGCTTTTCCCACACAGTTTGCAGGTGTAAGGGCTTTCTCTAGTGTGAGTTCTCACGTGGGCATTAAGGCTTCCTTTATGCGTAAAACTCTTTCCACACTGATCACATGTGTAAGGCTTCTCTCCAGTGTGAATTCTCATGTGAGTCTTAAGACCTTCTTTTCGCGAGAAGCTCTTCCCACACAGTTTGCAGGTGTAAGGGCTTTCTCCGGTATGACTTCTCACATGTGTATTAAGGGTTCCTTTATGTGTAAAACTAGTTCCACACTGACCACATGTGTAAGGCTTCTCTCCAGTGTGAATCCTCATGTGAGTCTCAAAACCTATATTTCTTGAGAAGCTTTTCCCACACAGTTTGCAGGTGTGAGGGTTTTCTCCAGTATGACTTCTCATATGGGTATTAAAGGTTCCTTTATGTGTAAAACTCTTTCCACACTGTTGGCAGCTGAAAGGCTTCTCTCCAGTGTGAACTCTCTTATGGACATTAAGGTTTCCTTTATGGTTGAAAGTTTTTCCACACTGTTGACAGGAGAAATAACTTCTAATTCCTTTCCTTTGAGCATTTTTTTGTGAGGAAGTGTGTTCAGTCTGTGAGCAACTATAAAAATAATTATGTTTCTCATACTGATATTTATCTTCCATTCCATTATGTTCTTTACTCTCTTCTTTTAGTGCCATCAGGTCTAGAGAAAATAAAAATACAAGTTAACCCAGGTTTAATAGCACAAAGCAACATACATCAAAACATGAACAGATTTAAAACATCAAGACGAACCTTAAGCATCAAATCTAACATGTACGCTAGAACTGTGTCTGCTCTAGATGCATTTATTCATGAAGTCCACTGGAAAATGCATTATTGCTGTGGAAATTTCAAAATAATTTGTCTATAAATGAGAAAATGAAACAACATTAGAGCACAGTGCAAAATAGTCCTTTAGTTTTCTCTATTGAAGAAGTATGCTGAATTATCTAGGAACGTCCTGTATTTGGAAGAAATTACCTGGGGTCCCCCCACTAACACAGTGTCCTCTCCTGGTTTACTGTTAGGGTATCTCAAATTGTACTCTCTTAACAAAATTGTACTCTCTTAACAAATTGATGATCATGTTTTTGAGCAATGAAAAAAAGTGCAATGTTTAATTTAATTTTTTCATTTAAAAAAACAAAAACATTTTAAAATCAGAAATCTGGAAGTAATTAACTTTTCCCCCACAATTGACAAGATTTTGCGTCATTTATGATACAACACTTCCCCGTATTTTCTGGTAATCCATGTTTTTTTTACTGTTATACAGTAGGGAGGCGCTATTACACATCTTCTGAAATAGAACAGAATCTCCAGATCCAAAAACACGAGAAGAAGCAGAATTGCTAGAA
The DNA here is from genome assembly GCF_029890125.1 of Rhinichthys klamathensis goyatoka. Taxonomy (NCBI): domain Eukaryota; kingdom Metazoa; phylum Chordata; class Actinopteri; order Cypriniformes; family Leuciscidae; genus Rhinichthys; species Rhinichthys klamathensis. The sequence goes on from NW_026606705.1 coordinate 5,250,955, forward strand.
GATTGCTTACATACATGTAAGATAATGTGATCATCAAACATTCAACAGAATATAAAACAAAACTGCCTAACGTTACTGCCTGCCTGACAGACATTTTTTGCTGGATGAAGGACCAACACCTTCAACTAAACCTCGCGAAGACAAAACTGCTTGTGTTCCCGGCCAAACCAACACTACAACACAACTTCTCCATTCAGCCATGTTCGTCATCCATAACTCCAGGTCAGCCAGGAACTTTGGAGTTGTGATTGATGATCAATTGAACTTCACAGACCACATCGCTACACCTGTCCGATCCTGCAGATTTGCCTTGTACAACATTAGGAGGATCAGGACCTTCCTAACAGAGCATGCTACACAACTCCTTGTCCAAGCGCTTGTTCTATGCAGACTGGACTATTGTAATGCTCTCCTGGCTGGTCTTCCAGCTTGCACTGTCAAACCTGCTGCAGCCAGAGTGGTCTTTAACGAGCAGAAGAGAGCACACGTTACTCCTCTCCTCACAAAAATGCACTGGTTGCCAGTTGCCGCTCGCATCAAATTCAAGGCAAGTTAAGTTTATTTATATAGCACATTTCATACACAATGGTAATTAAAAGTGCTTTACATAGAAGAAATTAAAATAATCAAAACAAATAAGAATAATTAAAATAGTTTAGAATAAAAAATAAAGTACAGTAAAAACAGTCGGACGAACAGTGGCACAGTGCTCATTCAGTAAATGCATAGCTAAACAGATGTGTTTTGAGTCTGGATTTGAAAGTGACTACTGTAGGAGCACATCTGATCTCTTCTGGAAGCTGGTTCCAGCTGCGGCTGGCATAATAACTAAAAGCAGACTCTCCATGCTTAGAGCGAACCCTTGGTATTTCTAGCTGATATGATCCTAATGATCTGAGTGATCTGTTAGGTTTATATTCAGTGAGCATATCTGCAATATATTGAGGTCCTAGCCCATTAAATGATTTATATACCAGTAATAATACTTTGAAGTCAATCCTAAATGTAACTGGGAGCCAGTGTAGAGACCTGAGGACTGGTGTGATGTGTTCATATTTTCTGGTTCTGGTCAGAATCCTGGCAGCAGCGTTCTGTATGAGCTGCAACTGTCTTATGGTCTTTTTAGGAAGGCCAGTGAGGAGTCCATTACAATAATCCACCCTGCTGGTGATAAAAGCATGCACAAGTTTCTCTAAGTCTTGACTGGAAACAAAGCATCTAATTCTTGCAATATTTTTCAAATGATAGTATGCTGATTTAGTTATTGCTTTGACATGACTACTGAAACTAAGTTCTGACTCTAGAGACACACCAAGATTCCTGACTTGATTTTTAGTTGTTAGACCTCTAGCGTCAAGGTTTGCATTCACCTTGAGAACTTCATCTTTGTTTCCAAATGCAATGACTTCAGTTTTGTCTTTGTTTAACTGAAGAAAGTTTTGGCACATCCAACCGTTGACTTCATCAATGCATTGGCACAGGGAGTCAATGGGGCTGTAGTCGTTAGGCGATAGGGCTAAATAGAGCTGTGTGTCGTCTGCATAGCTGTGGTAAGAGATTCGGTTCTTTCTCATTATTCGGCTCATTGGGAGCATATACAGGTTGAACAGGAGTGGTGCAAGAATTGAGCCTTGAGGGACTCCGCATGTCATGGATGTCCACTCAGACTTATGGTCTCCTATACTTACATAATAACCTCTCCTTCTAAGTATGACCTGAACCATTTTAGGACTATCCCAGAAGGCACTAATGCTTGCCTACAGAACAACCACTGGCACTGCTTCCTTTTACCTAAACTCATTACTTCAGACTTACGTTCCATCCAGAACTTGTGTTCATATTATAAATGTTCATATTAAACACGTTAGTAAGTAAAATTCTAGCTTCCGGCCATACGCAGTCTACTTGCGTCTAAAGCGCAACTTATGACGTCAGAAGTAGCGTAGTGCGTCATGGGGTAGTGTAAATATCAGCAGTATGTCGCATTACTTGCATAAGTTGCACTTTAGTCGAATCCGTATGTTTGTTTGGCCGGAAGCTATTTATTTTACTTTGTGTAAGAAAAATATTCATATTGAAAACTTTGTAAACTCATCGCTTTGCTTCAGAAGACCTTTATTAACCCCCTGGAGGCGTCAAACTGATGGTTGCAATCCACTGCCATTATAAAGCTCGGAAGAGTAAGGGTGTATATTAATATAACTCCGATTGTATTCGTCTGAAAGAAAAAATTCATATACACCTAGGATGGCTTGAGGGTGAGTAAATCATGGGGTAATTTTCATTTTAAACTGAACTACTCCTTTAATACACGCGTTACAACTAGTTCACAATTGCAACATGAACAAGAGGCAACACGGACTGGCAAGTAGTAAACTAAATTTATTCAACGAAATATCAATTAAAGGCATTTAAACAATCAGTAAACCAGTATTAGTGGAAGTCAGTAGTGAAAACATTCTTGAAAGAGGACTGTACTCTCAAGGTCAGAATGGATGCAATCGAATAAATATATCAAACGAAAAACAGTAGAAATTAACCGCTCAGTCAAGGGCAGTCACATAAGAATTTGAATTTGTCCGTTCAAGATGTGAAAGAAAACTCAATTCAGTACTCATGCACTGTCTGAGAGGCGGCTTTCTGGACGCGTGCTTCGGATGTGTGCACACCAAAAACTTCTCACACAGTCCGCAGAGCTGCCAACTCTCACGCATTGGCCGTGAGACACACGCATTTGATTGGTTTCACACGTTCACACGGCACACCCCCGATTTCTCACACTGAAGCGTCAACCTGGTCGGTCAAATGCCTGGAAGATGAGTTTATCTATATATCTACCTGTTGAGCCACTCGTGATCGACTATTTATGCCGCAAATTAGTTAAAATCTCCCGGAATCTAGAGCGAGCGCGCACGCGAGATAGAGTTTGCGCTCCAAACTTTTTTTGGGTTTTTTTTTTTTAGATTGCGCACGCACACGTCAGAGAGGGAAAGCGATCGAGAGACCCAAAACATCACGACCTATCAACACCCCCCCTCCCCCCCACCCCGTAGGAGAAGTCTCACTCCAGGCTAAACTAAAAAATTGGCAGCTATGAGTCCGTGAGAACCGCATTAAGTTCTTTTTCTCGTATTCTTGTGCTTAAATATTCAAATTTAATTATTTAATAAATAATAATAATCAATAGATTGATTGATCATCAAAATAATCGTTAGTAAGAGCCCTATTACAATGTACAACTTAGAACACACAATACAAAGTTAGGGCTACAGTGGCTCGGCTTGCTTAGTTGGGGTCATTAAATGTAACATTTAATTTAATATTCAACAATAATATTGATCTGCCTGCATTGACACCAGAGTATGTGAGCGGAGTGGAGTGGGAGCGGAGGGAGGAGTGGAGCGGTGTGATTTTGAATGGAGTGCGGATCGGATTTTTTAAAAGTCGGAGCGTCGTGGTTTTCACTCGCTCCGAGAGCGCTCCACTACCGCTCCATCACGAGTACAATTCATGCCAACGGCTCATTATAGAACTGCATTTTTAGTAAGGATTCACACGTTAAACACATTACGCTAGCATGATACAGATGGATCACTCAAATCAGAAATTTTTTTGAAGGTTATGATGACGCCGATGGACATGAGTGGCTGCGGGAGGTTATAGTCATCAAGCCTACTGAATATGATCGGGCAACACGATCTCATGAAAGTGCGTATCTATAGCACGAATTTTATTTCTCGTGCCATTTATAAGCCAAAAAATAGTTTTTGCGTGCAAATGAAACTAAACCCCTTGGTTAGGATAATGACTGTGAAGTGCGTTCTTGCCATAAAGTGCGTATCGTATGATCGCACGAAAACTGCTTATCATAGGCTATGCAAGCAAAAACTATTTTTGGCGTATAAATGGTACGAGAAATTAAATTTGTGCTATAGATACGCACTTTCATGAGATCAGGCTGGATCGGGTGAAAGCACATTTTAAACAGGTAACACTTATTCACACGCAATCGCTTTCTCACTAATGCATTGCATTCAAACAAATGTAATCTTACCGTAGGCTACTGTCGGTATTTGGTTTCGAATGAGCAGAAATCTGTAAGAAATGTAGCGACCTGTAGATAAAATAACTGATGAAAACGTAGTTATTTTCTTCTTTCCAAACAAAATGTGCTCTTCAAAAAGCAGCAATGATATTTAACTTATAATGCTGATAACCTGTAATAAGCATAGCATGTCATAGGAAAAGTTTGCACACTATCCAATAAACCACATTGCAACTATTCTCCTAATGTTTTTTTATTTTTTTATTTAATATGCCTATATATTATGATGAGGAGAAATTTTGTGAGATTTTAAAGTATACTTAAATACTTTATTCGCAATTTCCTTGGGGAACGAAGACGGAGCGGTGTTTCTGATATCAGTGAGCGAGGAGTGGAGCGGGGGGCGGTAAATGGTGAACCCGGAGCGGAGCTGGAGCGGAGTGATTATTAAATGTTTGGAGCGCGGAGGGAAAATTGTTGCCGCTCCACTCCGCTCACATACTCTGATTGACACTAACTAAATTAATAACTTTTTTAACTTACTTAAGCTGGACTCTGACGCTATTTTCTTCTGGAAACAAACTGTTTTGCATTATTTTTCTGTTATCTCTGTAAAGCTGCTTTGAAACAATCTTTATTGTAAATAAATGTGACTTGACTTTGTTAAAGTTGTAGTGCCCGAGAGCGATCAGACACACAATTATTTGTTATATTTAATTTGTAATCCATAATACCCCTAACCCAACAAGCAAACTATGAGTTTGAACCCCTAAACTACAACTTACACCCACATGCAGAACCAGGCCTATGTATACATGTTTTGCCTATGTTTTAATTCAAAACTCTTTTGAATGAACATTTTTAAGCCCTAAGTGTACGTATGTGTAGACTCCTGTCAAAATTAAACGGTTGAGTATTTGTCCACTGAAACCTCCCTCACACACTTGGCAAGGTGGAACAATCTTCCTAAATATCAGCAGGGATTCCCAAAGGTGAAGCGCTTATGGAAGTCTCCAATTGATTGTTTAAAGTGAAGTGGAACACAGCCCAGGACCAGGGTTAAGAAACTCTGGTTTGCATCACTGCTTCTCCATAGGACTCCACATGGCCCACTCACAGGGGCGTCAGACAGTGCTTAATTATGGACCCAAGTAACAGGGGCCCTCACCGGAGGAGGGGGAAAACCTATTTCTATAATACATGATATTTTGATATAGGGCTGCCCCCTATTAGATGACTAAAATATAGTCAACCAAAATGTATTTATCGGTTAGTCGCAGGAAAAAGAAAACTCCACAGGAAGTGGTGAAGTCTGTAACCCCTTTCACACAGAGTGTTGATCCCAGAAAATTGCCATAGAATTGCTAGAGAGCCTTCTGTATGAATGCAAACACTTCCCCGGGATGGGAACCTAGTAACATTGCTGAGATCAGCTTCCTGTGTGAAGAAAAGGCAGGACAAATGCAATAAGGGGTGTGTCGTCGCAGGGAAGTTTTTGCCAGTAAAATCAAAGGATGTGTCATTTATGCGCGCTCCCGAGGGCCTCTCTCTTCAGTTCTAAGTGTGCAACACTAGCTAACCCGTTTTCAACGTGTACGTTACACGTCACATCCTGATATCATGTGACTTTACGGTACTTTACCGGATGTGTGTGAATGCACAGACAGATTCCAGAAAATCACTGCCAGTGTGAATGAACCAAAATCAAACAATCCCGGGACACATTATAAGTGTATTTTCCGGAACCTCTGTGTGTGAACCTCTGGGCTCGTGACGGACGGATCGTTAATGGCGGATCCTTGTGGTAATTACAGGATTTCTGGGCAGGAAATCCAAATGTTCGACTATCATCCATCAACCTCAAATAGGGCTTATCATTTAAAAACATGTAAGAAGTAGCAACTTTACATGTCTGCTCGCTCTAACGTTAACCTAGATAAATGTGTGCTATTATTAGACTCATATCCAAGTGTTTGTGCAAAGTGTGGCAGCTAAAGTATGTCGGCGCGATCACTTGCATTTTTTCCTGACAACAGAGCAAACAACCTAAAATTCCCCGTCATTTTTGGTCATAGAGATTAGAGTTATACATCATTTGGAACTGTAAAGGATCTACTTTTATTTGTATAAACTCACAATAACCACAAAATGTTCAACTTTTGAAAAATAAAACAAAAACAGGATGAGCTTTCTGTCGTCTCAGAAAGCTCACAAAAATCTGAAATGTCTACTTTCAAATGAACCAATTCAAATTGAAAACAAATACTCTCAGATTATATAATACGTATAAAAGGTGCAATTATGCTGCGGAGATGGCGAGTCAGCAATGTCAACTAACTCTTTTCAGCCGACGCTGACTCAGAAAACACTAGTTTATTAATAAATAGAAGCAGACCGAAGCGCCCGGGCCCTCAGATCACTTGGACGTGGCTATGGTTACAAGAGGTAAAAACGATATAAATACTGTTCGTTTTCTCACAAAAAACGCTTGTTTCATGTCTTAGGCCATCAATGTGTATTTCACTGATTCTTGAGAGTCGGGACAAAATACGTTTTAAAAAACTTTAAAAAAAAATACACACTATTTCAATTAGAGTTGTATGTTTCTGCAGAGAAAGGTCTTAGCTATTTAACCATGTAAAGGAACAGGTTCTAAATAAAAACACATTTTTAACAAATAAGCATGTTTCACTTCAGAACTGGATTTGTGTCAACTCCGTCAAACACACTAAAAAGTATACAATTTTAATTCTTCCAATCCAAAAAGAAACTAAATTTCTGAAGTATATTGTAATAGTGTTTAGTTACTCTGATATGTAAAAAAAATACAATATATAAACTTAAGTTGTGATTTCACACTATTCTGAAAACTCAGATTTCTAAATATTTGCATTTCCAAACTTTGATTTTAATTTCAATATTGTAAAAACAAATTCCTTAAATAAATAAAACATAAGATGATGTAGATCAGATGGTCCTTTATTACAAAAACAACATAAACTGAAGGAAGAATTTTTTTCCCCAAAAAAATTACAAAAACAAAAACATACATCCAACGCTGTTGATGAAGATCTGACGGTGTTGATGAAAAACTGACGGTGTTGATGATAAACTGACGGTGTTGATGAAGATATGACGGTGTTGACAAAAAATATGTGTGCATTGTGATTATTGAACAGATGTGCTCTTTAAACTACTACTAAAACTACTCCTTGTTATTAGAGTATTGAACTTACTGTAAAGCAAACTATAAGCGCATACACCGTTTCCAACTATTATAAATTACACCGTTTCCAACTTTCACAAAAAAAAAAAACAATAAGAGAAACCAGGGGCCCTCCTCCCCCTTTGTTTTCATCTACCTCCCCTATACCACTTCCTGCTCTACTTTTTCTCATCCACCTCTTCTCCTCTTCCTTTCCTCCTTTGTAAGTAGCCATTTACTTTAAAGTGGCGTGTGTGTGTGTGCGCTTATGTGTGTGTTTGGGTGTGTTGGATGTGTGATTGCCCTGCACTGCCTACTTTATACTGGGTGTGATCTTAAATTGACATTCCTTGACAACAATACTGCACCACACAATCTGTAGCTTAGAATCAGGTTCAATTAGCTTACTTAAGATTTCATTTTTGTCTAACCTGTGCTTATGCATTGAGCAGCAGGCGTCGGACATGCGTATGGTTAAATAATGTAATGCATGCTATGTATGTGCATTTATGTGTAAATAAAACCCTGAAATAACAGTTTAACCCTTCACTATATTCACAAATAATATTATATTCGCACATTAAGAGGTTATTGGTGGATTTGTCAACTCCGTCAGCTTACAGGTCAACTCCGTCAGACATAGAACCTGACGGAGTTGACGTCTGACGGAGTTGACGTAAGGGCATGTATTTTCCCGCCAAAACATGTATTGTACACTGCAGCTAGGTAGTTTTTCCTCAGTTGCTAGCTGTCCCAATTACCTCACTAAAATGCTTAAATTCAATCCATTATGGTTTAAAAAAAGTATCTTAACAGAAAGATGGTATTGACATGGTCCAGCTGTGACCATAGGAATATTGACATTGTTTGTCTAAAATATTAAAAAAATGTAAACCTTTCCAGAGCATGTGTGGTAGTGGTGCATTCACCACAGACAGGGAGATGAAAAGGGGTCCTCAAGGATATAGCTGACCATGCTATTTCCTGATTTAAAGATATTTATGAAAAAATCTGACGGGGTTGACAGAAACTGAGGACACAACTTTAATAGGCAAATATTTATGGAAAATATTGTTTGATGTTCACTTCATGCATTGTTTTTTATATTTATACCCCTTATTTTTTATTTGATATATATGTTTTCACAATTGTAGAGCTTTTTTAAAGTTTTTTGGGATGGTTAATATTGTAACCTCTTGCTGAGGACAAGTGCAATAACATGGACCATCTAACCACAGACCATACATTTTAACAACTTTTCCCCAAAAAGATAAAAAAGTTTATTCTAAAAATCAGATAGGTATATACAATTCCTCTAGATTTAACTTTGTAAGTATGTCATACATGATGAATTTCTTCATTTTTGCTATAAATTAGACTTTTCTTTGTGGGACATGTTTTGTCCCGACTCTCAAGAATCAATGATTTACGAGTCATTAAATCATGTTTAATTTGGACTTCTCTGTGCATATGCTCTTTGAGGTGGTGACCATAGACCTGCATTATATCACTGACAGACAAGAACGGTTTGACCTAAAAATATCAAAATTGAAATTACTGCGGAAACAAAGACACCTACATCTTGGATGCCCTTGAGGTAAGCTAAAACATACCAAAAATTAATTTCAAAGTGAACTATCCCTTTAAGTGTTTTTGACCCTTTATATTATATGGGGTTCTGAATATTAGCTTCCATATGCAATGCACAAAAAGGTGCATTTTTCTTTCTAAAAAGAAGCATTTATAGATGATTTTCCCACTGCAACCCAAATGTGTTTCAATCTTATTTCCCTTTAACTTCCAGGAATAAACGGCACACAGATGTTTCAATCAGTCTACTGGAAACGAGTAGGTGTTTACAAGAAACCGGTTTGAAACAGTGAGCGCTTCTGAGGGTGAAAAGGAAAAATCACTTATAGACAATAACTGTAAAGTTGATCACCTATATTTCATTATTTGCTTTGTGCAAAATAAATGTTTTTGTTGGATACTTTTGCATATTTATGTGATAGAAATGAATGGTTTTCACAGTTGTCAGTACAGAAATAGATAATGGGTTAAATGTTACACTAAATAATGGTTTTATTTAGACTACTTCTGTACCATTTCTTCCTAATTGAATGTTGTGCATTAGTTAGTATGACATGTCACTTGTAGGATCTTCTCAGGTGCTCTTAAAGGCAGCATATTAGTATTTGTCTCATGTGATCTCAACATTTCTGTCCACATGAGGCGACTCGCTTCATGTCAAATAAAACCACTTTAATAAGGACACTCATGTGACACTTTTCAAAATTCATTTCTGTAGAGATGGACATTTTAATAAGGATCAATGTTCAGCTCAGAGAATAAAACTAACCTGTTTGTTCCTCAGTATCTTCTGGTTTCACGGTGAATACTTCTTCAATCTTCATGTCTTCACTCTCCTCTTTAATAAACGCCATCTTTATAATAGTGTCACATGGATCTCAGTTGTGTGTTTGGACACTCTGTCATGTTTAAAATAAGAGTAGTTAACAACTAAAAATAAATCCCAAATAAATCTCTGAGTGCGTCTCAATCAGCTCCCTAATGTAGTAGTCAGTGCACTGGGAAGGGGGTCAGTCAGAAGGATTGTTTTTTGGCTGCTCAGGCCAGGCCATAAACTCTTAAAACTAGCACTACAAATGAATAGAAGAACATTAATTATACAGACACTTTAAATTTTGCCATTTATGATTTATATTTGGTAGTATTAATTTGTAGATTGTATTAGTAATCAATTGATTACACTTTCATGAACATTTGCCATTGATTTGTAAAAGTCATTATAAAGTTTAGTGTTTGTGTTCTCGTTGCATTTCCACTGTTTTGACCAGAAGGTGTCGTCAGCGTGCGGTGATTCGTGCGCTTCGAGACAGTGAATCATTTTGGTAAGCCGTTGATTCAATTGACTCGAGTTTCTACAAGCTCCGTTTTCCCTTCAATATTTGCCAGTGCCTGAAATCGTGTTTACAAAAAATTGATGTATTATATAAAGGGAGCTAAATAAGACGCACCAAGTGCGGATGTGTTTTATCCACAAAGAAAAATAGCTTTCATTAATGTTAGAAAAAGCATTGCAATGTTACATTCGATAATAAATAATTTTACATGGCTTGTAAAACTATAACATAGATTAAATGGTTTATACCGATTTAAACTCCTTAAATGTTTTAAAACACAAACCTTTCTTCAGTGAACTCACAACAGACGCAGTAACGGCGCAGTCTTATGACGTCACATCGTTAGACCAAAATAAAAGTCATTTTCACACGCCGCTCTAAAACCACTAGATTTAGATTAAAGAGGAATTCAAAGTTGATGGTGAAATACATATTTAATTACATGTCCAATGATGTGTTGGAAATATTAAGGTCTACCAATGAAAGAATGTGAGATTCTATCTAAAAGGCAAAGCTTTTGGGGTGAAGCACAATTTATAAAATATATTCATGTATTACCATGCAAATAATGACAAATATGATGAAAAAGTACTCAACGCATGCTTACACTGTTTTTAACAGAGTTCATGTGTCAGTATCGACACAAAATTCAGTGTGTGCCATTGTAATATTTAAAATTTGGACATACAGTTAAGTTGAGTCTTAAAATAAATGAAAATAGAAAATAAAATGTCTAAAAATTATGATCTAGCAAGAATCATTAGAAGATAACTATAAACATTTCAAGTATAAGTGCGATTCTTTCAATACCAAATAAGTACTGATATAACATGTTAAAGTAAAGTATTTTGAACATTTTTGAATCAATATTAAGCCAGGCCTCTAGTGACAAGGGTAATTTATGTAAATTGCACAATTTACATCAGCTGAACTCCTCAGAAGGCTCTGCAGTTTTCCTAAAAAAAAAAAGAAATCACATTTAAATTAATCTCAATTATTTTACAGGACATCTCGAGCTGTAGACCCACATGAAGAGGATGTGATAGGTGAAGGCAAGCAGAGAGGAGAAAAAGAACAGGTGAGAGAGAAGGAAAATGAAGAGGGCAGTTTTGCTGCCACCACCACCTATAATTCTTTAAGCTATTATGGTCTGGCAAAAAAACAAAACAAAACAAAAAACACCATCCCCACTCTCAAACTCAAAATATAAATAAAATAAATAGGTTTGTTTATTTTTCATTTCTTTATTTAACCAGGTTAAAAAACTATTTGAGATCAAAATCTCTTTTACAAGAGTGACCTGCCCAAGGAAACAAGTATATGTTTAAGTATAAATAATAATGAAAAATAATAATGCACATTTATAACATCAAACACAAGATAACACAATCAAGGATCACAACATCAATTAACCAAGATATAATATTCAGAATCTGTTAAAAGTAACAAACTCATTTAGTGATGGAAGCACGGTCAGCTTTAATATATATATATATATATATATATATATATATATATATATATATAATTATTATTATAATTATAATTCCAAGCAACAGAAGCATTCCCATACTGTAATAAATAAATAAGTTAGTTATATAAATATATATATATATATATATATATATATATATATATATATATATATATTAGGGGTGCAACGGTACAGATAGCCCACGGTACGGTCCGTACCTCGGTTTTTGGGCCACGGTCTCGGTTCGGTTTCGGTACATGTTTTGTGCAGAAAGAGACTGCTATTTCATCCCAAAAATATGTTTTATTTTTCTTATGAGCATAAACAGAATGTCACAGTAGGAAGAACATCAATGTGTATGGAATAAATTAACACTCTAGTCTGTACTGAACAACACTAAGTAATACAACCTCTTCAACTACCACTTATGAAATACAAAATGTAAACAAACACACTTCAGAATATTCAAGTGGATCCCAATTACAAACCTTGATAACTGGTATATGAAGTGATCAATGTGAAAGAAAAAGTGCACTTTTACCTTTAACAAACATAAATTAGCTTGTGGTTTGAATAAAAAAAAGCAGAGCAAAATAATATAATAATAAAAAAATACTGCATTCAGGATACAAAGTGCAATGTTATTTACTCATCCACTATTGAGAGATTCTTGTGCAAAAAGATGAGTCTATCAACACTGTCTGGTGCAAGGCGAGACCGGCTGGCACTAACGATGTCCCCAGCAGTGGAGAAAATTCTCTCACTAGGAACTGAAGTCCCTGGGACACAGAGGAGACGTTTTGCCGCTTTTGCTACACGAGGGAACTTGCACTCATTGGTCTTCCACCACATGAAAGGATCAGCATCAACACCAATGGAGTCTGCTAACCTATATGAAGCAACTTCATCCTCAACAATCTGGGAAAGAGCCTTGACCTGGTCTTGTTTTTTAAAAACCTCCCCAAATAGCTCTGCCATTGCGGTCTTCTTTGGAGGGGGAGAGGCTGACTCTTGTCCCTCTCTGGGTGGCATTGTCTCCGCTTGTCTCTGAAAGAACAATGACAAATATTTAGCATATAGAATAACAGCTGTAAATGTCTATGTTTTGCTCATGTGAATTAGTATAATTCCCACAATAGAAAATAGTTAAACTGCTGTTTTGTTTTATTGTTGACAGATATGTATGTATGTACAAGTATGACATGTTAAGTCATCTATATACATTTTGACAACAAAAAAATAATCATTAAATAAATATACAGCCATAGATTCACAGAAAATAAGATCATCATACCTGTGGTTCATACTCCAGGATTTCTGTGGCAAGATCTTTGTAGAGTCTGTCAAGGGAGGATTCATCAAGGGAGGGCAGGGATTTAAACCTGGGATCCAGGGCTGTGGCTTTTTGGAGGTACTTCTGAAGGTCAGGGTTAGTGTACCTTCTTCTATCCAGGTCCTGTGCAATGGCTTCTTTGATAACTGTACTGTCTTCATCTCCAGGTACCATGGATTTGAGAATCATTTCCTTCAGTGGGAGGATCATTGAAATTGTGGGGGTTGTTTCACTGCTCATGAGTGTTGTCACAGTCTTCAGTGGTTTGAGTACTTCAATTAGTTGCTCTGCCATTTTTTGTTCTACATCAGTCAACATTGCAATGCCCGTGACGTGGCTCCTCAGGTTTTTGTCCATTGTTAATGCCGAATAGATGGCAGGCTGCTGCTCAACATATCGTGACAACATGTCATGTGATGTGTTCCACCGAGTTATCACATCATTGATTAACTTGTGCTTTGGCAAGTTTAACATTTCCTGTTTCACAGCAAGTGCTTGGTTGGCTGTGGTGCTGCGGTGAAAAAAGGTGACAACTTTCCTCACTTTCCCAAGGAGGCGGGACACAGCGTTGATTGACACTGCCCTCTTGGCCGCGAGATTCAAAGTGTGAGCAAAACAGCCAATTTGGGGTCCCAGCTCAACAGTTTCATTGACTGCATTAACTAGACGCGCATGCGTCTGAGGGCGCATGCGCACACGTGCGACTGGCAGTGAGAGAGTTGGCGTCAGATTTGTTTGTTTGTTTGTAAACTCCCCCCGCCGGGCTCCGCAGACCATAACTGTATACAATTCCTCCCCACTTATCGTACTGTCCTGAGAAGGGAAAAAGTGCAAACCAAGGCAGTACAAGAATGGACTGAGGAATCGGTTATGCGCCTCCAGGAGTGTTACAATTGCACAGACTGGGATATTTTTAAAGAATCATGCAAGGACTTGGATGAAATGACTGATGTGGTTTGCTCATATGTGGTCTTCTGTAGAGATATGATTATACCTAGCAAACAAGTAAAAATATACCCTAATAATAAACCATGGGTAAATAGGTCTATAAAAGATAGTATAAAGAAAAAAGATATGCTCATAAGCAGGGAAATGCCTTTGACCTACATGTAGCAACCAAAGAGCTTAAAAGTGAGATATATAAGGCAAAACAAATATATAAGTCTAAACTGGAAAAAAATCTGGCTGAAAATAACCTTGGCTCTGCCTGGTCAGGTATGAAAACGATAGCAGGTATGCAGATGCACAGAAATAGCAGTCATGCTTTTCCAGAGGGGTTTGGATCAGATGTTGAGCTTGCCAATGCTTTTAATACTTTTTTTTACACGTTTTGACAAGTCTGATTTTAGTCAGGAGGTTCAAGCACTCCAGTGTAAACTCAAGGATGATAATCAACATTTAAACATTACATATGAGGATGTTGTAAATGTCTTTAGGAGGACAAAGATTAATAAGAGTCAAGGACCTGATAACATCTGTGGGCGTGTGATCAAAACATGTGTTCAAAAGAGCTGAGTCATATATTCCAATATATTTTTAATAAATCCTTGCAGACGCAACATGTACCAGAAATTTGGAAGGATGCGGTAGTGGTCCCAGTTCCAAAATGTAGTAATTCTAAAACACTCAGTGAATTTAGACCTGTCGCTCTCACTTCAATTTTAATGAAAAGTTTTGAAAATTTGATAAAACAATACATTTTAAGGATAACTGAACATGCATTGGATCCCATGCAATTTGCCTACAGGCCACGCAGGGGTGTAGAAGATGCCACTCTCACTCTGCTTCATTTGCTCCTCAAACATCTTGAGGGTAGTTGGTCCTATGCACAAATTCTTTTTATTGATTTTTCATCTGCTTTTAATACAATCCAACCATACATTTTAGCTAATCGTCTTATTGAGCAATTTGATTTTTCTTCTAATCTTGTCGGTTGGATTTTGGATTTTTTAACAAACAGGACACAGAGAGTAAAGGTGAATGGAGCTCTATCTGGTCAGCTTTGCTCTTCTACAGGTTCACCACAGGGGTGTGTACTTTCACCCCTTCTGTTCATTTTATATACAAATATGTGTCAGAGCAAATATGTAAATAGGACCATTATAAAATATGCTGATGACACCGCCATAGTGAGTCTGCTCCATAAAAATGAAAGAGGCCATGGTCCAATAATTGAAGACTTTGTCAGATGGTGTGAGGAGTCACACCTTCAATTGAACATATCCAAAACAAAGGATATGTACATTGATTTTGGAAAAACTCCAGGATATGAGGCAATAACTATAAATGGTCAACTAGTGGACCAAGTACAATCTTATAGATACCTAGGGACAATTATTGACTCTAAATTAAATTTCCAGGAGAATTGTGAGGCTGTCTGTAAAAAAGGACAACAGCGCCTATATTGTTTGAGGAAATTACATCATTTCAATATAGACAAGACTATGATGACCTTATTTTATAAGTCCTTTATTGAAACGATTATATCATTCGACTTGGTGGCATGGTTTGGCTGTGTCTCAGTCAAGCACAAGAACCGCCTAAACCAAATTGTAAAATGGTCAAGTAAGCTGACCGGGGAATCCCAGCCGCACCCTATGACATTGTATGCAAAACAATTACAGAGGTTAGCTATGGCTATCACTAATGATAGTCTACATCCTTTGAATAGGGAATTCGAGAGTCTTCCTTCGGGACGGAGGTTAAAAGTCCCTATTTGTAGAACCACTCGTTTTAAAAACAGTTTTGTACCAGCAGCAATCACTCTGTTAAACAAGCTGTAAAAATTACTATTTGCACAAAACGCACAAGCACTTTGGTCATGTATTGTTCTCTGTTTCTTCCTTTTTATTTATTTTTACTGCCTGTTTTATTTTTTATATGTTTTAATGTATCTGTGTTGTAGGTTTATGTCATGTTGTGGTCAACAATGTTCTAAGGATGTCCTGCCTCTTAGACTGTAAAACCAGTTTACCTACGGGTATTAAAAAAGTAACCTAACCTAACCTATGTTTGCAGCATTATCTGTGGTGACGGGTATAGTTGTATTTGGCCGCTGCAGCTTCCACTCGGTGACTGCATTTTTCAACTCCTCTGCTAAATGCGCACTTGTGTGGCTTTCATAGAGTGGGCGGGTCTGCAGCACGGCACTTTTCATCTGCCAGTCCAAAATGTAGAGAACCATCACAGTCATGTAGCTCTGTGTTGCCCGAGAAGTCCAACTGTCCGTAATCAGTGCGAGGCTTTCTGTTTTCGCCAAATCACTCTCGATGGCTTTGCGCGTTTTGTCGTAAAGACCAGGGATGACAACCGCACTGAAATAAGTGCGACTGGGCACAGCATAACGTGGGTCGAGCGTTTTCATTAAATGTTTAAACCCCACATCCTCTACTACAGAAAAGGGCTGTAAATCTTTATCGATAAACACTCCCAATGCACCGGTTATCTTTCTGTGTTTCTCTGAAGAGGCCCGGTAGGTCTGAGCAAAAGCATTCTCAATAGACAATTGTTTTTTTTCTGCTAGTGCCTGTTCGGGTTGCTCGACTGACCTGTGTTCATGAAGCGTTATGTCTGGATGCTTTCGCTGGATATGCTTTGACATATTGCTCGTGTTTCCTTTGGAGTATGCGACATGTGCCAAACAAAGTTTACAGTGTAATTTCTGTTGATTGTTTTCCCTCCTTCGTCGTTGTACTCAACCCCAAAGCCAAAATGATTCCACACTGAAGATTTGAAAGATGCTGGTGCATCTTCAAATTTCTGTTTTTCAACTCCGCTAGAGCTCGCCATTTCTACGTGTCTCTGTAGCATGTGTAGCCAAACAACTAGTAATACGAGCCAGTGAGTGACAGAAGTTAGCGTGTGGGTGCACAACAGTGATTGATTGGACACTTTAACTTGCGAGGGGGGGGTTTCGTCTGCCTGGAGAGGCAAACGCACCTGATGGCGTGTAAAGCAAAAACTAAAAGGATCAGCGCGAACGCAATGGCAAAACCGAAGTCCCGCGGGACACGAGGGTAGATTGTCCCGTGCAGGGCTGACCGAACGGTCCGGGATTTTACCGTGTACCGTTGCATCCCTAATATATATATTAGTGGTGGGCATAGATTAATTTTAAATCTCACTGTAATCTTGGAATTAATCTAGATTAAAATGGCTCATTTGAATTCTGCCAAAGGCATTCAGAATATGTGTGCTACCCAAATAATGACTAAAAGTAAGTCTTTGAGAACGTGTTTCTCAAGCCAGGTTGTTTCCAAAATGCATCACAAACTGCTTGAGAAAGCTGTTCTACTATGATAATTGGTGATGAAAATAAATCATGTTAAATAAGATGTACTTGTGTTTACTAACTGTTTATTCAGTTAAACATGAATTTTGAACTGTAGGCCTACATAAGAGGTCGTGATGAGCTGTTTTACAGTCAGTAGCTTTGTGTCAATCAGTCCAAGCTCTATTTCTCCTTCTTCCACCAGTCACTCAGGCAGACCTGCTTGTTCACATTTTCTGGTGACAAACTAGATCTCCTCTTCTGCACAATATGGCCTGCTAAATAAAAAAGTCTCTCGCATGGGACAGTTGTGGCAGGAGTCCCCAAGTATTTACGGGCAATGTGGGCCATCTTACCATAGACAGCAGTGTGCTCCGACCACCATTTCAGTGGACACTGATCTAGACTGGTACTGGGCTCTACCTTGTACCTCTCCACAGTATTGTCTTCTCGTGTCTCCTCATCTGATTCTGAGCATACCTGTCAACACTCCCGTTTTTCCCGGGTTTCTCCCGTTTTTTAGCCCTATCTCCCGGACCCCTCCCGGTTTGTTATTTCTCCCGGGAAACTCCCGTAATTTGCATGGCCCAAACTCCTTTATGAATAATCGGACCAATATGTTTGTCTAATGTTGACCAGTTGCCAGATTGTATTAAATGCATTATATTCACACAATCCACAGACCATTTACAATTTCAACCCGTTTGTCACCTCAACCTGGCAACATATAACCCAGTTGCGCAGTCGCGGAAAGTTTAACCCGAAAGCGAGCCGATAGACATGATGGCAGGTGAAGGTGGTGTCCACGCAATTAAACTGAAGTACAGTTTGTAACGCGTTGCTTCACGAAGATTAGGGATAGCTCACAACTGAAGTTATTGCATGCAGAGGCCAGACAGACACACGGAGGCGATTGGCATCTCACAACTCGCACTTTATTCCCAAATCGAACTCGTGTAGCCTAACTGTCGGTCACACGTTCTACCGTCCACATCGTTACTTAATAAATAAAATAAGATAAAAATTAGCATCAAACAGAAATTACTCGCATACATGGGGTGTTCGCATAGACAGTAAAAGGGGTGTTCGAGGCCCAAGGCACATAAAATACAATACTGCCGACAGTTCAACAGGGAGCGCACAGCTCTTATAGGGGCCACACCTTATTTCCAGTCGTTACAAGTTGTACAGTTACCCCAAACCCCTCTTCCCCTGCGCTACATCAGTGCTTGGCCTGGCATCTTCCGCATTAGCTAAGGGATGCTTTGCGTTTAGGTGGTACTTGAGACTGGAAGAACTCCTACAGTAAACTAATTCCGCATTGCATAAGGTGCAAATAACCTTAGTCTTGTAGAGGTTTCCATTGGGAAGCTTCTTAAAAAAAAATTTCCCTGAAGCAAACCCGGCGGCTTCATAGCTGCATCTATGTTAACACGTCACGTTTGATGTGGTAATTTCATAGTAGACATACACACAGGTTCGAAGACTCGTTCTCGACCCCTACAGTGAAATTCGGCTAGGTATACATGCACTAAAATATCAAGGAGACCTGGCTCGCAGTCTCTGCTCCAATACATCACAAAGGTGTTCGATCAGGTTGAGGTCAGGCCAGTCAAGTTCCTCCACACCAAACTCGCTCATCAATGTCTTGATGGACCTTACTTTGTGCACTGGTGCGCAGTCATGTTGGAACAGGAAGGGGCCATCTCCAAACTGTTCCCACAAAGTTGGGAGCATGAAATTGTCCAAAATGTATTGGTATGCTGAAGCATTAAGAGTTCCTTTCACTGGAACCAAGGAGCCAAGACCTACCCCTGAAAAACAACCCCACACCATAATCCAAACTTTACACTTGGCACAATGCAGTCAGGCAAGTACCGTTCTCCTGGCAACCGCCAAACCCAGAATCGTCCATCGGATTGCCAGACAGAGAAACGTGATTCGTCAGTCCAGAGAACACAACACATTGGATGCAGTGTTTTACACCCCTGCATCCAATGTTTTGTATTGCAATTGGTGATGTAAGGCTTGGATGCAGCTGCTCGGCCATGGAAACCCATTAAACCTGCAATAAACCTCTTGTTTTGGATATTATCTGTGTGTTGCATTCTTCTGTTCCATGACAAAAAACATGATCAGCAATGCAGCCTTTGGCTGGTGGCAAGACAGCAATGGGATGACATATTAACCCTCTGGGGACCAGAAACGCGCCGGCGCGTTTTGCCGTTTTTTTTTTCACATAGCAGAAAAATAGACTTAAAATACTCTGTTGATTTTGATCGTACATATAAGTGTTATACATCAATCGATCCTGTTAATTGTCTATTATTTTTCTGTATACTCACAATAAAAACAAAGTTTTGTGCTTTTTGTCAAATAAAGAAAAATAAACATGATGCGAGTTTTGCCATCCCTCTGTCAGTGCAGTCCATTCTGAAACACGTCCGAAAAATTAACTCTAACTCTGCAAATACTTGTCATACAGGCACGAGAGATTTTTCTTTATGAAGCTTGAATTCTCTTCTTTTCAATGAAGTAATTTATATAAAAAACAAATATTCTCAGTTTATGTAATCTGTATGAAAAGAGAGTGCTGTCAGAATTTTTTTCCCCAGCTCATTACACTTCATTACGTGTTAATCTGACACGCCCACGGAGGACGCGCGCTATTCAAACGCAAATGTTGAGGCAAGCCATGACAATGCCCACATCAGCCGTTCCACGCGGCGGTAAAATGTGTGGTGTATTTGCTGCCTTTTACCACTAAGAGGCGCTACAATCATAGACTCTGAAAAGTGTTCGTTTATTCTTTCTAATGCGTAATCTGCCGCCGCACCGCGGCTCATTTAGAGCGATTAAAAGCTGGTAGCAGATGAATTCAACAAGTGAAACGTAGTTAAAATAATTCATAATCACAATACTGAAATTAGGCTACTGAAATGAAATTGAATAAATAATGAAAACATAAAACATTGCAATAAAAACATTTACAGACGTACAGACGATAGCTCAGTGGTTAACGCAACAACACGAGCTTCGAGGAGCTTCAAACGACCCGAGATCGAATCTCAATGTAGCATACATGTTGTTAACCGATGTTGGCCAACAGCGTTTATATTTTACCTTCTTGATGCTTAAAGGTGCCCTAGAATGTTTTTTATTATTATTTTATAATGTTTCCTGGGTTACCCTTATAATGTTAGTATGTTTTTCAGATAAAAAATAATCATAATTTAGAAATAAATGGCATTTTTCCTAGCCTGCTTTTAGCCTCTGATTTGAACACTCTGTTTGAAGGGGCGTGTCTGCTGTGGGATTTAGTGTAACCGCGGCCACTGCTGTGATTGGCTGACATGCTTGCATATGAAATAGCAACGCATTACATGTGAAACTCTCTCCCGAATACTTTTACTACTGCTATTATACGTTTTTACTATAACAGCTATCGAGATTAACGAATCGTGAGATGTTTTTAAAGTATTTAGATCTATTCCCATCACATAAAATGTTGCCGTGATGAGCATTGAGCAGATGACAGTGTTGATCGCGAGAATGAAGATCTTATCATTGCAAAGCAGTTTCTGCACTCTCTCTGCTTTCACCAATGCAAACACGATGATGTAAATACAGTAAGAGCTTCGTTGTGCAGTAACGTGCGTCATTGATTTCATAACGAGTTTGGCAAGTGTCCAGATAAACTCGCGCTGTGTGGAAAGATTGTTCTTTGATCGCTTTCTGTATATAATTTGTTCACAATTTAAATACGATTATTTTCATCCTACTAAAAGAAACGATGTGAAGCTGATATTTTAGTCACTGGCTTGACTTACTGATGCATAAACAGTATTGAACGATTTTGAGAGAAAGATTACCTGTCTGAACTTGAACAATTACACATCAGAAAGTGTTGCTTGGTAGCTCGATCCGAGGCCAGCTCTGTATTGGCCCAAGTTGAGGAAACAGTCGTCGGTGAAATGTTTGAAAATTTCCAGAGAAAATAAAATTAACCCATTGTTTCTTCAGAGGCTCAGATGAAGGAACTAAAAAATACTTTTGTGTTCATGTGTACATCCACACTGAGCAACTGCCATGCTTCGGCTGCGCAGTTCCGCCTGGCATTGAGGGCTGGCATTATGCAAATATTTGGAGGCGTACATATTAATGATCCCGACTATTGCGTCACAGTCGGTATTGTGTGGAGAACCGACCGTTTTTCAGGGGTGTTTTTCATAAACGTGAATTAAATGAGAACGCGAAAACAGTCCAGTTTGAGATTCACTCTATGTCATGTCCATGCACTGAACTCTTGTTATTTGACTATACCAAGGTAAATTCAATTTTGAATTATAGGTCACCTTTAAATAGCTAACTGTTTATAACTGTTTACTTATTTAAAGTCAAGAGTTTTGTTTAATTATCATAACATAAATTTGCTACATTCCTGTAGAATCGCAGCCGCAGCACAAACGACAAAAACTGATGAAGGAAGATTGTCAGCCGATTGCATCAGAAAATGAAAATGAAGAAGCTCGTCTTTAGTCTGCTAAATTATTGTGTAATGTAAAAGAACACTAAAATTACTTAAGTTTGAAACCAAATTCGAACATTTCAAGGTTTAAATAAAGTGTCGGGACAGTTTTTTTTATTATTTAAAACAGGGTTGCATCGGGTTTAGAGTTTATATCTTTTGCGATGCAAAATAAGAAACACTATAGGCTAATCTTATTCTTGCGACATTTTAAATTTGTATTGCCAAAGAAATGACAGCTATATTAAACAATTAAAACAGTAGGCCTACAAAACGAAAATTGTCCAAAGCAACATAATTAAATTAAAACATGCGTTTTTCTTTGCCTCTCTCGCGCTGAATCTCTTTTTTAACAAGTTTATTTAGTCTCCCTCTCTCCATATGAAAGAGGAACATTAACACCTAGGCCTATTGTCCTGCGCGCACGATACAGCACTGAACTGTCCCTCCAACCCCCCCACCGGCTATCAGAGTCTGAGGCTGATTTAACACAAAGAGAAGTCGCAATTCACACTTAAATCGCTATTCTAGACAGTGTTGATAATGAAGGAATTAAATGATTTAAGTTACATGTAGCCTAGTGATATTTCTGTCATAAAAGTTTATTACTAAATATTTCATTATTTCAATAATTGATGAAATAAAACTGGTTTGGGCCAGCTTTTTCCAAGCAAAACTAAATATAATCTGAAAAAACGCATGTTAATTTGTTGTCATGAACAAAATGTTCAACTCAATATTAAAGTCTACAGGGATCTTTGGATCCTTTCAACCAGGCATGCAATTTGTGAATTAAGTTTTTATTTTTTGTATTATTCAAATAAATATCGAAACACGGTGCTTCGTGGTAATGCTGCTAAATTAAATAACATGTATAGAATAATTATGAACTTAAATGAAACAATATCGCAACATTTCGACAAATACATTATTTGATATGTTTTTACATTTTAATTCAGGGCGATTTAGCCTGCTACATTTAATTAGAGCGAGATTTTCACCCTTGTCATTTTCTCATTGGGAAGCGCTTACAGGCTACATGTTTGAGTACATCCTCTGTACCTCTCGTTTTCATATGGATTACATAATCAGATAACATTTATTAGCCTGAATATTTAGACATTTAAAGGCTTTAGACAGAGCCGATTTCTTATAGTGACTGAGCTGAAGTGGCTTTCGGTTCATTTTTGTGACGCGCAGTTCTGGAGACAGAGACGACAGATAAACTTTTGTCGTTAGCAAAAGTTCGAATAAAACCCGACTTTAGAAAAATGCATAGGGCCACTCGGCGTGGTCTGCCAAAACACTTAATTATAAACTTCAATATTTCAATCAAAATAATCTCAAAACGCTTTGTGAAATTTTGAAAAGCCGTGCATGCATTAAGGCCACTTGAACTAATGAACAACTGAAACGCTGGTTTTGATTTTATTGTTTGTCGTTTAAACGTGCTTGTTGCATATATCTATTTTATATTTGATATGGTCTATTGGTGAAGTAGCCTATAGCATTGATTACTGTGGAGGGAGGGGTGTGGGGATTCAAATAATTCAGCAGAAGCAGGGATGTTTAGACCAGAAGGAAATCCCCGTCCCCCCTGGCAAATCACACTTTACTTAAAACCATGTTTTTAAAAACTCTAGGTTGTAGGGAATCAAAATAATAATAATAATAGGCCTAATAAATAAATAAAAAATTATATATAGGCTATATATATAAAATTACTTTTTTTACAGAACTGCTTTTGAAATTACGATTGGTAGCCTCGTACGATTGGTACAGATGCAACGTCGTTCTGTTGGATACTATTGTTCCTTAGTGTAAAATGGAAATGCATGGTAATTTTATTTTATAAATATAAGCAAAAAACTGTATGGTGTAACAGAGTTTTAGAGCTAGACAAATCTCTCTGCATTAATAAATATAAAATTTACAGTAGACCATGTATGATCGGGATTGGAACCCGTGTCATCTTGATGATCGAATCGTAAGTTCTACCGCTCGGCTATGAATTTTCTCACTGAGACATGCCCAAACGTTTGTTTCTCAAATGAGCGAGAAAACGTTTTGTCGTTAGCCTGTGATTGTAGGCCTACTTTAGCCTACATGAATAAAAGTAGACCTTTTACAGTTTTAAAAGATGATATCTTATCTGTATGACCAACAATTACGCAGTAAGTTCTTTTAGCTGTTATGAGAAAAATAAATCCAAATGAACGCGCCACCGCGTTTGTCAAACTCTAATTCAACATGCCAGAATAAAGCCAGATTTTAGAATAATGCATAGCCACTCGGCGTGGTGTGCCAAAATACCCTAATTATAAACTTCAATATTTCATTCAAAACCATCTCAAAACGCTTTGTGACATTTTAAAAAGCCGTGAATGTATTAAGGCCACTGGAACCAGGATCGTAACTGAAACGCGCTGCATGTCTCAATACAGGAAGCGCTGGTTCAGATTGTATTGTTTGTTGTTTAAACGTGCATGTTGCATATTTAAAAATATTTGTTTAAAAATAAATGTTTGTTGTAGGCTTATTTGTAAATTACCATAACTTGTAGAATTTCATCCTTACTGTTAATTGACATTAGCCCCACTTACGTTTTGATAAATGTCCCTTTGCGCCACCTGGCGGTCATTTCGCGAGCGACTTTGAAATGCGACTGGTTTATTTTTATTGTATTGGTCTACTTTAAAAAAAGTAATACTTTATAAGACATTTATGGGAAAAGACTATTTTCTTTTCAAGATGTTTCCAACTGTAACTTTGAACCAATTCTGTAGACTGGCCCATATAGCATTTGACCAGGATTTGTTTCCAGGTATGACAAAAATGTGCTTTTGGCTTTCATTTATATTTTGATTGTTTGTATATATATATATATGTGTGTGTGTGTGTGTATATATATATATATATATATACAAGAAAGAATGCAATGACAATATATATATATATATATATATTGTCCTTACATTCTTTCTTGTGTGACACCCCTGAATGAAAGGCTCATTATTATGCAGGGTCACTGTCTGAGAACCACTTAATTATTCATGATAGGGGTTGGGCCGTTCCGCCCATCCGCATATTGCCTTGGCAAACAAAAAAATGTTTTTCACAATTTAAAACAATCTATTATTTTATGTGAATGATTAGGAAGGATGATTTTCAGATCATTTTGAAGCAAAAACTCTAGGCGACAACGTACATTAGTCAAAAGTCTTGTGGACTCATATTTAGTATGTTTTTTGTGTCCTTATTTCAAAAACTTTATTTTTTAGTTTTTTCAATAACCACGCATAAACAATATTCTCTCAAAAATACAAACATGTACATACATGTTGCTCACACATTATGGTAGTCCTGTTTGTGCTAAATAGAGTGTAATTTCACCTGTGCCAATAATATGTTTATAAGCAACTGAAAAAAGCACAAATGTCAGAGCATGTCAAAACATCTCAAGGACCCCAAAAACACCTTGGTCCCCAGAGGGTTAAAAAAGAACATCACACACCTGCCTAAAAACTTGACAAATTTCTGGATCTTTATAAGAAAACAATCAAGCAACCAGGCTACATAAAAGTTATATTAGATCAATTAAATGTGTACTGTTTGTTACATGATTCCCAATTATATTCATTATTTCACAATTTCTAGTATTTGTACAGGGTTTATATTTTTATTTCAGTGTTGTAATTTGCTATTCATTTTATTTTAACTGTGAAGCAGATTTGTTATGTGAGCAGTGTTCGGCCCTCTGTGAGGCCACCTTGATAAACTGTCTTTGAGGAAGAGTTTTGTTGGCCTTATTTCACTTAAAGGGATAGTTCGGCCAAAAATGATATTTAAACCATGCATTACTCACCCTCAAGCCGTTCGAGATGCATATGTCAATCTTGTTTCAGACGAACACATTTTCAGTTATTTTAGAAAATGTCTTAGACCCTTCAGTGGATATAATGTGAAGCAATGGGGTCCACCTCCTTCAAGTCCCAAAATGTGCATATATATCCTTCACAAAAGTAATCCATCCGGCTCCAGGGGGATAAACGAAGGCCTTATGAGGGTAATCCGTGTGGTTTTGTCGTAAAAATATACATATTTAAAACTTTATAAATGAAAATATCTGACTTCCGGCAACGATCGATGCGCGTCCAAGGGTGATGGAAGTCGGCGTACGAGGTAGGACGTAGAACGAACGCGCCCGCGCAGCCAGAGAGCAGAGCAAAACATCACCCGTGAACGTGCGTCGATCGTTGCCGGAAGTCAGATATTTTCATTTATAAAGTTTTAAATATGTATATTTTTACGACAAAACCGCACGGATTACCCTCATAAGGCCTTCGTTTATCCCCCTGGAGCCGGATGGATTACTTCTGTTACGGATATATGCACATTTTGGGACTTGAAGGAGGTGGACCCCATTGCTTCACATTATATCCACTGAAGGGTCTAAGACATTTTCTAAAATAACTGAAAATGTGTTCGTCTGAAACAAGATTGACATATGCATCTCGAACGGCTTGAGGGTGAGTAATGCATGGTTTAAATATCATTTTTGGCCGAACTATCCCTTTAAGAGAGTTGTCCTGCTGAGGCCTCCGCTCACCTGAGCTCTGTCTAGACAGTGATATCAAGAGTTCGTCCCTCTGTGAGGCCGCCTTGATAAACTGTTTTTGAGGTTGAGAAGGTTTGACCTCCTCTCGCTTTAGAGAGTTGTTTTGCTGAGGCCTCCGCTCAACTGAGCTCCAGTTAGACAGTAATGGTTGCCTTGGCAAGACATGTCTTTGATTAGAGCCGTCTCAGGCCCTATTAGATAATATTGGCCCAGAGATGCTGACTTAGGGTCAGCCAGATCCCCCTAGTATAGTGACAGGTGAAGGAACTTGCTTTTTTCTTTCCCAGTATTCCCTTTAAGGTAATGCCTGTCAGGGGGACTGGGCTTGCCAGACCTTGGGCTCTGCCCTTGGGGCGGGTGCTGTACGCTCGTAAGGAGGAAATTACACTCGGGTTCTTCCTTACATTGGGCATGGATCTAACTGTACGTTCACACCGCCGCCGACTTGAGCGTCAAAGAAGCTCTGGCCGCTCTGTCAAGGACGCTTGTCAAAAAGCACGGGGAAGCTCGTTGACGCTTTGGACGCTCTGACGTAGCAGGGAGAAGAGAAGTGTCACAACATGAAATGTAATAAACAGAAAAAACAAGCAAAACATTGAAGAAACCTTTTATAATGACAGCATTTTTATAACCGTTTTGGTCACATTTGGTCGGGGAAAAAAATAATAATTAGCTATTATTATTATTATTATTTGCATTAGGCTATTATTTGCATTAGTGCAATTGGTCAAATTGTTGTCACCGTGAGCAAATGAATTGCATTCCCGCTTAAAACGAGCGTTCGTAAATATTTCAAATAAAAGTTGCGCTCATTCTCAAATGTGTATCACTGGATCATTATGGAGAATCGCGAAGTTGTTGTGTTTGGTGCTGCTTTACTGTATTTGCGGAGAAGACGTCGGACTCTGAGATTTTGGGTTCATGACACCCTCCAGGACCGTTATCAATTCGGAGAGTATCACCGGCTGGTGCAGCAGCTGCGGCTCGATGACGAGAGGTTCCAGCGGAACTTCAGGCTGGACATGGAGCAGTTTGATAGCGTGCTGTCAAAGGTGGGGCCGCTCATTATGATGACTAGCACCAATTACCGCAGTGCAATAAGTCCTGCAGAGCGTCTGGCTATTTGCCTGCGGTTCTTGTCCACCGGGGATTCCTATCGCACTATTGCTGCTAGCTATCACATGGGAGTGAGCACTGTGGCCAACATTGTCCCCCAGGTCTGCAGGGCCATTTGGGACTCCATGGTGGAGGAGTACATGCCAGTGCCCACCACGGAGGATTGGCTCTGCATAGCAAAGGGGTTCTACCAGCGGTGGTCTTTCCCCAACTGCCTTGGATCCATAGATGGGAAGCACGTGGTGATTAAGTCTCCTGACAATTCAGGGTCCATGTTTTTTAATTATAAGGGGACTTATTCTGTAGTGCTTCTGGCAGTGGTAGATGCTGAATACTGCTTTCGGGTAGTGGATGTGGGCAGCTACGGGAAGACGAGTGACGGCGGTGTCCTGGCCAACTCCACCTTCGGCCGGGCACTACTGGACGGGACTCTTGGCCTCCCACAGGATGCTCTGCTGCCGGGAGCTGAGCATCTAGGAGCGCAGCCACATGTTTTTGTTGCTGATGAGGCTTTTCCACTGCGCCCCAACCTCATGCGGCCTTTTCCTGGCTCCAACCACTCTGGCAGGCGCAGAGTATTTAACTTCAGGCTGTCACATGCTAGGCTGATTGTTGAGAATTCTCACGTCTCAATGGCGTATGTACAGAGGAGTCATTGGGATCAGCCCTGCAAATGTGGACACCTGTGTGAAGGCTACCTGCATCCTGCATAATTTCCTGAGAAGGACCTCCAAGACGCCAACCAGGGCAACTGGAAGACGTGCAGGACCACCACCAGCTGCAGACAGGGAAGTTGCTGGCCTACAGGCAGTAACCCGAGTGGGCAGCAACAACTCCGCACGGGAGGCCATCCGTGTCCGGGAGACATATACCTCCTATTTCTCCACCAAGGGAGCTGTCAGCTGGCAACCTGGAGTATGAGCCTAGTGCTACAAAAACGGCTCTTTTAAGAGCCACCAATTACACTAAAAGCAAAGTTTCCATAGCTAAGCACTTATACACTTTTAAACTATATATAACATGGATTTAAAAATAATATGAATCATACAACCATGAACGTTTAATTTTTTTGTGTGTTTATTTAAAATTATTCAAATGTATTTAAAATTGATTACAATATTTATTTGAAAAAACAAAACAATTCATACAACGTAACTTTTTACAACAAAAACAAAAACTTGGTCCCAACAGGGCTTTTAACGTCAACATGTTAATCAAACAGACGTGAACTTGGTTCCTCACTGCACTTTGGTTTCTCACCCCGTTCCTCACTGCACTTCCTTTGTGAATGATTCTGTGTGTGTGTGTGTGTGTGTGCGTTCATGCATGTGAGGGAGAGAGAACAAGGGGCAGCTGACAGCACTGCGAGGGTAACAAGCTTACTAACAGCCCTCACAGGGTTGTCAGCTGCACCCCGTTCCTCTCAGCCCAAGGGTCAACCTCACGACACTTTGCCTCATACACTAGGCGGTGCATCTCAAACTTGAGATCCTGCCTTGTCCTTAAAGACAGGGTTCTAAAGTCTTCCTGCAGGCTTTTAAAAAAATAGCTATCACTATCCTCAGGAGGAGGGGGAGGAGAAGGGCTGGGGACAGGTTCCGGTCTGTTGCTCACAGCCTCCAATGCTATGATCAGTCTCTCCTCAAAGTCAGTGTGGGGCCTCTTCCTTTTCGGGGCAGGCTGGCTTGCTCTCTGCACTGGTCTGTTGCTCTCTGCACTGGCCTGAAGCTCTGGTGTCTGTTCTTGTGACTGAAGCTCTGGTGTCTGCTCTGGTGCCTGACTGTGCCCGGCCATGGCATTATCACTGTCCTCAGGCCATTGTCCACTGTCATCTAGGGCTTCACCTCCCCCCATATTACTGGACGTTGGCCGGTCCTCCATGAACGGATTGAGGAAGCCCATGACTGCACTGTACCGCCATGGCCGGGCACTGCTTGCACCCGCGCCACTCTTTCGCCTATCTTTCTCCTTTCTTTCCTTCCTGAACATGTCCCTCAAGCTCTTCCATTTCTTTCTGCAATCCTCAGCTAGTGAACAGACAACAACAACAAAAACGTAAGCAATGTGAATATTCAACAACATCACATCACAGAGCAGCTTCTTTACATGAAGTGTTTCTCTCTTGTAAGCTCGTTATCAGAGTTGCTATTCTATGTTTTGAGGCTGGCATTATCACTGTCATCTAGGGTGACAATATCTGCTAGCTATCAATCAATCAAGGAAATAGCATGATTAACATTCTTTTTTCTTTCAGAATTACTTAAAGAAAATTAAAAATCCATAGCAATCACTGCACTATATCGATATATCAAGTTTTTTTTATCATAAGCTGCTGGTATGCATTTTGTGGGGAGAGCAAGTTTATATTGCTGTCAAGACAGAGACACATTTGAGTATCTATCAGAAACAGTTTAAACCTAAAATGCACCGCGAAATGGACGACATGACAAACGCCGAAAGAATGAATGAAACTGGCGGTAACTTTTTGGCGGGCCAGATGTTGTAGCCGTAACTTAAACCTCCCGTTTGACACAACTTGTTAATGCATTGCACTAAAATGCTTCTTCTACTTTTAATTACTTTTGCGCATTTAATTAGGATAAAATGATCTGCAAACAGATCGTACCATTCACATCAAGCAAGGAAGACTAAGTTAGCATGCTACAGTGCACTGATCATTGTTGTGCAATTATTTTTCTCCTAGTTAAAAATATTATAAATCATCAGCACGCACTTCACCAACTCACCGGAGACACCAACTATCCCAGCTATTTTATCCCATGCCTCGTTCTTTTGTAACTGGTCCCTGTAAGCAAACAACGTCATATCATATATGATAGGAAACCCAGCAACAGCGATTATCAGCTTCTCCTCCATTTTCTCGGAACTAATGTTTTGGTAGGAACGAAAGTTCACATCGTATGTTTCTCCGGAATCAGCCAGAGTGAAGGACGTCTTTATTCTGATTGGTTGCTGGCGTTTTGCCGCTGCTTGTCGCTGAACTGCGTCATAGCTCATTACCATAAAGTTGAGCTTCTTTCAACTTTCTGATTGATGCTCAAAACGCCCAAAACGCGACGCCGAGGGATTTGATGCTCCTTGCAGCTGAGAGAAGCCAGCTTCCATTGAAAATGAATGACTTCCGGCCGCTTTGGAAGCTCAAGTCGGCGGCGGTGTGAACGTACAGTAAGGTGGCCTTAGGGAATAGTGTCACTGACAGTTCAGGGTTGACCTAAGTTGGTCTTCGGTTTCTAAGTCCTTTGAGTCTTCTTTGTGCTTGTCATTGCCATTTAGGCAGTTACAGTGGGTAGCCAACCAGAATGCCTATTACTGCCGCGACTCGTGCCGCGGCAAATCCCCCGCGGTAAAAATAAACTAGCCGCATTTCAAAGTCGTTCGCGAAATGACCGCCAGGTGGCGCAAAGGGGCATTTAGCAAAACAGCCGCAATTGCCGCATTTTTAAACGTTAGTGCGGGGCTATGTCAATTAACAGTAAGGATGAAATACTACAACTATGGCAATTTCCAAATAAGCAACAAACATGAAAAATTAAAACGAGCTATATTTTCTGTAGGTTACAATAATGAAACAAACAAAGATTTGGTGAAGTTGAAACTGCATGTTAAAGTAATAATTTTATTATTAAAGACAGACAATTTTGTTAATGTTATTTAAACAAACGATCATACAATTTATAGTATACATAGTAGTAGCCTATACATATAGAGGTTTATTTGTACGAACTATTAGGCTATATATCTCTGTTTGTATCTGTTTATTAAAAAACACAGCACAAGGTCTTGTAAAAAAAAAACAAGAATGAGACTGATTGAATATGTAAAAAATAAAATAAAAATAAACAAACGAAACAGAATAGAACAAACTTTTAGAATAAAAAATAATCAAAATAAAAATAATTTAGCCTACAACATATTCGGTTAAATTTAACAAAAGCAAAACTTAATTAAGTAAAAGTACATTTAAACAGAACATAACAAACTTTTAGAGCAGAACATTTTATAAATCAAAAGTTAAAATAGGCCTCTCTCGCAGTCAGTGGAAATAAATTAGGTGCAATAACTATTGAGGAATGAGAGGATTGATTTCAAAATGTCACAAAGCGTTTTGAGATGTTTTTGAACGAAATATTGATGTTTATAATTAAGTGTTTTGGCACACCGAGTGGCGCTACGCATTGTTCTAAAATTGGGTTTTATTCTGGCATGTTAAACTAGAGTCCGACAAACGCGGCGGCGCTTTCACTTGAATTTATTTTTTCTCATAACAGCTAAAAGAACTTCAAAGGCTAGCCTACGCCGTAATTTTTGGTCATACAGATAATATGTCATCTTTTAAGGCCCCGTTTACACGATGGGAAAACGCAGATATTTCTCTGCGTTTTGCCCTCTCATTTACACGAAAACGCCGTTTTTATCACAGAAAACGATTATTTCTAAAAACTCCGGGCAAAGTGGAGATTTCTGAAAACGCCGGTTATGCGTTGCCGTGTCAACTGGGAGAAACGGGGTTTTAGGTTCTCAAACGTCACATTATGCGCCAGAAAATGCTTAACGTCATGTGAGCGCCCTATGTTTACAGTTTGTTTGGCTACTGATCATGGATGCTGTTAAGGTAGTACTCATTTTTACTTTTGTGCAAACGCTTTTGGCTTGCTTGCATTTACAAACACAACTGCTCTACTATATCGAGGAGCAGAGGCGAAGGAGTGCACGGAGGTCAGCATTTTTACAGCAGCTTTCCCTTCCAAGACGTAGGTACATTGCCTGCCAACGTCGCCGCCGCCGGTTTTGGATCCGACCTGGGCGAACCGCGGTCTGGTGGGAAAACTTCGAGAAAGAAGTCGTGCTCCCGGAGGAATGGCATGAGAACTTCCGAATGTCACGGTCATCTCTACTGACACTTTCGGAGTTACTGCGTCCCTCCATAGAAGGTCAGACCACTGTCATGCGGTCGCCGGTCAGTGTAGAGAAAAAAGTTGCCCTAACCCTATACTATTTAGCTGATGAGGGTAGACTACGTAAGACGGCCAACGCATTCGGCCTGTCTAGATCGGCCGTTTCAATAATAATCAGAAAGGTGTGTAGAGCGATAACTGTCCACTTGGGTCCTAAATATATAACACTGCCGAAATCCAAAGCTGCTGTCCAGCAATTTGTGCAGGGATTTGAAGAAGCTCATGGCCTCCCTCAGTGCCTAGGTGCTGTGGATGGGACGCATGTAGAGATAAAGCAACCACCAGCCAATTCCACTGATTACATCAATAGGAAAGGGAGGTTTACCTTAAACGTTCAAGCCACCTGCGATTATAAATATGCCTTCATGGACGTGGTAGTGAAATGGCCTGGGAGCGTGCACGACGCCCGCATTTTTGCTAACTCCACACTTAACACGTCCTTGAAAGATAGAAGCATCCCTCCCTGTCCAAGGCAAATCATTGAAGATGAAGAGGCCATACCGGTTTACATACTAGGCGACCCTGCATATCCACTGCTCCCATATCTTATGAAAGAATATGTTAATGGAGGAAGCACTGCCCAGGAGCAGTACTTTGGACTTTCTTTGTGCCGAGCAATGATGGTGATAGAATGTGCATTTGGGAGACTAAAAGCCCGGTTCGGAGCCCTGAGAAGAGCCATGGACATTAATCTGGCTGATCTTCCCTTTGTAA
Source organism: Rhinichthys klamathensis goyatoka (assembly GCF_029890125.1). NCBI lineage: Eukaryota > Metazoa > Chordata > Actinopteri > Cypriniformes > Leuciscidae > Rhinichthys > Rhinichthys klamathensis. Next base: position 5,284,158 of record NW_026606705.1, read on the forward strand.
TTTATGCATGTTTCGTGCTGCACAATTACTGTGAGGCTTCCAAGGACATGGTAGACGACAACAGTGTTACTGAGGCAATTCAATATGACAGGGACAACCAGCCAGACACACAGCCAGCTGCCAGAGGAGACTGCATGACATCAGAAGGGAAGAGGGTCAGGAGAATCCTCACTCAATTCCTGGATCCATAAAAGGGACAATCTTCTCTCCATTGTGTGTGGGGTATCAGACAGTATGACATTTCACAGTTTAAAGTTCTCATTTTCATAGTTCACAATATTTTGCCTATGTTCATCACAGACCTAAAAACTGTGTGCTCCTTACATGCCAGTACTTAGGCAGTATGTTTTGGCTACATTTCAATGTGTTAAGCATTTAAATTACCATGTAAAAGCAAACATGTTTACAGTTTTCTGTTCTTTACATTGTACATGTTTACAAGTCACTTGGATGTAATGTATTGACATTGCCAAGTGTAAATGTTATTTGTTTGGTAGAATGCCATTATCCACATAAAGAATGAGAAATTCTAAATGGTCCTGTGTGAACACTTTCTGTAATAGGTTGATGTGTGTGATTATTCAATATAAGTCAAACAACAAGTCTTAATTTTTCAGACATTTTACTTCTGAAGAGATGTTTGTCATTAATCCAGAAAATCAGACAAGCATAGAAGTGCAAAAAAAGTGGCATTTGTAGTGCAAATTGTCAAATAATAAATAAAGGCATATTTCATGTAAACTTAGACTTCAAGAGGAATTCACAAATTGACTGAAGTAGTCCATATAAGCTGCCTCTTCAGTACTGCTGTTCAAGCAATAGGCACTTTTCAAGTAAAAAAACACTTTAAGTAAAAAAACACTTCAAGAGGCCTTAACTCCAGGCTACCTATATATATCCCGATTTTATACACTTGGTACAAAAATATTTGAACTATAAAAACAAGTCCCCAAACATAACATAACATAAGCTTATGAACAAAATACAGTACCAATTTACAGTACCCGTATTGCCAAAAAAAAAAAATTTTACCAATCACAATTGCACATCAATTTAAACTTAGCGATATCTCAATATCGCTAATCTTCCTTAAGGGCTTGGGTATATAAAAACTGACCCTGCATGCCCTCAACAGGTGTGTGTGTCAAATCAGTTAGGTTGATGGTGCTGAGTGGCACTGCATTGAGTGGTCTGTTGTCAGCTGACGAGTTGGGTGGGAATGAGTGCTGAACTGGTGCTGAATTTGGAAAATAGGAGTGTGTGTGTAGTGGTGGCGTGTGTGCATAAACTGGTCCATAAGGACCTCTTCCCTCAAATGGGATATTGTAATGTGGCGGTGGCTGCACAACTTGCCGCAGGAGAGCAAACCCATCTGCAATTGATGATGTTAACCTATCCAGGGTATTTGTTATTTTAGCGAAATTCTCGGATGCCTGCTTTTCTGAGGTCTCAATAATTTCCACAAGTTTCTTCTTGACATTTTTGTCATCCTCAATGGCATTCAGCCACTGGTTTTCAGCGGGCAGCTTCCTCTTTAACCGTTCATGCCGGTGTCCCTTCAGTTTAGCCTTTACAGAGTAGTCAAAAGAAAATGTATTAAAACATGCTCATTTGCAGAAGTAAACCTATCTGAAAATAATCACATTTGATATTACCATTATGAATGATGGCCTATATTTCCCTCAGCATAATCAATCTATAAACAAGTATTTAACACTAAACGTCACGATTCATAACAGACTATAGGAATACAGAAATTAAAACATACTTTCAATGGAAGGCTAATCTCCCCAAAATGTACATCTGAGAGACACAGGAAATCTTTTTTGCCAATGGACACAACCCTCCCCCGATGCTGTATTGTTGTAGCACATGAGGACGACTGATGTGACTTCTCTTCATCTACTTTTTAATGTTTGCCATTTACCACTACTTTTTTGCGTGTATGTTTACAGACTATTGACGTAACTATTGCGAAAAATTTCCTTCAGGATGAATTATTCTGATGAAGCATTTCTTATATTATCTTATATTTCACAGATACATACACACATTATGTATACACCAACAATACATACATGACAAAAAATACATACCTGAAGCAGGTCTCTCCTCTGCTTCACTGTGGGGGTGATGGCCACACTGCCAATCAACATCTTGAACCTCTGCTTCAGACTCGGCGTCTAAGGATTCCCCCAAGGACGAAGTAGATGTGGCGGAGGAAGGAGCAACGGAATCCTCCAGTTCGTTGGTCTCGATGCCGGAGGCGATGGTCGTATTAGCTGGGGAACCACCCCAAACCTGCTCGCACAGTTCAAAGTAGAGGAGCACCACTCTTCCGTGGCCGCTCCTGCGTCCAGTGTCCACTGAACTTCTATATTTCCCTCTTATTGCCTTAAGTTTCGTTGTCAGATGGGCTCGCGTTATCTCCTCCTTCACATGAGGAAACTCCTCGTTGGTCTCGGACGGGTATTGCTCCAAGAATTGCGACAACATGTCGACATATTTGGACTGGCAAGATTCCCAGTCGACATTGTCTTGGGCTTTACTTGCCTTGTAGTCTAACGCGACATTAAGGAGTAACTCAACTTCGCTGTCTGTCCACACAAACGAACCTCGCGCCATATTTGTTGTTTAGAAAGGAACAGGAAGTCGATCGTGTTATTCGTTGTTGTCGATTTTGAAGATTCTGATTGGCTTGCATGGCTTTATCCTTCTCCCTACACTGCCACCCATAGGTTTGGCATAGTTATGATGCCGCTCGACGGCGTAATTATGCGGGTTGATGTAAATGACAACTTTTTTGAAAACGATGTTGTGTGCACGATGGTATTATTGAAAAAGGGGGGGGGGGGGGGGGGGATATTCGTTTCTCTAAATACCCGGCTATTTGTAAACGTGGCCTAAAACTGTAAAAGGTCTACAATATGCTAACGATAAAACGTTTTCTCGCTCATGTGAACGAACACACTGGAGAAACAAACGTTTGGTCATTTAACAAAGAGTAAATTCATGGCCGGGTGGTAGAACTTACTGTTCGATCGTTTAGATGACACGGGTTCAAATCCCAAACAAACTTGGGACTTTAGTAAATTTTGTATTAGCCTATTAATGCATTTTATATCCTATTATTAAAGGTGCTCTAAGCGATGTCATGTGTTTTTTAGGCCAAAACATTTTTTGTCACATACAGCAAACATCTCCTCACTATCCGCTGGCTGCCTGTCCCCTGAACACACTGTAAAGAAACGCGATCTCTGTAGACAGCCCATGCTTCACAAACAGCACCAAAAACAAACTGCAGCGACCCGCTCCCCAAAACATAACAAACTGTTCCAGCCAATGACCGACAAGAAGGGTTTGGGGGTGTGGTTTGGGGGGTTAGTGTGCGGATGAGGAGGAGGGAGGGTCTAGCTAGCCTCCGTTTTGTTTGACAATAGTTCGAACGTCAACAAGAAGTGACGTCACCCAGGATCGCTTAGAGAACCTTTAATGAAGAGAGATTTGTCTAGTTCTAAAACTGTTACAGCATATAGTTTTGGCTTATATTTATAAAATAAAATTGCCATGCATTTCCATTTTACACTGGAACAAAATGTGGGTGGGTTAAAAATAAAAACATTTTTTATAAATGGGCCTATAGAACAAAAGATAGAATCAATTTTAGAAATGAAAAATAGAATCAAAAGTTAAAAATAGAGATAACAATAAGCTTAGCCTATTCCTATGGGGACCAGCGCAATAACATACAAACAAAAAGTAGGCTACACCAAAAGACCGTATCTGCAGTCAGTGAAAATAAAGTAGGCTAGGTGCAATAACGCTGAATATTTGTAGCCTACTATTCTATTGAGGAATGAAACGAATGAAGAGCGCTTCTCTCTCGTGAGCGATATAATTTCATAGTAGCCTATAAAGGCTTCTTATAGCCCACTTTGTGTTAATTTAATTTGTAGAGGATTTATTAACTCAAACATTAACACTGAAATAAATGAAACTAAATTATTGTAAATTAATTAAAACATTGGCTTGACTTGCTATTAGCTAAGTTAGTCAGCAGCATTTGGGTTTTGCGTTCTTTATGATATAAGAATGAAATACAGTAGGCTACTACGTTGTTATGATCAGCATAATTTTCTTTAATAAAAGAAATATAAATTTAAAAACATTTCAATAGAAAAATGAAAACAATTCAATAGGCCTAGTAGCCTATAGCATTTCTACATTCCGGTAGAACCCCCGTTGCGCTGTACCACCGCCGGCAAAACCTTCTGAAGGTGATCAATGTATTTATTGCACGCTGTTTTTGTCAGGCGATCTCTCCAGAAAGTCACTATGGCCTGAAGAAGCTCGTCTTTGTTCCATGGCTTAGCCTCACGTCTGACGAACTCTTTTAGTGCGTGCCAAACCAGTTCGATCGGGTTGAGATCTGGTGATCTGCAGGCAAGGTACAAGTTAGAGGATATTGTCTTGTGCACATTTCATAGAGAAGTTAATCTAAATGAACGCTACCCAGGATGTAAAAAAAACATACTCGGCTGGGGTTTTCACCCAGTTGATCCCCGCCTCAGCAATACACTGTCTCGACGCTGCATGTTTTGGTTCATTGTCTATGTTATAAACAGAGAGAAATGTCAGAAAAAATTGAACCATTCCGATAATAGAAATGGCAAAATGTCACAAGCACATTATTATTATTTTTACCTTGGAAGAAGCGATGAGGTCCTTTAAATTTTTTCTGAATGTATGGCGCCAACGCAGATTTTATTATGCTGTCTTGGTAATAGTGCCGGTCCATAATTCCTTTAAAATTCAGTGATGTTAATAAACAATTCAGATAAATTGTAAAAAAAAAAAAAAAAAAAAAAAAACAGTTGTGCTATATTGTAGAACTCACCTTCGAATACAACTATCGGTCCTGGTCCCTGACGGGATATGGCCCCCCAAACATGAAGTTTAATGGGATGCTTGGCCTTAGGTTTTGCAATGTGCCGACCCTTTTTCTTATAGCACATTAAAGCAAACCGCTCCAAAGCCACAGTTGATTCGTCAGCAAATATTACGTTGTCAAAGGTCTCTTTGACAGCCATCCACTGCTGAACTTGGGTAAGACGCAGTGTCTTGTTGTTATCCCGAATCATAGGGTCTGTTCTGTAAGTAAATAAATAAACACTATTAATACAATAATAAAAACAATACACACTGTTAAAATATGTAAATACTGTAATATGTTGCTATGTATACAGTTACTTATAGTCGCTTACCGGGCTTTTCCATAAGTCCATCCAAGTTTCTTTATGGACCTTCTGATTGTGCTGATTGATATTTTTAACTGCATTCGGGACTGAAGCTCGTTTTGAATTTTTATTGCAGACTGTTCATCGTCCTCATGTAGTAGGCCTATTTCTTCGATGCATTTAAGTGCCGCACTATAAATAATAATTACATTTTATGCGATGTCGTAGATTTTTAGTAAACAAAAATGAATAGGCTAATACTGTAGCTTACCTGGTCACTTTCAACACAGTTGGTTTCTTAGTTGCAGGAGTCTGGCGACGAAGGCGACAATGTCGTCTGATCGTGTCGTCTGACACATGAACACCCGACTGCATCAAGAATGTCCTGATGTTAGAGAACAGATGTCCTGCTCTCCACATAGACCTGATCTTGATGCTCATCTCAGGGGAAATCTTCGCCATGGTCGACAGTGTGGCAGAAAGCTCGATTTAAAAAAACAGGACCAGTTATAGCCTAACGTCTAAAAAGAGACGGCCCCGGTCATTTATTAGGCTATGTTTTAATGAGTTGTGAGCATTGGTGTTAATATTAGGGCGATTAAACGGTGAATTGTGAGCTAATCTGCCCTACAAAGCAAAAAGGCAGTAACTACGCAGAGTGCAGAACAGAGAAAAATGACTTTAAAGTTATCCTGTCATCCAGCCTAAGTAGTTGTAGGTAGATTATTGGACATGTGGCTGTTTTGTTACTTTATATTAGCTTATTCTTTGTACATATCAATCCTCATATTTAATTTGATAATTTACCCCTATTTTGCAGTTACTGTATTCTTGGTTTGTATTACTTACCAAAAACGTGGCACCATACCTGGAAAAGGCAGTAACTACAGATTCTCCAAAAACTATTTTGCCACAACTTGGGCTCTGGGTCTGAAACACTGTGTTTGAAATAATTGGAACCATTTGGACAACATTTTCAAAAATGTTGTGTTGCAAAACTAGTGTTGCGGAGCGGGCGTGTTACGGATGTGGTGTAAATTTTTAGTAATCAAAAATCATGTCTAATTAATTGAAATCATGAAACTTTTATTATAAACTATTATTAAACTTATACCATATTTTAAAAACAAACATTTTTGGTCAAACAACATGCTGCACAATGAGCTTTACTGTGAACAATTGTGATTATTCCTTTAAAAATTAAGTTTTAATCTTAATTTATTTGTATTAGTGTTAGTATTATTACATCGAGACGTTTCTAAATTCTACTGTACAGCAGTAATATATTTCTGTCAAGTTAAACCGAACTTTTATTTTGACGGGTTGCCGTGAAGACCGTGTCCTCATATAGGCAAAAAAACAGCGCGCGCGTGTGTGTGTTAGTTTGGTAGGGGAACAATTAGGGGAAACACTGCATCTCATACAAAATTTGTGCGAAGTTAGAAGCGTGAAATCGCAAATGTTAAAACCGTCCCGTGAGGATGCCGCGAAATCAGCTGTGTGTTCACCATGGCAATAGTAACTACACTACGTAGCAACACGGTCATTTTTTGTTAGGTAAAACATAACAAGAATACAGTAATGGATGTTACTGTACTCTTGCTTTGTTTCACTAGGGCTTTTTGCAGTTACTGTACAAACGACTACCATTTTTCTCCAAAACGACACACATTTGAGATAAGATGTTTTGTCACATAACAAAGGATGCCTTGAATGTCATGAAAATGATAATAACTCATTTTTGACCAAAAATGCAGTTACTGCCTTTTTGGTTTGTAGGGCAGTAATGTTATGGGGATTAAAACGTAGAATAGGCCTAGATTCTTAAGTAGAGGTGTTTGTTTAACAGTTATGCAATTATCTAGCTATTCAATATAAAGCAACATGATTGTAATAACCCAAATCCTGCTAATGATCAGTTAATTTCCCAGGTAGGCTATATGCACTTCGAAATAATGGTTCTTATATGGCTCTTTGTTTGGGTTAATGGTTCCATGACAACCCGGTAAATTTACATGTACAACTGGTCATTTTGTAACTATGTATCATGAGCTATTAGTCAGAAAGTTGGTGACCATTTTCCCCTTTTTAATGTAGGCATAATTAGCGAGTGGGGCAGATGTACCTAAAACATCTATCAAATTATGAATTACATTCCTCTTTGTAACATAAGATGCGATATGGCCCAATGTGTTTATGAAATCATGAAAAGTGTTACCGTTGCCGCTCGTCTAAAATCACAACACTAAATGCACACTAACGTGTCCGTGTTCGTGATATAGAATTATTGATGAACATCTATACCTTTGTAGGCTACACACACGTTAAAACAAACACACATTTTTCGCCATTTAATGTAACACTTTAGGAAACAAGACTTTGGAAAAATGTACGTTAATATTAATATGAGCATATGGAATTCCTTCATTCGTGTGCCTCCGCATTAATGCTTGAGGCATGCTTGGGAGCTTAGTTGTGAGCCGGGGGAAAAACCAACATATTGCCAGCCTCATCTCAGGAGCTGGCTTGAGTTAGCTTAAAGTGGGGGAGGGCGCATATTTAGCATTTGAATGGTGTGTGACATTCTAAAACATTTAATGCGTGACGCCCACACACAACTAGTAGAAAGTAGACCATGTTTGTTCGGGATTCAAACTTAAACAATTTTAGTGTTCTTTTACATTTTCATTTGTTTTTATATTGAAAGTAATACTACTTAGTTAGTCTGTCAAGTCAACAAAATCAGTCTTTTCTGATTTGTTCAATGTATGGATCTGTTTTGAAAAAATTCTCCTGTTGCTATGGCCAGGTATCACTGTCAGTCAACTTCACAAAACAATAATTTAGCAGATAAAAGACGAGCATCATTATTTTCATTTTCTGACGCGATCAGCTTTCTTTTTTTATTTTTTTTTCATTTCCCTCATCAGTTTGGTCGTGCAGCGGCTCTACTGGAATGTAGCAAATTTACGTTAATGTGGCATTGATAATTAAACAAAACGCTTGACATTAAATAAATAAACAGTTAGTGAACTCACTAATAAACAGTTACCTATTTAAGCATCAAGAACGGTGAAACATAAATGAAGTCGGCCAACAGAAAAGATTCGATCTCGAAACACTTGAAGCGCAGTGAGACTCATGATGTTGCTTTAACCACTGAGCTACCGTCTGAACGCTATTCAATTTCGTCTTATGCTCTTCCTTAGCCCCATTGATAGCCTAATATATATTCTGTTGCAATGTTTTATGTTGTAATGTTTTCACTATTTGTTCAATTTAATTTCAGTATTGTGATTATGAATTAGTTTATGTTTCACTTGAATTCATCTGTTACCAGCTTTCAATAGCTCTGAATGAGCCGCGGCGTTAGATTACGCAATAGAGAGAACAAACGGACACCTTTCAAAGTCTGTGATTGTAGCGCCTCTTAGCGGTAAAAGGCAGCAAATACAGATCCGTATCCGTATTATTCTGGTTGAGTAACCACTGTAATTACCTCAGCATGGCGAACTGGGTACTCGTTCACAAACGTGTCTTCGGACGCAGTGCAAGTTCCCCATTCGAAAGGGAACGTCTTAAGTTACGCATGTAACCATGGTTCCCTGAGAATAGGAACAAGACACTGCGTCTCGCTACCATGCTTCGGGCATACCTAGTCATGTCTCTTAGACAAAAATGCTCATAACGTATACTCTATTGGTGCCCTTTTATACTCACTGTCACTCTGGACTGCGACACCCCATGATGTTACTCTAATGTAATTGTCACATTTGAATCATGTACTTCAGACACCGGTCACTCTGGAGGCGTTCCCCAAAGTGTCTTCGGACACAGTGTCTTCGGACACAGTGTCTCGTTACCCTTCTCTGGTAACCATGATTACATTCGTAACCTGAGACATTTTTTGAGAATTATCCTTCAAACTGATAGTTTACTTTGCTGGATGTAGCAACTGATGACAAAAATGCATTAAACAAGATTAATGATGTATGCTTAATTTCACGATAAGTATGCGATTAATCGCACAAAACGGTCCGATTAATCGAGATTTAAAAAAAGTAATCTATTGACAACCCTAAATATATTATAATGTAAAATAGCCATGTCTTTGTCATTCTTAATTAAAAATAAAAAGTAAATGTATAAATCTTTATTTATGATCATCCCCAGGTTTCTATGGTCTTGCAAGTTTGGTTATGCATTAAATGTGTGGCTATAAGATAAAGAATGCCATTCACATCTGAGATACCTTCATCTGATCAATTTTTGAAGGCAGCATAGATGTTTCCTATGCTGTCTTTGAAATCCCACAATCCTGTGCATTCCATCCTGTGAAAGTTTAGCTAAAAAATAAAGATGGCATCTGAAAGTTGTGGTTAGTGTTCAGTTTATTTGTAAATGTACGTTTTTTTTGGGCCAAAATTTTGCACTTTCGATCTTATTTCTAGGGGACCGTTCGGTATTTATGGAAAGGGCCACCGGAGGAAAATAGGGGAGGGTCATGTCTTTTTATTCTTTGTTGAGGGGAGGGTCATCCAACTTTGTTTAGGGGAGGGTCATCCAACTTTGTTTAGTCTATAGGGGAGGGTCACCCAACTTTTGTATTCATCAAAACAGCTAAATTTCAAAATGGCTTGTCTGGTGCATATTTCTTTCCATGTAGCTACAGCTCTCTCGGTCTCGGCCCCCCATCGCTATCAGATGGGTCTGACCCAACAAAAATCCAGTTTGGCGCTGTCTGACAGTGCGCGCGCGCTTCAGTAGGCTACACGCTCAGAAAAAAGTGCATTAGAACAGAACGCCAATGAAATGTTTACCCGGCAAAGCTTTAAAGCACGAGCAAATAATGAACTTTTGGGATTGCGAATAAGTGCAGTGTCCTGTGAGTGCTAGTCTACCGCTGCATTAACATGTGATGTGAATGTACGTCGAGTTTTAATGGGACTGAGGCGCCAGAACTGCAGCTGATGTGCGCTGTAGGACGATACTATTTTAGTTTCCATTCTTATTGTGTTTCCACAACAATGTTAGTGAGCAAATCTACTGAAATTGCCACAATAACAGTGGAGTGTGATGTGTTGGACATAGGGCTACCACATTTTTAAATTACTATTCGTATTATTTGAAGTTAACATAATAAAATACGTAGACTTACACCAAAAAACTTGTTGAGGATAAATTCTTTAAAATTGGGCAATTCCAGCATCATGGATGTGACATTTGCAGTCAAAACTTGAAATATAAATTCTCAGAAAATGCATTTAATACTGAAACGTCTGTTTATATATTCATACTCCATTAAGGCGGGCTTACACGGTGCGATTTTTTGCTGTTTTACGAGCTCGCAGATGATTTTTTTCACTCGGGAGAAATCGCGTGGAAATCGGTTGTGCTCGCATGTTGCGGCTCGTGTGTGCTAGGAAGATACGAGCCGAGCCGAACCTCTCGACCTCACGATAATTTTTAAACATGTCTAAAAAGTTCGGGAGCTGTAGGCTTGAATTCGTGAGGTGTGTGCGCTGTGCAGTTGAATGAGCCGATTTGTCGATCTATCTGAATTTGACCAATCAGGAGCTGAAGAAATCCACAGAAGAAAGAATGGCAACGCCACCGTGAATTTGGACTATTGAAAGGGAACCCTACTACTTTATTATGATTTTAGTATCATATTGATTAATAAATGCACGCACAATTATCAGTGAACTTGATAAATGTTGCAGATATGTTTTACTATGCACAAACAAATGCCTTTCAACTTGTGTGCAAAATTCTGAATTAAATGAATGTGCAGCAATATGTACAAATAGAGTCTGTAGCCTATGTGTTGTAGCCATAATAAGCGTATTTAGTTTCATATTTATTATAATGTTTTTTTTCATCTGTTTATTATGAAAAGTATAGCCTATACGCAATATATCGGGAGACATGGCCAGACATGATTTTGACCACTTCATTAAGTGTTGTTTTGTAGAAAGCCTTTCTTTAAAGTGAATTTCGTTTTGTATAAATTCTATGTTAATTTTAATCAATTTTTCATCAAACAATTTTCCTGGATTTAATTAATAAGAAGCAAAAATAGCTGGATTTACAAATGCACATCTTGATTGTTGCATGCAGCACACATAGCCTATGTCGAAATAAGACATAACCACAACAATCATCGAATTGTCCTGGTTTGAGACTGTTAATAACAAAAAATATTCTTTTTATTTTTTTCGTGTTTGCATTTATGAGGGAATTTTTTTTTTTACTGACGTGACAGTTCTCCGTTACGGACATGACCGCTCTGAAAGTGACTTTAAAACTTTTACAGATAAATATATAGAAAGCTTGACATGTCTACTTTTTAACAGAATAATTCAAAACGAAAGAAAACAGACTACAGACTCTGCTTCTGTAATCTGTAAATGTGCATTTCTCTCTGGCGAGTTCACTACTGCGAAGATCGCGAGTCAGCATCATCACCTTTATATTTGCAGCCACACTGACAAAGACTTGTTTATTAATAAACAATTAAAATGTCCCCTTGAAATTATTCATAATCATTACTTTTGCCGGTTCTTTGTGGCAGCTTTAAAATACTGTATTGGCAGCGCCACCCTTACATTTTACCATGAACGCGTCACCACGGCATCAGCACCGAAAATATGATTTTTTTTTATTTTTTTTTTTATCAAAAATCGTGATACGAACCGAATTGTAGGTTTGGTCTGTCGTTACAGCCGCAAGATGAGAATGCAGGAGTTTAGTCGTTTATCGTGGAATGGCTATCTGAACATCTTTGCCAAAACCAGTACAAAAGTAATTAATAAATTATCGGGGAGGGTCATGCCTTTTTTCACAATCATTTTGGTGGGTCATAGAAAAAATTATTGCTGGCGAAGGGAGGGTCAAGTCTTTTTTGACTACAGATCTCAAATCTCCTCCGGTGGCCCCTTAAATAAATAACGAACAGTCCCTAGCAAGAAATTACTATTATAGTAATTATTCGCTTAGTTGTCACAAAAGCATTCTCTATTTTGCTGGCGATCATTAAACCGTTACTCTGCCTCAGAAACCTGTCCGAAATCAGTTTTGTGAGGTACCTACATGCGCAAACGCTCCCTGCTAAGTCACTGCCTGATAAAGCAGCAAAGCAATAAGTCAGCTGCCTAAGCTTTCGGACGCAGCCAATATGTCATGGCCATGACCAAACTAAGTGATCTGAACATATCCCTTTTAGGTCACCATACTTACAACTTATATTTGTCACATTTCCACCTAGCCACCATCCTCTGCACTACACTTCCCAGCATCGCTCCTGGTCCCCACCAGCACTTCATCTCCAATCACAAACACCTGCACGTTTGCAATCACATCACCCTCATCACTGCCACTACAAAGGCACACTCCTCACCACAGTTCATTGTCCGACCTGGTTTGATGTATGTGGACTCTTCCCCTTTGTCTCCAGCGATCTCGCTGTCTCCAGCGTCTTCCTTCCCTCTGTGTCTCCGCCAAGATCACCCTTTGGACTCCACTACCCTGCTCACCTCATCCCTGCACCTTTGTTATTCAATAAATCACTGTTCACCATCCACCTTCCTCTCCTGTAACAATAATCCAGGTCATCCGTAACAATATCTGTCTCTTATGGGTATAACTTCCATTAACTAAGCAGAGTAGTACAGTAAATAGTATTGTTCTGGCTATATCTGAACTACCATTGTTACATTTTATGAATAGATGTATTACCTTTGAGTGCAATACTATTCATTCTCTGCAATACTTCATACTCTGGTAGTAACACTCATTAAATTGAATTCACTCTAAACATGAGAAAAACAACAACATAAAACTAAGCTTTATGAAAAAACAAAATACCACAAAGTATTTTCTTCATTGCTAAGCAGGTTTATTCAAGGATAGTCTGGTCTATTGTTTCCAAAATTACTCCTTGAACAAAGAGAAAGACAGAAAGCTAATTCATTCATTTAATTCCATTAATTAAACTAACAGTAAATGTACCATACATGGTACATTTTAGTCATACCCATCCAATAATCTAGAAGAATTTAGTTTTGTATTTGAATAACACTTCCTCTTTAACAATAAAACATTACATGAATAGTTAATGAATTGTTATTACAGAGATTTTGTTTTTCTGTGCATCAACGTCTGGGTTAGATTTAGTAGTTTTCCGAAAGTCCCTTTTCACCTAGCAGTTGGTATTCATTGGTGATATGTTTATTTAAAATATCTCTGATTTGATGTTTAAAGACAAGGAAGTGCTTTCAAATTCATATTTAGAAATCTCATATTTAGATCATTCACACAAAGTATTTTGATATAAATGAAGGATCTTTCATTCATCATGGTTATTGAGCTTTGTTAAAGACCCATGGTGATCGCAGAAGAGTGATGGAAATCCAAAGATCTGCGCTTTCTGCGTCTATATCCAGGGTCGCAGGACTGAAAATGACAGACAAGAAAATACATTTATCATTGACTTCTACAATGCAAAGGCTGTTGAATGTGTTTTCTTTTAAACAGATCTTTCATAAAAGGTTCATAATTTACTTGAAGGCTTCTGTAAAAATAATGCAGTGGATGGACCATTCAAAAATACTGTCCAAACATACCAGTGCACATCTGCCATTCTGTACAAGGCAGAGATGAACCTGACAGTGCAGGAAGATGCGGTCAGAGATTCCTGAGAAGGTGAACATCCTGAAGGAGAAATGGCTTGTCGTATCAACACCATTCTGAAGAACCTCCACTGTGCCATCTTCAGGGTTGGGGCATCTAGGAAGAGAGTAAAGAAGACAATAAAGAAAAAAAAAAGTATAGCATGGTAAGATTTGAATGTAGGCTCCAAGTATTTGGTCATAACCAAACATATGGTACAAACATTTTGGGTAACATTTTATTTTAATGGTCCACTTTCGACATTCTACTATTAAGTAACTTTGCGATTGCATGTTAACTAACTCTCATTAGAGTATTAGTAGATTGTCTCCTTAATATCTGCAAACCCTTTTTTAATGGTCGCCCAACAGTCATTCTATTGACTGTAAGTAACTTTGAAAATGCATGTCAACTTATTCTACTAACCTAACAGTCTACTACAGTTTACTAATACTCAAATGAAAGTTAGTTGACATGTAGTTGCAAAGTTACTTTATAATTAGTAGAATGTTTAAGTGTACCATTGAAATAAAGTGTTACCCAATTTGGTAGTATTAACTTTCTGAGATTACAACAAATTTAGTAATTTAACCATCAAGTCACTCACTCTCTAGTAATTAGACTCCAGCGTATATGATAGTCAATATCATTAACAGGTGTGGCCCAGCAGTTGTCTAGAACCGTTGCAATTTGATTTCTATCCACTCCATCCACCTCAACAGCCACATACATCTGCTGGTTCACCTGTATTTCCACCTCCCCATCAAATGGGCTAGTAAACTGTGCATCATGGTAGGGAATCATGCGGATCCGGTATGTGCCCTGGCCAGCAGGAAGCTCCAGACTCATCTCACTGTGGGCAATTTTTTTTAAAATATTAGCAACCATGACTTACTTAAGTAAATGGTAATGGTGATAGCTCACATTGATAGCTGATGACTCTGACTAGATTCAAACCACCAACCGTTCGCTTACCAGCTCTGAGCCTTAGGCACTGACACAACATAAGACAAGGATAACTACAGACTTACTAAGGCTGCAACCTGTTTTATAACCACTGTAACATTGATCAAAATTCTTAACCCATGTTGAATCAGGTGGAAATTCTCTGGAAAGACCTAAATGAGGTCATTGATTTTATTGAGTTGAGTAGGTAAAAATCAGTCTCTTTCATGTTCTAGACAGACAAGTAAAATATTGGAAATTGAATGAAGTCAATCCAAACAGTTAAAAACATGAAGATTTCCTAAATTGCAATAGTGATTTGCCTCATTAACCGTAATAAAAAAACTATTCATTTTCATAATACTACACGCTTATACACAGAAGGTATTGAGTACCCTTACCCGCCTTCAGCTTGGATACCCATGGGCATAGATAGGGTCTGGATCAGAGGATACGCACAAGAAAATGTAATGTTCAGCCACCTCTCTCTTGAAATGATGCTCTGGCCAGTGCTTCTTAAGTTAGACTGAATGGAGTTTTGGTAGATGAAGTGAGTCCTGTTGCTCTGTGAGGACATGGACAAATGTCAATCTCAAGCTCAATGACAATTTACTAATCATTTACACATCTCTACAGCTCTAGTGATGAAACAGAAATGGAAAGATCATTACCATCAGAATGGTACCACATATGTGGCCTTCATTGTCAAATTGAAATACAAGTCTGCCATGCTCAAGGGTTCCTTGGCAGCTTGGATCATTTAAGTGCAGGGTCTCAGGAGTAAAACCAGATTCAAAGAGCTGGCAGCGGGACAAAGACATGGACCCAGTGCTGCTGGCGCAAGACTCCACAGCATCTGAGCAGATAAAGCATTCAACAGAGATATTTTTTAAGATTTATTTTTGTTGGTGTTTTTGCCTGTATTTATACAGGACAGAAAGGAGAGCAGACAGGAAGCTAATAATAATAATACCGTATTGTTCCGAATATAAGACGAAAAGGCTTTTTGAAGACCAAATCTTGTCTTTTAAAGAAAATACTTAGCATATTTTTCATATTTAATTTTTTTTTTTTTTTTTTTTTGTATTTAGAGTAAATACTGGTAAAATGTACCAACAACCATGACATTCAGAAATAAACACTTTATGGCATAGCTACCATAAAAATAACCTGAAGTTCTCATATCCAGTAGGTTTCACTATGTCTGATTTCTCACCTTTTTATGTATAGTGACAGATGTTGGCAAGTCAAAAAACACAGGTGTTTGATCAACATTACCTATCTGATCCAGGGGATATGAATGTTTTTTCCTTAGGCCGATCACAGCGCTGAAAAGACAGCAGTTCCCTTTCGTTGTCACTCCGAGTTCCGTCGGATGACGACGAATGGGGGTTTCGCTTAGAAGCCAATCAACTTCAAATACTTCAAAACGAGCCAATGGCAAAGAATGCCATGGGTCTGCGGAATTTGCATAGCGTAACTCCGCCTCACCTCGTGAGTATATAAGGAGAACGCTGGCAGCAAACCGGCATGTTTTCGCTTTGGAGCCAAGTTAATCCTTCGTTCCACAAGCCATTCCTGAAATTGTCAGTTCTTCAAACGAGCAAGATTCTCTGGTGTTGGTGTGACGGCGATCTTCGGCGAGCGCGCACTTCCTGCTTATCTGTCTGTGGTTCGACAGCGAGTGTGTTTCTCCCCGAGCGCTTCAACACAATCAGGTTTCTTTTTCTCACAAAAGAGCTTGCACGTGGCACGTCTTTTTAAAGATGCCTCGCCCGTGCACTTCTGGTTGCGGTAGGCTGGTTGACGACTCTGATGGGCACGGGTGCTGCATAGTGTGTTTGGGCATTGATCACGCTAGAGCAGCACTCGTGGATGACTCATGTTCTCTCTGTGGGAACATGACCATCGCAGCATTACGGTCAAGACTCGGTGATCTCGCAAGAGTGAGGGTCCCCTCATCCACACCCCGATCTACTGACTCTAGAAATAGAGCTAGTACTTCGGCTGGTGGCCAGGGTGATCTGAGGGTGACGGTTTGGAACCAAGCGCCGACTATCAGTCCGTGCCCAGCCGCACCCTCTCCAATGCTGCAACCCGTGAGTGTTCAGGGGATTCCGGCGAGATCATCTTCGGGTGTCCCGCGGGTTTCCTTTGGCGCTCCAGAGGAAGATGCCATGTCTATTGCAGCATCACAAGGTGGGTCTGAGTCTGCTGGAAGTGAAGACTCATCACAGCTGCCGCCTTCGGGTGTGACTACAGTTGTGCCAGAGTCAGATCCAGAGATGACGGCCATGCTGTCTCGAGCCGCCGCGAGCATCGGGTTAGAGTGGAACCCTCCGCCCTGCCCCGAGCGCTCGCGGCTGGATGATTGGTATTTGGGTCAGGCTGCGGATCCCCGTCCCCGTCAGGCCCCGATACCTTTCTTCCCGGACGTGCATGATGAAATCTCGAAGTCCTGGAAGACTCCCATGTCTTCCCGCGACCGCTCGATGATTTCATCCGCCTTTCCTCCCCTCGATGAGGCCGCTGCCCGTGGGTACACTGGGCTCCCCCCGGTTGAACGCTTTGTTGCGCGTCTGCGTTAGTGGCGAAGTCCTACAGAGCTGCGGGACAGGCAGCCGCCTCTTTGCATGCCATGGCCATTCTGCAGGTCTACCAGGCCCAGATGCTCAGGGACATGCACGAGGGCAGGACAGACCCGGGGCTCTTCAATGAGCTGCGCGCCGCCACCGACCTTGCTCTCCGAGCGACGAAGGTGACCGCACGCTCCCTGGGTTTGGTGATGTCCACAGCCGTGGTCCAGGAGAGACACCTCTGGCTTAATCTTGCTGATGTGGAGGATGCCGAGCGGTCCCGGCTGCTCGACACCCCCATATCGCAAGATGGCCTTTTCGGCGGTGCAGTCGAGGATTTTGCCCAACAGTTCTCGACTGCCCAGAAACAGACTGAGGCTATTAAGCACATTCTGCCCCGACGGCCCGCTGCTGCCTCCACTCAGCCGACCGGGCAGAATACTCAGTCTGTTTCCCGCCGAGGGCGCCCTCCTACGGCTCCCACCCCTCCCGCCCGGCCCAAGCAGCAGCCTTCACCCGGGCCCGGTCGCGGAGGAGGCCGTAGGAAGGCGCCCCAGCCCTCTCCAGTCCCGCCCCCCGCTAAATGCCGGGTCAAGCGGCGCTCCTGAGACGGGCTGCTCAGGGATGATGTACACTTCTCAGGAGGTGGTAGCAGGACCACTCCTTCCCCCGGTGGAGGGCCGGGGGAGAATCTTGAGAGAAGTGACACATTCATCCCTGAGCATACAGAGTTCTTGGACGACACGGTGCGCCGCCCCCGGGCCGTGCACCCCTCGTCCTCCTCTGTCCCAGAGCCGGATGACAGTGCGTGCCGTCCCCGGACCGCACCACTCTCATCCCCCTCTGTCGCCAGACCCCTGGCAGAGCAGACCCCCGTGGAACGTTCGTCCTTCCCTGGTCTCCTCTGTCAGGGCGCGGTTCATGACTGCACCCCCACATCGGGCCGCTATGCCGTCCACGTCTGGGTCAGTCATACCGCCTCGCTGCCCCACCGACGGGAAGTCTGTGGTTCGCATGACCCCGCTGGTGCAGTCCTTGGGAGCTTGGTTAGAGCTTCCCAACCTGTCCCGCTGGGTCGCACGAACGATCAGGCTCGGCTACGCGATTCAGTTCGCGCGGTCTCCTCCCCGCTTCAGGGGAGTCCACTCCACTTTGGTCGGTGGCAATGCCCCTATCATGAGAGCGGAGGTTGCTACCCTGCTGGCGAAGGGTGCGATCGAGACTGTCCCTCCAGCCGAAATGAGGTCCGGGTTTTACAGCCCCTACTTCATTGTCCCGAAGAAAACCGGTGGGTTACGGCCAATCCTGGACCTGCGCGTATTGAACCGCTCCCTTCACAGGCTGCCGTTCAAGATGCTCACCGCCAAACGCGTTTTCGAATGTGTGCGGCACCAGGATTGGTTTGCAGCGATCGACCTGAAGGACGCCTACTTTCATGTCTCCATTCTCCCTCGACACAGACCGTTCCTACGGTTTGCTTTCGAGGGACAGGCATATCAGTACGCAGTTCTCCCATTCGGGCTAGCCCTGTCCCCTCGCGTCTTCACGAAGGTCGTCGAGGCAGCCCTTGTTCCCCTCCGGGAACACGGGGTTCGCATTCTGAACTATCTCGACGACTGGCTGATTCTAGCTCACTCTCGAGATCAGCTTTGCGAACACAGGGATTTGGTACTCCGCCATGTAGCCCGTTTGGGCCTTCGGGTCAACTGGGAGAAGAGCAAACTTTGCCCCGCGCAGAGGATCTCTTTTCTCGGTATGGAGATCGACTCGGTCGCCATGTCCGCGCAGCTTACGAGCGAGCGCGCGCAGTCACTGCTGACTTGCCTGAGACAGTTCGAGGGCAAGAGTGCGGTTCCACTGAAACTTTTTCAGAGGCTCCTGGGGCATATGGCATCTGCAGCCGCGGCAACGCCGCTCGGATTGCTTCATATGAGACCGCTTCAGCTTTGGCTTCGCGACCGAGTCCCGAGGTGGGCATGGCAACACGGCACGCTCCGAGTACCAGTTACTCCGACCTGCCGTCAGACCTTCACCCCGTGGGGGAACCTCAGCTTTCTACGGGCAGGAGTGCCTCTGGAACGAGCTTCCCGGCATGTTGTTGTAACGACAGATGCCTCCACCACGGGCTGGGGTGCCATGTGCAATGGACGTGCTGCCGCGGGCTCCTGGACAGGACCCCACCGCTTATGGCACATCAATTGCCTCGAGTTGCTGGCTGTACAGCTCGCCCTGCGCCGCTTCCGAGCCGTGCTCTCGGGCCAGCATGTACTAGTCCGATCAGACAATACCGCGACCGTAGCGTACATCAACCGTCAAGGTGGTCTGCGCTCCCGCCGTATGTCGCAACTCGCCCGCCACCTCCTCTTATGGAGTCGGAAGCATCTGAGGTCGCTTCGAGCCATTTTCATCCCTGGAGCCCTGAACTGTGCAGCCGACGAGCTGTCACGGCTTCAGCCCCTCCCCGGAGATTGGCGACTCCATCCCCAGACGGTTCAGCTGATTTGGGACCAGTTCGGGGACGCACAGATAGATCTGTTTGCCTCTCACGACTCGACCCATTGCGCCCAGTATTATTCCCTGACCGAGGGCACGCTCGGCACGGATGCTCTGGCGCACAGCTGGCCGCGGGGCCGCAAATATGCGTTTCCCCCAGTGAGCCTTCTTGCGCAACTCCTGCGCAAGGTCAGGGAGGACGAGGAGCAGGTCACTCTGGTCGCGCCGTACTGGCCCACCCGGACCTGGTTCTCCGAACTTGTACTCCTCGCGACAGCACCTCCTTGGCCCATACCTCTGAGGAAGGACCTACTTTCTCAGGGACGGGGCACCCTATGGCACCCTCGTCCCGATCTTTGGAACCTCCACGTGTGGCTCCTGGACGGGACGAGGCAGGTTTGAGTACCCTGCCACCAGCGGTGGCGGCTACCATCACTTCCGCTAGAGCGTCGTCCACGAGACACCTCTATGCGTTGAAGTGGAACCTCTTCGTCAACTGGTGCTCTTCTCACCGAGAAGACCCCCGGAGATGTTCGATCAACGTCGTGCTTTCCTTCCTTCAAGAGGGGTTGGAGCGAAGGCTGTCTCCCTCCACCCTCAAGGTCTATGTCGCCGCTATTGCCGCACAGCATGATCTTATAGAAGGTAAGTCGGTGGGGAAGCATGACCTGATCGTCAGGTTCCTGAGAGGAGCGAGGAGACTGAATCCTCCTCGCCCTCCTCTCGTACCCTCTTGGGACCTCGCAGTGGTCCTAACTGCCCTGCGTAGTGCTCCCTTTGAGCCTTTGCAGTCAGTCGAGCTAAACTTCCTATCTATGAAGACAGCGCTTCTGACTGCGTTGGCCTCCGTTAAGAGGGTGGGGGACCTGCACGCATTCTCCGTTGACGAAGCGTGCCTAGAATTCGGGCCGGGCTATTCTCACGTGATCCTGAGACCCCGGCTTGGATATGTGCCCAAGGTTCCTACCACTCCCTTCCGGGACCAGGTGGTGAACCTACAAGCGCTGCCCCCGGAGGAGGCAGACCCAGCCTTGGCACTGCTCTGTCCAGTACGTGCTCTTCGCATCTATGTAGACAGAACGCAGTGTTTCAGGACCTCAGACCAGCTCTTTGTCTGTTATGGTGGGAAGCTGAAGGGAAAGGCTCTCTCCAAGCAAAGGTTGTCTCACTGGATAGTGGACGCCATTGCTTTGGCATACCAGCAGCAAGGTCGACCGTGCCCCCTTGGTGTGACTGCCCACTCCACCCGGAGTGTGGCATCCTCTTGGGCTCTAGCGCATGGCGCCTCGCTAACAGACATCTGCAGAGCTGCAGGCTGGGCGACACCTAACACATTCGCCAGATTCTACAATCTCCGAGTGGAGCCAGTGTCCTCTCATGTACTCGCTTCAACCAGCTAGTACCGGACCCGCTCAGGTGTCTTCGCTTGCTCGCCACTCCACTCCACGGACTGGATACGTGCGATATTCTCCTCAGGTGAGCTTCTCCGAAAGCCCTGAGTTCCTCCAGCACTCCTGACGTCGGCGCCAGTGTCTTTTGCCTGCGCGTCGGCTAGGTGCCTCCCGTGTGCATGGTACCTCCCGGAGCTACCCCCACATGTGTATTCCCACTGTAAGCCTCTCTGAGCATGTGTCTTTCCCTTGGCAAGCCACCTTGCCACCCCTGGGGTTGAAATATTCCACCTGCGGCTGGACACCCCAGTGATTCCCCATATGCATCCCTCGGGTCATATGTGTATTCTTAAGTCCCCCCCTCTGGGTTGGCAGTAATTGCATACTTCCCTAAGATCTGGGATATGCTCCCCAGTGTACCTTGGTATTCCTGTGTTAAATAGGAGTCCTTCGTCCGTGCTAGTCTCACGACAGGGATCTCAGATTTACGCAGGGCACTGGAAGACAGCTGAGAAATGGCGTGATTAGACTGGTATCCCCATTCGTCGTCATCCGACGGAACTCGGAGTGACAACGAAAGGGAACGTCTCGGTTACGGATGTAACCCTCGTTCCCTGAGTAGGGAACGGAGACGTTCCGTCTTCCTGCCACTTCCGCTGTACCGCGGGGATCGCCTGAACTCAGGTTGGCTCCTCAGCGAAGAAACATGCCGGTTTGCTGCCAGCGTTCTCCTTATATACTCACGAGGTGAGGCGGAGTTACGCTATGCAAATTCCGCAGACCCATGGCATTCTTTGCCATTGGCTCGTTTTGAAGTATTTGAAGTTGATTGGCTTCTAAGCGAAACCCCCATTCGTCGTCATCCGACGGAACGTCTCCGTTCCCTACTCAGGGAACGAGGGTTACATCCGTAACCGAGACGTTTCTCCCTGAAGTTGGAGGGCAAGCGCTAATCCGTTATGCCGCATCAAAGCGGCCGGTTTGAGGATATTAACAGACAAGTGTGTCAGTAAGTAGCCAAAATAAGAAATGATGGGCTTCGATGGTGGGTAAGCTCAGCTTTTTGGCGATATCCAGTGTCTTCAGCTGAATGATGGCTCTGGTTTTGGGCAGCCCCTAATTTCTTTTTTTTTTTTGGCTACGTACTGACACACTTTGCCTGTCAGTTTCTTCCTTATGAAGGATTGGTGCACTTTTTTGGTCTTCAAAATCAATTCCTACATTCACTGCCATTGTAAAGCTTGGAAGAGCCAGGACATTGTTAAATTTAACTCTGATTGTATTCATCTGAAAGAACAAAATCATATACACCGAGGATGGCTTGAGGATGAGAAACGTGACCTTCAAATGAAAGATTGGTATCAACGAGCACACCCAGGTTCCTAACCGACGACGAAGACTTGACAGAGCAGCCATCAAGTGTTAGACAGTATTTTAGGTTATTGCGTGAGGATGTTTTTTGTCCAATAATTAGAATCTCTGTTTTTTCATAATTAAGTAGTAGGAAATTACTAGTCATCCAGTTTTTTAAATCAGCTAAGCATTCCGTTACTTTTGTGAATTGTAAGTTTCGTCAGGGCGTGAAGAAATGTAGAGCTGAATATCATCAGCATAACAGTGAAAGCTAATGCCATGCTTCCTAATGATATCTCCCAAGGGTAGCATGTACAGAGTGAACAGCAACGGTCCTAGAACTGAGCCTTGTGGTACACCATACTGAACTTTTGATCAATATGACATCTCTTCATTTACTGCTACAAACTGATAACGGTCAGATAGGTATGATTTGAACCGTGCCAATGCAATTCCACTAATACCAACATCATTTTCGAGTCTATTCAAAAAAATATTGTGGTCGATAGTGTCAAATGCAGGACTAAGATCGAGTAACACTAACAGAGAGATACAACCATGATCGGATGATAAGAGCAAATCATTTGTAACTAATGATAGCAGTCTCAGTACTATGGTACGGTCTAAATCCTGACTGGAAATCCTCGCAGATCCCATTTCTTTCTAAAAAGGAACATAGTTGTGAGGATACTGCCCTTTATAGTATCTTTGACAGAAAAGGTAGATGGCCGCCCGAGGGCTCGTCACCACCATGGCCACCCGAAGGGTCTTCACCGCCGTGGCCGCCCGAGGGGTCTTCGCCGCCACGGCCGCCTGAAGGGTCTTCACCGCCGTGGCCGCCCGAGGGGTCTTCGCGGCCGCCCGAGGGGTCTTCACAGGACGGCCCGCCACGTCCTGCTCCGCCCTGGTCGCCTGCGCAGCCTGCTCCGCCCACGTTCCATGGCCCCGGTTTCCCGTGCAGGCCTGGCCCTCCATCCCTCCCCCAAGTCCGCCTCCGCCCTCCTGAACTTTTTGGTGTGTTATGGGCATCAGGAGCCGCCCATAGGGAGGGGGCTATGTCACGGTGTGGGTTTGTCTTGTCAAGTTTAGTGGTTCCCTGTCTGTCTATTAGTCTTCCCAGGTGTTTCCCGTTAACCACGCCCCCTTGTTATCCTGTTTAGATCTTTGCCCCTGTATTTAAGCCCTGTGTTTCAGTCCAGTCTTTGTGAGTTCTCGTATTGTTGTAATGCTGTATGCACGCTGTCCTGTTCCTGAGTCTGGTTACCAAGTCTTTATTTGTTTAGTTTCTAGTTTATTTAAATAAAACACTGCTGCACGTGGATCCTGCTTTTGCCTCTACTTCAGCCGCTACATAACAATAATAATAATGCAAGAAGGATTTTAGTTAAATGCATGAATGCACAACAACTGTGAGAGAACTCACCATAGATTTCATGATTTGGATTTTGTCCATCCAAGCAAGCACAGCCATTGACACCACTTCTCTCCTGACAAGCCTCATTTTCAGTGCAAGTATCACAAACTAAAAAAGAAAATAAGAAGAACATTGCACAAAACAACATGAAAGCTATCATTCACTTGGATCTTGACCTACCCAAATGTGTTAAATTATATCAGTATATATATCAGAATATATGAAGACTATAACCATTATTTACACATTGAAAAAATGAGTTGAAACAGAGAAAAAATAATAGCCATTACCATCGTGACTGCCATCAACAAAGAAAACCCAACGACCGTTATCATTGACATTGCTGTTGGATGACAGTTCAGCAGCACTCAATGATGAAATGGAAGCTTTAGCGTTAAGTTCTGCCGGGAAGACTCAATTGCAACGTCACTTATTACCTTCTCATCTATCCAATCGTGTCTAATACTTGCGGTATAAAAGACCAGTACTTACACATGTCTGAGTTCGCAGATGCTGACGCTTTCATTCACCTCCATCCTCCCCACCACCACCAGGATGGTCCCTTCCCCTCCATCCTCCCCACCACCACCAGGATGGTCCCTTCCTATACCTCACAGGGGGTCGGCTGCGCCCCTGCCTTCGTCTTCAGGCAGGAAATGCAGAGTCCGGACCCTCGGATTGCGAGCTATGGACGGGGCCTACGCCAAAGAACTTTATTGCTTGCTGGGCTATCAATAAATGTATTTATTGTTACAGTATTTATTCTCCCGAGTCTTTCTGGTAGAAATGGCAAACGAGTGTGAAGAGTTCACTGTGTCAAAGCCAGCCTGAATGAAATATGATATGTTAACTGGAAAAATTTGGAGACTAAAATCATTTTTAATAATAACAAAATTTACAACTTACTAGCCAAACTTGTCCTGTTTCTGCAATATCACCATAGTTGATCAGGATGAAAGAGCGATCACCATTGGAGGCTAAAACCACTTGGAAAGTGACCGACTTCAAAGATAAAACAAACATTGAACAATTGAGAACATTCATAACTAAAGACACAAATAGAGCATTCATCAAAAATCAGAGATTAGGTCTTACCCCTCCACCAGTGATGTACGGGACACGGTCCCAGGTAGCCACAAAGGCTGATGAAGCGGTAAAAGGCACGTTAGGGAAATATTGGTGAACAGCTTCAGTGACTTGTGCCAGTACAGCACTGCTTGAATCCTCTCTATAGGAGATTGTTCCACCATTTACATTGTAAAGGTCAGTCCATAGAGGAGCAATGATGTCTATTCCAGCGTTCAGATAAGGGACGTAGGCAGATAGTGGTTGAGTAAACGTCAAGTGACCATTGTTGTTCACCTAAAATTCAGATCAAATTACTGTAGAATTATCTGCTACCAGTCAAAAGTATCATTCGGTTTACAAACACGTTTAAAAATATCCAGTTGTACACTTAGACAAGAGAAAACTCTCTTGACTAAAGAGAATTTGATAACAAATATTGATGCATAATTAATTGATAATGTAATAAAAGGAAAAAAATCTTTAACCAAGAAGAAAAAGTCCAATGCTTACATAGATCTGATTGTATACACGTCCAAAGTATTTGAAAGGCTGCTGCAAGTAAATGGCTTCAGAGCTTCCATCATCCGAAATGGGGTTTACTACGTCTCCATCCCCAAACGGCAGGAAATTAGCTGGCAAAAGGAAAAGCATAAGCACCAGTGAATTGTTTAGTACTTCCACAGAAATGTATAACCTCAAAAATGCTACTGGTTAAAAGTTTGAGGATCATGTTGCAGACAAACAGGCAACTCTTTGGCTTACAGTATGCCGATCTATCAACGCGGAAAGACCAGCGACCATCCACATTGATATTACTGCTGGATGAGAGTTCTGGGGCACTGGCCGCTGGAATTGTGAAAGAAGTGACAGAGTCCACTGTGTCATAACCAGCCTGTAAAAGTAAAAAAAAAGAGTATTTAAAGCCTCAAGCAAATCCTATTCAAATTAAGCCATCTCTTGCCTATACATTTTCATTCGGTCACAAGTAATTTCTTGTCATTCAATTCTGCTATTTGTAAAAATGTGTTAGGATTTTCTCTCCACTCACCAGCCAAACTTGTCCTGTTTCTGCAATATCACCATAGTTGATCAGGATGAAAGAGCGATCACCATTGGAGGCTAAAACCACTTGGAAAGTGACCGACTTCAAAGATAAAACAAGCATTGAACAATTGAGAACATTCATAACTAAAGACACAAATAGAGCATTCATCAAAAATCAGAGATTAGGTCTTACCCCTCCACCAGTGATGTACGGGACACGGTCCCAGGTAGCCACAAAGGCTGATGAAGCGGTAAAAGGCACGTTAGGGAAATATTGGTGAACAGCTTCAGTGACTTGTGCCAGTACAGCACTGCTTGAATCCTCTCTATAGGAGATTGTTCCACCATTTACATTGTAAAGGTCAGTCCATAGAGGAGCAATGATGTCTATTCCAGCGTTCAGATAAGGGACGTAGGCAGATAGTGGTTGAGTAAACGTCAAGTGACCATTGTTGTTCACCTAAAATTCAGATCAAATTACTGTAGAATTATCTGCTACCAGTCAAAAGTATCATTCGGTTTACAAACACGTTTAAAAATATCCAGTTGTACACTTAGACAAGAGAAAACTCTCTTGACTAAAGAGAATTTGATAACAAATATTGATGCATAATTAATTGATAATGTAATAAAAAGAAAAAAATCTTTAACCAAGAAGAAAAAGTCCAATGCTTACATAGATCTGATTGTATACGCGTCCAAAGTATTTGAAAGGCTGCTGCAAGTAAATGGCTTCAGAGCTTCCATCATCCGAAATGGGGTTTACTACGTCTCCATCCCCAAACGGCAGGAAATTAGCTGGCAAAAGGAAAAGCATAAGCACCAGTGAATTGTTTAGTACTTCCACAGAAATGTATAACCTCAAAAATGCTACTGGTTAAAAGTTTGAGGTTCATGTTGAAGAAAAACAGGCAACTCTTTGGCTTACAGTATGCCGATCTATCAACATGGAAAGACCAGCGACCTTCCACATTGATATTACTGCTGGATGAGAGTTCTGGGGCACTGGCCACTGGAATTGTGAAAGAATTGACAGAGTCCACTGTGTCATAACCAGCCTGTAAAAGTAAAAAAGAGTATTTAAAACTGCAACCAAATCCTATTCCAACTAAACCATCTCTTGCTTATCAGTAAGGTATGAATTTGACCATAAGCAATTTCTAGTCAGCCATTTCTGCTATTTGTAAAAAGTGCTAGGATCTTCACTCCACTTACCAGCCAAATTTGTCCTGTTTCTGCAATATCACCATAGTTGATCAGGATGAAAGACCGTTCCCCATTGGAGGCTAAAACCACTTGGAACGTGACCGACTTCAAAGATCAAACAAAAAACAAACATTGAACAATTGAGAACATTCATAACTAAAGACACACATAGAGCATTCATCAAAAATCAGAGATTAGGTCTTACCCCTCCACCAGTGATGTACGGGACACGGTCCCAGGTAGCCACAAAGGCTGATGAAGCGGTAAAAGGCACGTTAGGGAAATATTGGTGAACAGCTTCAGTGACTTGTGCCAGTACAGCACTGCTTGTATCCTCTCTATAGGAGATCGTTCCATTATTTTCATTGTAAAGGTCAGTCCATAGAGGAGCAATGATGTCTATTCCAGCGTTCAGATAAGGGATGTAGGCAGATAGTGGTTGAGTAAATGTCAAGTGGCCATTGTTGTTTACCTAAAATGCAGATCAAATTGCTGTAGAATTATCTGCTACCAGTCAAAAGTATCATTCAGTTTACAAACACGTTAAAAAAACATCCAGTTGTACACTTAAACAGGAGAAAACTCTCTTGACTAAAGAGAAATTGAGAAAAATATTGATGCATAATTAATTGATGATGTATTAAATGGAAAAACATCTACAACCAAAAAGAAAAAGTCCAATGCTTACATAGATCTGATTGTATACACGTCCAAAGTATTTGAAAGGCTGCTGCAAGAAAATGGCTTCAGAGCTTCCATCATCCGAAATGGGGTTTACTACGTCTCCATCCCCAAACGGCAGGAAATTAGCTGGCAAAAGGAAAAGTATAAGCACCAGTGAATTTTTTAGTACTTCCAAAGGAATATAAGCTCAAAAATGCTACTGGTTAAAAGTTTGAGGATCATGTTGCAGACAAACAGGCAACTCTTTGGCTTACAGTATGCCGATCTATCAACGCGGAAAGACCAGCGACCATCCACATTGATATTACTGCTGGATGAGAGTTCTGGGGCACTGGCCGCTGGAATTGTGAAAGAAGTGACAGAGTCCACTGTGTCATAACCAGCCTGTAAAAGTAAAAAAAAGAGTATTTAAAGCCTCAAGCAAATCCTATTCCAATTAAGCCATCTCTTGCCTATACATTTTAATTCGGTCACAAGTAATGCCTTGTCATTCATTTCTGCTATTTGTAAAATGTGTTAGGATTTTCTCTCCACTCACCAGCCAAACTTGTCCTGTTTCTGCAATATCACCATAGTTGATCAGGATGAAAGAGCGATCACCATTGGAGACTAAAACCAGTTGGAAAGTAGCCAACTTTCAAAAATAAAAATAAAAACAAACATTGAACAATTGAGAACATTCATGACCAAAAAACACACAGAGCATTCATAAAAAATCAGAGATTAGGTCTTACCCCTCCACCCGTGTAGTACGGCACACTTTCCCAGGTAGCCACAAAGGCTGATGAAGCGGTAAAAGGCACGTTAGGGAAATATTGGTGAACAGCTTCAGTGACTTGTGCCAGTACAGCACTGCTTGTATCCTCTCTATAGGAGATTGTTCCACCATTTACATTGTTAAGGTCAGTCCATAGAGGAGCAATGATGTCTATTCCAGTGTTCAGATAAGGGATGTAGGCAGATAGTGGTTGAGTAAATGTCAAGTGACCATTGTTGTTCACCTAAAATTCAGATCAAATTGCTGTAGAATTATCTGCTACCAGTCAAAAGTATAATTTAGTTTACAAACACGTTTAAAAGTATCCAGTTGTACACTTAGACAAGAGAAAACTCTCTTGACTAAAGAGAATTTGATAACAAATATTGATGCATAATTAATTGATAATGTAATAAAAGGAAAAAAATCTTTAACCAAGAAGAAAAAGTCCAATGCTTACATAGATCTGATTGTATACGCGTCCAAAGTATTTGAAAGGCTGCTGCAAGTAAATGACTTCAGAGCTTCCATCATCCGAAATGGGGTTTACTACGTCTCCATCCCCAAACGGCAGGAAATTAGCTGGCAAAAGGAAAAGCATAAGCACCAGTGAATTGTTTAGTACTTCCACAGAAATGTATAACCTCAAAAATGCTACTGGTTAAAAGTTTGAGGATCATGTTGAAGAAAAACAGGCAACTCTTTGGCTTACAGTATGCCGATCTATCAACATGGAAAGACCAGCGACCTTCCACATTGATATTACTGCTGGATGAGAGTTCTGGGGCACTGGCCACTGGAATTGTGAAAGAATTGACAGAGTCCACTGTGTCATAACCAGCCTGTAAAAGTAAAAAAGAGTATTTAAAACTGCAACCAAATCCTATTCCAACTAAACCATCTCTTGCTTATCAGTAAGGTATGAATTTGACCATAAGCAATTTCTAGTCAGCCATTTCTGCTATTTGTAAAAAGTGCTAGGATCTTCACTCCACTTACCAGCCAAATTTGTCCTGTTTCTGCAATATCACCATAGTTGATCAGGATGAAAGACCGTTCCCCATTGGAGGCTAAAACCACTTGGAACGTGACCGACTTCAAAGATCAAACAAAAAACAAACATTGAACAATTGAGAACATTCATAACTAAAGACACACATAGAGCATTCATCAAAAATCAGAGATTAGGTCTTACCCCTCCACCAGTGATGTACGGGACACGGTCCCAGGTAGCCACAAAGGCTGATGAAGCGGTAAAAGACACGTTAGGGAAATATTGGTGAACAGCTTCAGTGACTTGTGCCAGTACAGCACTGCTTGTATCCTCTCTATAGGAGATCGTTCCATTATTTTCATTGTAAAGGTCAGTCCATAGAGGAGCAATGATGTCTATTCCAGCGTTCAGATAAGGGATGTAGGCAGATAGTGGTTCAGTAAATGTCAAGTGGCCATTGTTGTTTACCTAAAATGCAGATCAAATTGCTGTAGAATTATCTGCTACCAGTCAAAAGTATCATTCAGTTTACAAACACGTTAAAAAAACATCCAGTTGTACACTTAAACAGGAGAAAACTCTCTTGACTAAAGAGAAATTGAGAAAAATATTGATGCATAATTAATTGATGATGTATTAAATGGAAAAACATCTACAACCAAAAAGAAAAAGTCCAATGCTTACATAGATCTGATTGTATACACGTCCAAAGTATTTGAAAGGCTGCTGCAAGAAAATGGCTTCAGAGCTTCCGTCATCCGAAATGGGGTTTACTACGTCTCCATCCCCAAACGGCAGGAAATTAGCTGGCAAAAGGAAAAGTATAAGCACCAGTGAATTTTTTAGTACTTCCAAAGGAATATAAGCTCAAAAATGCTACTGGTTAAAAGTTTGAGGATCATGTTGCAGACAAACAGGCAACTCTTTGGCTTACAGTATGCCGATCTATCAACGCGGAAAGACCAGCGACCATCCACATTGATATTACTGCTGGATGAGAGTTCTGGGGCACTGGCCGCTGGAATTGTGAAAGAAGTGACAGAGTCCACTGTGTCATAACCAGCCTGTAAAAGTAAAAAAAAAGAGTATTTAAAGCCTCAAGCAAATCCTATTCCAATTAAGCCATCTCTTGCCTATACATTTTAATTCGGTCACAAGTAATGCCTTGTCATTCATTTCTGCTATTTGTAAAATGTGTTAGGATTTTCTCTCCACTCACCAGCCAAACTTGTCCTGTTTCTGCAATATCACCATAGTTGATCAGGATGAAAGAGCGATCACCATTGGAGACTAAAACCAGTTGGAAAGTAGCCGACTTTCAAAAATAAAAATAAAAACAAACATTGAACAATTGAGAACATTCATGACCAAAAAACACACAGAGCATTCATAAAAAATCAGAGATTAGGTCTTACCCCTCCACCCGTGTAGTACGGCACACTTTCCCAGGTAGCCACAAAGGCTGATGAAGCGGTAAAAGGCACGTTAGGGAAATATTGGTGAACAGCTTCAGTGACTTGTGCCAGTACAGCACTGCTTGTATCCTCTCTATAGGAGATTGTTCCACCATTTACATTGTTAAGGTCAGTCCATAGAGGAGCAATGATGTCTATTCCAGTGTTCAGATAAGGGACGTAGGCAGATAGTGGTTGAGTAAATGTCAAGTGACCATTGTTGTTCACCTAAAATTCAGATCAAATTGCTGTAGAATTATCTGCTACCAGTCAAAAGTATAATTTAGTTTACAAAGACGTTAAAAAACATCCAGTTTTACACTTAAACAGGAGAAAACTCTCTTGACTAAAGAGAATTTGAGAAAAATATTGATGCATAATTAATTGATGATGTATTAAATGGAAAAACATCTTCAACCAAAAAGAAAAAGTCCAATGCTTACATAGATCTGATTGTATACACGTCCAAAGTATTTGAAAGGCTGCTGCAAGAAAATGGCTTCAGAGCTTCCATCATCCGAAATGGGGTTTACTACGTCTCCATCCCCAAACGGCAGGAAATTAGCTGGCAAAAGGAAAAGTATAAGCACCAGTGAATTTTTTAGTACTTCCAAAGGAATATAAGCTCAAAAATGCTACTGGTTAAAAGTTTGAGGATCATGTTGCAGACAAACAGGCAACTCTTTGGCTTACAGTATACCGATCTATCAACACGGAAAGACCAGCGACCATCCACATTGATATTACTGCTGGATGAGAGTTCTGGGGCACTGGCCGCTGGAATTGTGAAAGAAGTGACAGAGTCCACTGTGTCATAACCAGCCTGTAAAAGTAAAAAAAAGAGTATTTAAAGCCTCAAGCAAATCCTATTCCAATTAAGCCATCTCTTGCCTATACATTTTAATTCGGTCACAAGTAATGCCTTGTCATTCATTTCTGCTATTTGTAAAATGTGTTAGGATTTTCTCTCCACTCACCAGCCAAACTTGTCCTGTTTCTGCAATATCACCATAGTTGATCAGGATGAAAGAGCGTTCACCATTGGAGACTAAAACCAGTTGGAAAGTAGCCGACTTTCAAAAATAAAAATAAAAACAAACATTGAACAATTGAGAACATTCATGACCAAAAAACACACAGAGCATTCATCAAAAATCAGAAATTAGGTCTTACCCCTCCACCCGTGTAGTACGGCACACTTTCCCAGGTAGCCACAAAGGCTGATGAAGCGGTAAAAGGCACGTTAGGGAAATATTGGTGAACAGCTTCAGTGACTTGTGCCAGTACAGCACTGCTTGTATCCTCTCTATAGGAGATTGTTCCACCATTTACATTGTTAAGGTCAGTCCATAGAGGAGCAATGATGTCTATTCCAGCGTTCAGATAAGGGACGTAGACAGATAGTGGTTGAGTAAATGTCAAGTGACCATTGTTGTTCACCTAAAATTCAGATCAAATTGCTGTAGAATTATCTGCAACCATTTAATAGTATCAATGCCCCTATTATGGTTTTTCGAATATTCCCTTTAATGGAGTGTGTAAATAATAAAGCTGTTTCTGAATGTAAACGTTCTGCAAAGTTGTTAAGTCAAAAGTGCATGATAAATAAATTTATTGTCTCCCAAAAGAAAGAATCGACTCTGAACCGCCTTTAAGAGTCGTTTTTCGTTCGAATCCTACTGCTTTACGGTTCTACGTCACTAGAAGATACATTTGCACAATGCCCGCCTATGTTGTACGTTGTCCGCCTGCAAACAACTTGACCAGCCCTCAAACATGTAATTTTACTGACAACTGTTTCTCAAATCTCGGAGTACAACGTTGGATTTGCAAAACTCTCGTTCTTGAAAGATGGATCAGTACCTAGTTTATTCGGACCAGCTTGCTCCTCAGAATCAATTTTCTATGTGTTCAAAATACTTCGTTTTTTGTTTTATATTGTGTACGTTTCTGGCTAACCGGCTAACTCACTGTATTACTGTCTTATTGAAATAAGAAGTTCTGCTAAGCAGCTATAAGCTACTATTACCTAAAACTGTCTATTAATGCAGATTGTCTGTCATTCTTACTACTTTGAGTAAAGATAAAGAATGGAGCAAGATTTGTTGTACAAACATTAAATATATAGTCATTCACTCAGATTAATATGGTAAAATCAACGTTGTCGTTACTGTCTTTACAGTTTAATCGCTGGGCTTTAGGAAGCCTCCGGACAGAGCTGAAGTTCAGTTATAGTAATGGGCGTGAAGCTTCCGACAGGCGCTGTACGCAGTAGATTAATCACAACAGACTGGGCTATCTGGCCAATCAGAGAAGAGTAGACTCTCGGAAAGGAGGGATTTGGAGAGACTGATTCATCCATCGAGTCGTCTGAGAATCATTGAAAAATGTGGTGATGTGCAATGTATATTATGAGAGCCTTTAAAATAGCCAGCCCGTTCCCATCCTTTGGAGTTGTAGAGTAGGGGAGAGTGGGGTAAAGTGAGACATTTTTTACATTTGCTCTCCTCTAAGCGAGCTAAAATGATATATCAGTAAAATGTACACATTTCCCATTAATTCAGGATGTTTCCTAGCAATGGAAATTATCAGAATGTATTCAGGACGAAGGGCAGTGAAAATATGATTGTTTTTTAAAAAGTGGTCTTGTGTCTCACTTTACCCCAGCTAAGGGGTAAACTGAGACAGACCAGAGAAATCAAGGGGGTAAAGTGAACCAGCGGGGGGTAAACTGATCCACTTACTTTTTATCAGGGCCCTGGCTCCCTGGAAAGCAAACGACTGGTATCAGTCAGGAGTGAGTATGGGTGTGGTTACAAGGAGAAAAGTGATCTCGACAAATGCCTCCAACCTAGGTTGGGGGACCCTTTACAAGGGCCGGCTCGTCTCTGGTCTATGGTCAAGCCTGGAGAAGCACCTACATATAAACTGTCTAGAGATGAGAGCAGTCGCTCTATCGCTGAAAGCCTTTCTCCCGTACTTAAAAGGCCACCACATCCTGGTCCGGACGGACAACATTGCAGTGGTGTCCTATATAAATCGCTAGGGCTGTCTCAGGTCAAACAACCTGCATGCCATGGCCAAAAACCTCATCTTATGGGCTCAGCACAACCTGCGCTCCCTAAGGGCGGCGCATGTGCCAGGCATCCTGAACCAAGGTGCGGATATGTTATCCAGAGACAATGTTCCCCCAGGGGAATGGTCTCTTCACCCACAGACGGTTCAGCTAATATTTAGCATCTTCGGCGAGGCAGAGGTCGACCTCTTCGCCTCAGAAGACAACGCTCATTGCCGAATATTTTTCTCAATCGTGCTTGCCCACGATTGGCCGAGCCGCCCGCTGTATGCATTTCCTCCGGTCACGATGTTACCACAGGTCATCGAACGGATCAGGGAGAGCAAGTGCGCAATGCTACTAATAGCACCTCTCTGGAAGACCCAGTCATGGTTCTCTGTGCTGGTACAGCTGCTGGAAACAGCCCCATGGCCGGTTCGGCTGAGGAGAGACCTCCTCACGCAGCCAAACCGATTAATCTGCCGTCCCCGTCCCGACTTGTGGGCCCTTTATGTATGGCCCCTCAACGGATACCCGGGTGTCTCCCGGGAAAGGGTGCTGAAAACGATCACTGAGGCAAGAGCGCCGTCAACTAGACGCCTCTACGCTCAGAAATGGGTGGTATTTTCTGGCTGGTGCGCTGCACGGAGCCTGGACCCCTATTTGTGCAAAGTATTGAGTATACTCGCCTTCTTACAAGGGCGTTTGGACGCGGGTTGTACCCCCTCCACGTTCAAAGTGTATGTGGCTTTGATCAGGGGATCGCTTCAGTCGACTACCTTTGGCTGAAGTGGCCAATGTAAAGGCTTCGGCCACACCCATTCTGGAGGGCTCTGACACGCCAGGGCGCGAAGCAGCCTTATTGGTTCTTGCGTCTGAGCCGCCTCGCCATAGGTTTGTGCAGTTGCCGCAGCACATACAATGACCGCACTAGCCGTTCATCTGTGTCTGCTGTGTATCTGCACTGCGTTTTTAAAATTTTGGCTTCAATATTCCACATTTTATTGACAATATCTTGTCAATATCTTGTCAGGCTTGTCAATATTTCTATCCCTTGCAGCTGCTCTTATAGACTTCTTTCCTTCCTTGACCTCAGCGGCTGCACTCTCCATCTCCTCGAGGGGTGTTTTTCCCCAGGTTGTCTTCCTGGTGTATTACCTTGGCATGATGGCTTTTCTACAATGTTTATGACATTAAAAAATAAAACATATGTAATGTAATATTACATTAAAATATGTTTAAGACTAAACTTAACTTGTGCCTCATGTCTCACTTTACCCCACAGCATTTGTCTCACTTTACCCCACTGCCACATTTTAGAAAAAAACAATCTCTCTTAGTAATTCAGGATACTCTTCAGCTAGCATCATCACATGGTTTTATATGTTAATAGTTCATCAACATGTATGATATAAGTTTTTCTACCTGAATCAATTTGCTTTGGCACAACAGTTGATTAAGTTGACAGCAAGAAAATTTACTTTTACATGCAAAAACAATATTTTTGTGAAAAAAAACATGCTTATCACAGCATCATGAGGTCCTCTCCTTCATGGCCAAGGGGAAATGGGATGGGCTTGAAAACATAATGGTCACATGACCACAAATGTGTTCCGTTGACTAGATACAGGGGGTGTCTCACATTACCCCGCTCTCCCCTATTTGAGTTTGTCTCATGAGTTCATTAATTCCGATATGACATGCATACATTCCGAACAGGGTCCACAAAGTCAACACCCCGTGTTTCACACGATGCAAATCAACCATTGGCGACCACGAGTCTGGGCTAAAAGCCCTATTGACACCTTTATGGTGTGAGATTGTTTATAATACAAATAGCCATAAAATTTCGTTCCTGGTTTTTCAAACAGATAAGCTATCATGTAACACCCCTCTCTGCGGAGAGAACGAAGCCAGATGTGTGAAATAAATAAAAAAAACACACACACACACATGGACGCTCGCACCCACGTATCCAAGCACGCACACACATATGGACAGACGCCGAGACATTCCTTACGTTAAAACCCCGAGAAATGAGTGATTCGAAGAGAAATATGATGTATTCCTGTATTCTTGTGATTCCTGCTATTGTACCATGATCGTTAAGATTGTTAGTTGTGTAGGTAAAAATCTAAAGGCATATATAAAGAGCCTAAAAACATATATCCACTTGTATGTGTGTCAAACACGTCTTTCATGATAGCAAATGAAAGCTCCCGATTTGACCTAATTAACCATATAAACGAGGTTCCGTTAAAATGTACTCTGCTATGTTTTTCCATCTCTGTAATGTTTCTGATCGTATTCGTACCCTGTCATAAATCCGAAACTGACAAGACAAAGAAAGAAAAGGGCGCTAAAAATCAGTGAGTGACCATTGGCCTGTTCTTCCACAGCCTGGGCGTGAACTTCCCTTTAAAGGATCACGAACCGGGTCACTCACTCTCTCTCTTCTTTATCGTGGTACCCTCTTCTTCGTTTTACTTTTCCTGTGTATTATCTGCGACTTAGTCGTCTTAGTTTGTACTTTGTTTTATTTTGCGTTTAACTCAGTCTTTTCTTTGATGCTCAAGTTCTTGTCGTCAGACTGAACTCAGCATTTTACGTTTTGATTAAGTCCTATATCCTTCGGGTGAAAGGACTCCTCGACAGCATAACTTTAAGCCGTTTCGAATTTCCCGCGAGCAAAGCACTCTCCTGGAAAACGAAAGGAACGCCTTCAACTCACGCGGTCACCGGACATCCACACTCCGCACGCGCCTGCTTGCCCAGCCACACAAAGGTCCATTTTTGCAAGTATAGTATTTGATCCAAGTTCAAACGCGTTAAAGTGTGTAATTTTCCCTGTTGGCTCTTAAGGTTCAGCTGTGATAACCATCTTTGTTTCCTGTCTGCTGTTTTTTTCTTTCTTCCTGTTTTACTTTCGTTATCTCATATGTTCATTGTTAAATGTAGTTGTGTTTTCTAGTTCAATTTTATTAAACCTCATTATACTCTCGATTGTCTCTGTTTGTTGGTCACGGAACAAAGCCTCTTTAATGTGCGATCTTAAAGCTACGAGCTGATATTGTTAAGTAAACTAATTTGATTAGTAAACTTATGCTAAGGATAAACCTTTTTGAGAATTGATAATCAAACAAGCAGTTCGGCGGACGAACTGACTGGTGAGGTGCGGTTAATTCTAAGGTGTTCTTAAAATTAATATAGCCGTTTGCAGATGAGATATATTCTTAATTACAATTCGTTGTATTAATTACCTATATATATTTGAAGCAGACACGTGAGCAATATAATCCCTTTTTGGGTGATTTTTATGCATAGTATTCTGGTTCACACTCGTGTCCAATAATTGCTGATTACAAATCAAAAGTTATTGCACATTTTCCCCAAACCTGAACCGGGCTGAATACTCTACAGCGTCATACATGTGAGGCTTTGTACATTTCGTTGAAATCTTACGCACATGGCATTCTTTAGCATCAATATGAGACGCAGAACCCAAGGCGTCATACAGGTGACGCTCGTCTAAATCCAACGCACATGGCATCGTTTAGCATGAATATGAGACGCAGATCCCAAGGCGTCATAACCGTACCCTACGCCAGACCTAAACCTACCCATAACAGTGCGTGTTATATTGACGCTAAAGGATGCCATGTGCGTAAGATTTCGACGAAATGTCATATGGCGTGACGCCATAAATGTCATATAGGTGACCTATATGACGCCAAAGGATGAGAATGCGTTGAAATAGCATAATAGGGGCACTTTTAAAAACATCCAGTTGTACACTTAAACAGGAGAAAACTCTCTTGACTGAAAAGAATTTGACTAAAATGATTGCTGCATAAGTAATTGATGTAATAAATGGAAAAACATCTTTACCAATAAGAAAAAGCCCAATGCTTACATAGATCTGATTGTATACGCGTCCAAAGTATTTGAAGGGCTGCTGCAAGAAAATGGCTTCAGAGCTTCCATCATCCAAAATGGGGTTTACTACGTCTCCATCCCCAAACGGCAGGAAATTAGCTGGCAAAAGGAAAAGTATATGCGTCAATGTTCTTTTACAGGAACATAAGCTCGCAAATGGTACTCCTCTTTTTTAACATTCAGATCATCAGCTCTAGGAAAGATCTCCATGAACTGAAATCAGTAAGTCAGATAAGAGAGACAGAATGTACATAGCAGTGGGTCCTGGAAAAAGGAGTGCAGATGGAAGAAAACAAAACTAGAGGTAAATCGCATTGTGGAAAGTTAGTATAGTGCTGGGGTCGGCAACATTTGGCACCACTGGCACGCTGACGGTTAATCGCTGGCACTTGAGCAAAAGTGAGAGAGAGGTTGCAAAAAGAAGCTAGCGTGGTGTATGTTTTGAAACCAGCGAAAATCTATGGCGGTAAAGTTAGTTTAACGTTTGACATTCGTTAGACGTTAGGTTTCATACCCATTAAACTATCTGCACATTTCATGTTTTGAGCCCGAACCAACTCGTACATAAAAACGAATTCCCTTTGCATAGCACAAGGCTTAATTAAACAAAATATATGATATGTACTGTGTATATATATATTTGTTAGCCCTATAAATCAATTAAACAATTTATGTTTATGACATTATGGTATCAAACTAATTGTAAAATGTTCAGAAAAATATCTCTTTTATAGGCTCTGTTTTTGGAATTATAGTGTCATATTGTTGACAATTTGGGAATGACTATACCCAAACCACCAAACTTACAAGGGCCTGTCTGTGTGAATACTGTGAGCACAATTGAGACATGAGCCAGACAAGTCCAGACTTCAAGGAAATTCTTATCTAGAAACATGATCTCTTAGATCTCTTTTCAATGTTAACTCTATAGATGCGTCCCGATTCCATACTTATGAACTATTCTATGATGTTTTGTAGTATAATAGTGCAAGTAGAGTGTTCACAGTAAAAATAGAAAAAACTACACTTTAAATGCTAGGATGATGTACTTAATTAACCGAAAAATAAATATCGGTGTGGAATATTGGACACTTCATGCACTCAACTGTTGCAGCTTCAATTACGTAGTGGAGGGGGAAGAGCTACAGGACTCCGATGTTGAATGAAAAAATAACCTTATAACATTCATACACTGCATAGATGACTACATAGTGTATAAGTGAATAGTGTATAGTGCAGAGGTCTTCAACCCTGCTCATGGGGACCCATTGCCCTGCAGAGTTTAGCTTTAACCCTAATCAAACACAACTGAAACAAGCTAATCAAGGTCTTCATGATCGCTTGAAAATACACATGCATAAGTGGTAAAGCAAGTTGGAAATAAACTTTGCTGCACAGTGGGACCCAAGGAGCAGGGTTGAAGACCTCTGGTATAATGTATAGAAATATGTTTGCTTCAATAAGCCAAACCATTTGAGACCTTATTCATGTGTGTATAAAAAAAAACAGTGTGGGACTGGTTTGATACCAAAATTTGGAAGAAGAAGAAGAAGAAGAAGTAATGATTATTTGCTTTACAAGTACCACTAATTACTATATTGTCATTACCTTGTGCTGTAGTCAATTCACCTGCAGGAGAACAGACAATTTTGTTTCAGAACATTCTTATTAAAAGTGCATAATGATTGACAAATGAACAATTCAATTTTAAAATCAAACTTCTTAACAACAAATGTAATTTTCTGCGTTACATTATAAAGAGAATATTTTATGAATATTAGCCTATACATATTTTCAACAATCTCGTCATCATTAATTTTTTATTGATTTTATTATTCACCTGTGAGATTTAAATATATATATATATATTTACATTTTATTTAAATGGTAAAAAATGGTAAATGGACTGCATTTATAACATTTATAAAATGAATATTTCTGACTTACTGGCATGAAGAAACAGCAGTGTTACAACATATAATGTGACGGGTTTCCCCATCCTTTTTGTTGTAGGTCACAAAGTGTTCTCTAAAGTAAAAAAAGAAAAGAAAAGATAAATAAAGAATCTTAAACACTGCAAACAACTGTGACACCAATAGCAATATCTTTTGACATAACTTGTAAGACATCATTAATATTGATTAAGCAGTATTGGCTCTGATTTGTTATGAGGAAATTAATCTTACCAAAATGTCCAACAAAAAACCCGATGCTTCTAAATTCCTTCCTGCGGTCTTTGGAACAAATGATATCCACAGTTATTGTCAGTATTTATACTGTACTGTACTGTACTGTACTGTATGGGGGAGGGGGTTCACATAACTTTCACATACTATCATATATGATTTCAATAGAAGGAAATTTGTTGCTGGTATTTCAACAACTTTGGCATTTAAGAGATGACAGAAACCTGTCCTACTTGCCCTTCTGCATCCTTTACCTTTCTCACACAGTACTGGTCTTTGTTCACACTCAGTCAATGCATAATTCATAACTTAACACAAACCACAAACTTTAAAATATCTTTTTTTTTGTGCAAAAACTCTACATCCCTGGTGAAACTAAATACTTACATTTTTCGTCATGCGCATTTGTAAAGTTGAGAAATCACTGCAGGAAAGTTGATCTCGGGAAGCAGAGTTGTATCATATCTACTAATCTATAATTTATTACTAAGAGTTTATACACTATTTTGTGTCTGTCTTAATGAGGTAAATGTAAAATCATGTTCTTTAACTAATAAAATCAATTCAAATGTGAAATGTTATTTGCTCTCGTAACTCCATTCACCCTATAATGATATGTCTCTTGAGTCACCACAATTGATTTAACCCAAAACAACAAGTTTTAATAACTTTTAAAGAAGGACTTGATTAAAACACGATTGGTGATCAGGCATTAAGCAGTTATGTTCAAGCGTCAGAGAATATATAAAAAAGAACCAATGTTTCAGAATTGAACAAATTCACAATTCAGGATATTGGTTTCAGAGGTGGTTAGGACATTGAGGAAATTGACGAGTGCATCATACTTTGGGAAATTCTATTTGATTCTATTGAAGTAATTTTTTCCCACTTTTGAATACTTTTACAATTAAGTACAATTAAATGTTACATTTTACTTTCACACGTGTCTGTTTTTGGTTAGCTGCTTCGACTTTTAATTATGTAAAGATTTTATCACAATACGGATGCTTTTACTTAAGTATAGTTTCAGTAATTTGTTACACCCCTCGACATTTAATATTGCATATTTATAGGATATATTTATCTTCTCTTAAGGGACATTTACAGAATCATGTATGTAAAACAAAAAACAAAATAAGAACAAGACCTAAGGCTGGAATAGTTTGGTTTTGTGTAGCTGGTTTTGTGAGTTCAAAGAATGTTCTTTGATTATGGGAATTAGGTGACCTTTTTAAGTTATGCGAGTAATGTGCAGATATATATTTATGAAAGCCTTCTAAATCAGTTTACAACACTGTACAAAGAGTATATAGTCAGATTTCATTTCAGATAAGTCATTTCAGAAATGAGACCTTGTTTGGTTTGATTAGACTTTTATAACTTCTTGTTTTAGATATTTTTTAGTTCTAGATCAAATTGTTCTAAAAGTCATGATACAGAAAGCAACTCTACAGTACTGCATTGATAGTTGTTAACACAATATTTGAAAAGTCTATATGAAGAGTTCAGATGCAAAAGCCTCTAAATGCCATCTGAAATTTTCTTCTAAAATTATCATTTTTATCAAGCTCGTATATTTAAGTTCAATAATTTCACTTAAATGGCAAGAACAATTACTGAATTTAAATATACGAGCTTGATAAAAATGATCATTTTAGAAGAAAATTTCAGATGGCATTTAGAGGCTTTTGCATCTGAACTCTTCATATGTAGTCACAATGTCACAATGCTGTGAAGGTCTATTATATTATATACTGTATTTTTATTTTGTAATTATATATGTATATCGAGGATATTTTTTGAGCCGATTCGTTGGGAACCGATCGAGCCAGTTCACAAAATCAAACTGAATTGAACTGTAGTTCCGGGTTGATGATGCAAAAGGCACTTCTGAAGTAAAAAAAACAACAAACTGAATGAGACTGTTGTGAGGGACTTCACATGGAGGCAAAATAGAATCCAAATACTGCAATTTTTATTAATCTCAGCCAACGAATCCAATACACTGACTAGACAGAGACGTAGTCGATAAGGCAGGCAGGGTAAACAGAGATAAATCATCAGTCCAACCAGGCAAACAGAGCAAAAACAGTAATCCAATAAGGCAAGCACAATGGTCATAACAAGTAGACATTGAACAAGCAATGAAAAACGCTCAGTAAAGCAGTGATAGACTGGCAATACTTTGCAAAGTAGTAGTGGAAATGCATGGCCATTGCTGTGTCCCAATTCAGGGGCTGCGCGGCCTTTAAAGGACGCACTGAGACTTGTTAAATGGGATGGTATAGCCGATTGCTTCAGATGTTGAATTATATACAACCAATATGTGATTTTATAAAGTTTATTGTCTTTTTCATGTACATAAATTGACCATGGAGAACATATTCAGATGGTTTTAGGGTGTTTTGTTTTTAGGCAGTCAAATATAACTTATAAAAGTTCAGTACAATTGTTACTCCCGCTCGTCAATGGCAACTGTCATTGGGACGCAGCTGTAGTTAGCAACGATTTGTTAATATTGTGACAATACATTTTGTTAGTTTCTTTTTCCAAATAACTAGTGGTGGAATGTAACAAAATACATTTACTCTGTATTTAAATATAGATTTGAAGTACTTTAGATTTTTATTCAACTCCACTTCATCTCAGATGCAAATATTGTACTTTTTTATGAAAAACTGACTTTTTACAGATGGCTATTACATTTTGATTTAGATATTAGATAATGTTTTAAAAATTGAGAACACCATATAATAGAAACACTAAAAATATGGTCTTATAAATCAGGGATACGCAAGGTCGGTTCTGGAGGGTCACTAGAATGGTTTTTCATGTTAAAAATTGTTTATGGTTTGATTTTAGAGGATGTGAGTTAATTTAATTTATTCTTCCCTTTTTCTGAAAACATCTCAGCGACATGCCGTCGACTGAGTCAGACCTGCAAATCTGTTGGTAGACAACGCAGTGGACAGTGGAAATATGCAGTCAAACACCAGATGATGTCCTGCTGATGTACGGGGTTAAATTTTTTTTACTATAAATGAAATGTCTTTCACCAAAATTATTGTTTTGTTCATTTAATAATTGTTTGGTGACCCCTTGCGGCGACATAAGTAATTAGTGGGTCATTTGCCCTTTCACCTGTGAGTGAGACCACACCCCCAACAAGTCAAGTCAAGTCATCTTCATTTATATAGCACTTTTAACAATGTAGATTGTTCCAAAGCGGTTTTACACTGATAATAGGAAATTAAAGTAACAGATTGTTTTGGCTTTACAGCAGCTCTAGAATAAAGTTATTTTCCAGTTATTTTCCGTCCCAACGATCATTGGTTATTAACTTAGGGCCGCTAACACGACACAGTTTTAACAGAAAACTCTTAAGTTCTCTCTACGCAAACTTAAAAACGCGAACGCTGATAGCGTGCACATGCGTATTACAGTTTTTTTCAATCGCTAACAAGCGCTTACCCATACTTCAGATACTTTTTCTAAACTCTTAACACAGACTCACACCTACAAAACACAATTGGCCAAATGGATAATTTTCTTCTCAAAAACACATTTTGTTAAATATATACTAACTCGTCATTTCAAAATAGAACACATCTTTCTCTGCACACACTAACTTTACCAAAACACTGGAAATCTGACTCAAAATGAAATTATTCTGTCAAAGAATAACACTTGTTTTTACTTCACAAGGTGCATGCAGTCAATCAAAGTACACCAGGTTTCAAAATACTGTCTATTGTTGACATTACAAAAACTGCATAGACTTTGATGTTTCAGTTTTACAGGTATTTGCATGCAAAACATGCAATCCACCGTTTTTACACTCAATTTCTTGGTTGGGAACTGTATGTCCACATGTACAGTAATGTTCACATTCAAAAGCATTCCAGTAATGTGAACAACAAGCAAATCATTTTTTTCCCTTTACTGTTTACTACAAGAGGTACAGTAGAAACATGGTATGATAGAACAGAAAAAGTTTTACATTATTGCTTACAGTGAAGAAAATATCCATGTGGGGTGGGGTGGGGGAACTAAAAAAAGCACAAAATTACTGTATCTAATGTACTAATCTCTGCGGTCTTCAGGGTTAGGCCAGATGTTTTCATCAAATATTGCACTCCTGCACCTCTCACTGCATCTCTCACTGGGCCTGCTCTTCTCCCTGGGCCCCTTGCTCTTACTCTTCCTCGTCCACACATTACAGTGTTTGTCTTTTTCTGTTTCCAAAAACCTCACTCCTCAAAGTCCTCATTTTACTGTATAAGTGTCAATGTAATAGAAAAAAAAATAACCCCTGCCACTGAGTCTAAGCCAGACTGGAATCAGCTGCGGTTGGCCCAATTTACCCAACATAAATCATCTGTGTGTCAATTATTCAATTGTTTGTTTATTATTTTGCTGAGATATAGTTTTT
The DNA here is from genome assembly GCF_029890125.1 of Rhinichthys klamathensis goyatoka. Taxonomy (NCBI): domain Eukaryota; kingdom Metazoa; phylum Chordata; class Actinopteri; order Cypriniformes; family Leuciscidae; genus Rhinichthys; species Rhinichthys klamathensis. The sequence continues at coordinate 5,329,053 of NW_026606705.1, forward strand.
GAACTGATGTCATTGCAGAAGCAGAGGTTTTTATACTGTATCTAAGGTTTGGAATATTGTGTTTGCTATAAAAGTCATTATGAGATTAATGTTAAAAATAAATGAATATAGAAATATGAAATGATGGAATCAATTAAATTGTATGTTTAAATATGAAACTAAAACAGCTGGCGGTAAGTCACTGTCTAAACGAGTGAGTCATATCATTAATTCAGACCGATTCATTCAAATACTGATTCATTCAGTTCGAGGGGAAACACCACCTGTTACTGTTAAACTGTACAGCTCAATGAGCAAAATTATGGCGGGGCGATGTGTGTCTGAGCTGTAATGCTGTAAAAAAAAAGCCCATGTATGAGATAATTTTATTATAATTCCTCCCCTCCCCAAATGCAGTGAGAGGTGCAGGAGCAGTGAGAGATGCAATGGGAGATGCAGGAGCAGTGAGAGATGCAGTGAGAGGTGCAGGAGCAGTGAGAGATGCAGTGAGAGGTGCAGGAGCAGTGAGAGATACAGTGAGAGGTGCAGGAGCAGTGAGAGATGCAGTGAGAGGTACAGGAGCAGTGAGAGATGCAGTGAGAGGTACAGGAGCAGTGAGAGGTGCAGTGAGAGGTGCAGGAGCAGTGAGAGATGCAGTGAGAGATGCAGTGAGAGATGCAGTGGGAGATGCAGGAGCAGTGAGAGATGCAGTGGGAGGTGCAGGAGCAGTGAGAGATACAGTGAGAGGTGCAGGAGCAGTGAGAGATGCAGTGGGAGATGCAGGAGCAGTGAGAGATGCAGTGAGAGGTGCAGGAGCAGTGAGAGATGCAGTGAGAGGTGCAGTGAGAGATGCAGTGGGAGATGCAGTGAGAGGTGCAGGAGCAGTGAGAGAAGCAGTGAGAGGTGCAGAAGCAGTGAGAGATGCAGTGAGAGGTGCATAAGCAGTGAGAGATGCAGTGAGAGGAGTAGGAGCAGTGAGAGATGTAGTGGGAGATGCAGGAGCAGTGAGAGATGCAGTGAGAGATACAGTGAGAGGTGCAGGAGCAGTGAGAGATGCAGTGAGAGGTGCAGGAGCAGTGAGAGATGCAGTGAGAGGTGCAGGAGCAGTGAGAGGTGCAGGAGCAGTGAGAGATACAGTGAGAGGTGCAGGAGCAGTGAGAGGTGCAGTGAGAGATGCAGTGAGAAATGCAGTGAGAGGTGCAGGAGCAGTGAGAGATGCAGGAGCAGTGAGAGATGCAGTGGAAGATGCAGGAGCAGTGAGAGATGCAGTGAGAGGTGCAGTGAGAGATGCAGTGAGAAATGCAGTGAGAGGTGCAGGAGCAGTGAGAGATGCAGTGAGAGGTGCACTGAGAAATACAGTGAGAGGTGCAGGAGCAGTGAGAGATACAGTGAGAGGTGCAGGAGCAGTGAGAGATGCAGTGGGAGATGCAGGAGCAGTGAGAGGTGCAGTGAGAAATGCAGTGAGAGGTGCAGGAGCAGTGAGAGATACAGTGAGAGGTGCAGGAGCAGTGAGAGGTGCAGGAGCAGTGAGAGATGCAGTGGGTGGTTCAGGAGCAGTGAGAGATGCAGTGGGAGATGCAGGACCAGTGAGAGATGCAGTGAGAGATGCAGTGAGAAATGCAGTGAGAGGTGCAGGAGCAGTGAGAGATACAGTGAGAGGTGCAGGATCAGTGAGAGATGCAGTGGGAGATGCAGGAGCAGTGAGAGATACAGTGAGAGGTGCAGGAGCAGTGAGAGATGCAGTGGGAGATGCAGGAGCAGTGAGAGATGCAGTGAGAGATGCAGTGAGAGGTGCAGTGAGAGGTGCAGTGAGAGATGCAGTGAGAGATGCAGTGAGAAATGCAGTGAGAGGTGCAGGAGCAGTGAGAGGTGCAGGAGCAGTGAGAGATGCAGTGGGAGATGCAGGAGCAGTGAGAGATGCAGTGGGAGATGCAGGAGCAGTGAGAGATACAGTGAGAGGTGCAGGATCAGTGAGAGATAAAGTTGGAGATGCAGGAGCAGTGAGAGATGCAGTGGGAGATGCAGGAGCAGTGGGAGATGCAGGTGCAGTGAGAGATGCAGGAGCAGTGAGAGGTGCAGTGAGAGATGCAGGAGCAGTGAGAGATGCAGTGAGAGGTGCAGGAGCAGTGAGAGGTGCAGTGAGAGATGCAGGTGCAGTGAGAGATGCAGATGCAGTGAGAGATGCAGGAGCAGTGAGAGATGCAGTGAGAGGTGCAGGAGCAGTGAGAGGTGCAGTGAGAGATGCAGGAGCAGTGAGAGATGCAGTGAGAGATGCAGTGAGAGGTACAGGAGCAGTGAGAGATGCAGTGGGAGATGCAGGAGCAGTGAGAGGTGCAGTGAGAGATGCAGGAGCAGTGAGAGATGCAGTGGGAGATGCAGGAGCAGTGAGAGATACAGTGAGAGGTTGAGGAGCAGTGAGAGATGCAGTGGGAGATGCAGGAGCAGTGAGAGATACAGTGAGAGGTGCAGGAGCAGTGAGAGATACAGTGAGAGGTGCAGGAGCAGTGAGAGATGCAGTGGGAGATGCAGGAGCAGTGAGAGATGCAGGTGCAGTGAGAGATGCAGGTGCAGTGAGAGGTGCAGGAGCAGTGAGAGATGCAGTGGGAGATGCAGGAGCAGTGAGAGATGCAGGTGCAGTGAGAGGTGCAGGAGCAGTGAGAGATGCAGTGAGAGATGCAGTGAGAGATGCAGTGGGAGATGCAGGAGCAGTGAGAGATACAGTGAGAGGTGCAGGAGCAGTGAGAGATGCAGTGAGAGATGCAGTGGGAGATGCAGGAGCAGTGAGAGATACAGTGAGAGGTGCAGGAGCAGTGAGAGATGCAGTGAGAGGTGCAGGAGCAGTGAGAGATACAGTGGGAGATGCAGGAGCAGTGAGAGATGCAGTGAGAGGTGAAAAAAAACTGATTAGCTTTTTACTGGAATGCTTTTGAATATGAATATTACTGTACATGTGGACATACAGTTCCCAACCAAGAAATTTAGTGTTAAAACGGTGGATTGCATGTTTGCATGCAAATACCTGTAAAACTGAAACATCAAAGTCTATGCAGTTTTTGTAATGTCAACAATAGCCAGTATTTTGAAACCTGGTGTACTTTGATTGACTGCATGCACCTTGTGAAGTGAAAACAAGTGTTATTCTATGACAGAATAATTTCATTTTGAGTCAGATTTCCAGTGTTTTGGTAAAGTTGGTGTGTGCAGAGAAAGATGTGTTCTATTTTGAAATGAAGAGTTAGTATATATTTAACAAAATGTGTTTTTGAGAAGAAAATTATCCATTTGGCCAATTGTGTTTTGGAGGTGTGAATCTGTGTTAAGAGTTTAAAAAAAGTATCTGAAGTATGGGTAAGCGCTTGTTAGCGATTGAAAAAAACTAATCTCATAACGACTTTTATGCAATTGTATTTGCAGTGTAAAAAAATTCTCCTCTGTATTAAGATTTTGACTTTTAATGACTTAATGACTTATTTTACTGATAACAGCCATAGTGCCTTATTATAATTAATGGAGTAGTTTATCGATTAATATTAAGAACTTGACATATATGATGATGTATAGCCTACCTATTTAATAAGGTTTGGGTAGATATAACATCAATTTATAGGGGGGAATATCACCACGACCATGGGCACGACAGGTGCTGTTTGATGGGCATGATTATGCTTCTGTCCTCCACTGCATGGGGTGATGTGTGGCTCACTAGCTGCGTTTACATGAGCCCCTTTTGTTTGATTTAAGAATAATTCCAAATTGATGACTTGTGATTAATCAGTATCTAAGAGCAGCATCTATGAAATATGGGTTGTGTTTTAAGCATTTGAATTGTCACCTGTTATGCATACGAAATTATGAAACGCGAATGTAAACCGTGTATTGAGTCGCGTTTCAAACTCATTGATCAATATGCTTGCGTGGAGTCAGTGAAATGTGCCCTGGTTTCTCTCCGCGTTCTGCGCTGGTGTGCGAGTCTCATCATCGACAGTAAACGCAAGCTCTTATCAGCCCCTATCTACCGCGTTTACATTGTTATTAATAGTGGATACTTTCATGCGCTTCCATGTCCAAGTGTCTGCTTTCAAAACCGTTAAAGTGCAGTTTCTGTTCATGTGTGCTATGTGTGTTAACCCTATAGCCTACCCTACATACAGTTAGGGTGATATACATGACTTAAAATGTGATATTGTCCGCACACCTCTTGCGTTTCGTTTGGTCACACACCACAAGGTGTAACTGTGGCCTCGAAGCTTCAGCACTGCCACTCTGAGCTGGATTGCTGATGTCTGAGGTAAAACACGCCCCCCTCATTAGCATACGGACAAAGAAATGTGGAAATAAATAAATGTATAAATAAATAAATGTGAAAATAAATAAATGTAGACATAAAAACAAATATACATAAATGAATGTGGAAATAAATAAAAGTGGAAATAAATAAATGAATTAATGTATAAATAAAAAATAAATAAATGTGTGAACAAATACAATTATACATAAATAAGGAAATAAAAGTATAAATACTCATTTATTTGTACTTTTTTACATTTATTCGTATATTTATTTATGTATTTATTTTTAATTAAGTCAGCTTTGGCATTCCATACAAAACTCACAACAATAAGATTAAATTAGGGAATAATTTTTTTTTTTAAATAAACCTATTTGTGAAGAAAAAAATGTAATATTTGAGTCACATAAAAGCTTTTTATTTGTTTTCTTCCTAATTGTCCTTGAAATATTGTTGAAGAATCCCCCCACCCCCAAAACAAAAATGGTTTGGCCACTGATCAAAATTTGATGTTGTCATTTGATTTGAAGTTCAGTATGCTCAAAATGTCCGGTCAGCACAAGTCAGAAAAGGAAAGAAAAGAGAAGAAGAAAATAGAGGTCTTAGAGATTTTCTAAACAAATATCTAAAAAAAGGTGGTGACGGTGAAGCTGTTACTAGTAAAGTCAGCGTAAAGCAAGGTAAGAAACAGCGCAGCCAACGTTTATGAGCCTTGTAACTAGGGCTGGGCAACTTTTCTATTAACTGTTTTTTAAAATGTGGTCGCTTATAGAGCCTCAACTTGTCAAGAAACTGGACTTTAAAGACATCATAGATGGTTTTGCCACAAGGAAAATTCGGCGCATGGCATTTGGAGTTCAAATTTAAACATGTCACACCAGCAGTAGCCTAAAATACAATGGTAAATATTAATTTATTTCCTGCTAGTGTCAGAATTCCAATACATATGAAGAGTGTATTTGGCAACAGCTTATGTGTAGTTTGTTAATGTTAACCATTATTGTGAATGCCTGTCATTTGTCTTTTGCAGAGAGAGATGTGAGGAGAGGAGAGGAGAGGAAGAGCAGAGGAGAGGAGAGTAGTGATGGGCAATCCGGCTCTTTTTTGTGAGCCGGCTCGTTTGACTCAGCTCACTGAAAAGAGCCGGCGCTTTTGGCTCACAAACGGCTCTTAAATAATGTTTTGACTATGAAAAGTGTAAAAACAATTCTTATTAAATGAAATCATACTCTCATGTCTCACAATTTCTTTAAAAATGCATTGATTTGTTATGAAAAAATAATGTATAGTGTATAGAAACAACATTCAAAACAAATACAATCTGAATCTGAACAACATAATAGAACCCATATTAAAGAAAAATAAATAACTGAAAGGATTAAACTCCCTCTATTTCTCTCTTCTTTATTGGCATGTTATAAAGAGCATGAACTCTCTCACTTATGTTTTGAATAACTAGCATGAACACACACGCACGCGCGCGCACACACACACACACACACACACACACACAATGGCTCGGCCCCTCCCTCATGCCGTATAATTGGTTAACACCTCGTGTATGATTGACAGGAACAGAATGTGAGCCTGATCAGACAGTCGAAACGAATGTGCGCGCCTTTAGGCCTATATAATATTTTTTTTGTTCTTTGAATTAGTCAATTATTTTAAATAAAATAAAATTCCTTCATTATTTCATTATTACATAATGATTTAATTTCTATAGGCTATATTTTTAAAAATAGAGTCGGCTCTTCAGATATGTGAGCCAGCTCCCGTCGTTCACCTACAAGAGCCGGCTCGTAGAGCCGACTCATTCACGAATGACCCATCACTAGAGGAGAGGAAGAGCAGAGGAGAGGAACAGGAGAGGAAGAGCAGAGGAGAGGAGAGGAACAGGAGAGGAAGAGCAAGGGAAAAGGAGAGATCTGGGGGAGGGGCCCATCTAAGATTATCTCGTCCCGGGCCCAGTCAAGACTGTCAGCTGACTACACTTTTTCACCCAAGTGAAAGTAAAGAAGTATGGGCTCTGACATGTTCAAGTAAAAAGTAGCCATTACTACAACTTGTTTTAGTGTCACGCTGGTAACTGGACCTCACATCAAATCAATACAATTAATGCAAAAGAACTTACATTTCAAATTTTGTTAGCTAATGAATGAATCCAGGCTGAACAACCACCATGTATCTCATAAGCAGATAAAAGACTAAGCTGAAAAAAACAAAACAACTATTTGCCATAACCTAGGCCACACCCTCTTGTCCTTTTAAACAGCTCATAATTATTATGATGCTTTAAAAATTACAAAATTGAGGTGAGTTGTACTGTAAAGTGTAAATGTATAATTAATTTATAATATGATGTATTTATAATATGAATATAATATAATAAATGAGCCAAAGAGAGCACACGTCACTCCTCTCCTCACAAAACTGCACTGGTTGCCAGTTTCCGCTCGCATTAAATTCAAGTCACTGACGTTTGCCTACAGAACAACCACTGGCACTGCTTCCTTTTACCTAAACTCATTACTTCAGACTTATGTGCCATCCAGAAACTTGCGCTCTGCAAGCGAATGTCGTCTTGTGGTGCCATCTCAAAGAGGCACAAAATCTCTTTCTCGGACCTTTACCAAGTCTGTTCCCTGCTGGTGGAATGATCTGCCCAACTCAACCAGAGCTGCGGAGTCAGTAGCCACTTTCAAGAAACAGCTGAAGACGGCAGCACTTGATCCAGTAACACTAACACTTTCTCTTCTATTCTATCTAAAAAAAAATTTTTTTAAATTCATGGACTGCGTTAGATGAAACTGAGAGGGGTCATAGCACTTGCATATTGTTTTCCTACTGTTAGTTTCACTGCTTCTATTGTTCTCATTTGTAAGTCGCTTTGGATAAAAGCGTCTGCTAAATGAATGAATGTAAATGTAATAAATAAACAGAAAGTAAATTAGAGTGAAAGCATACTGTAAGAAATTAGTCTGCTCCGATCCAACTTCCACTCCAATATAGATATATTGAAATGTTCCTTCACTTAAAAGAGCTTATTTATCATAGAATTAATTCCTTACAATCTTAAAAGTATCACAGAGTCACGTTTATTACCTATAGCGTGGGAATGACAGCGGGTATTCAAGAACCATCTTGATTAGGGAGCTTCAAAGAGATGTTATCACCTTAAACATTTGGCCGTTCTTATTTGAAAGAATATCAAAGACATGGACACAGAGGTACCAGTTTCAGCTCCACGCTGAGAGAGAAGACGAATTTGTTATTCTCAATTTACATTTAAGAGAGAGCTTCATTTACATGCTGAGGGGAAAGACAGATGTAAGACGGTATAAAATGTTTACGCTGGGATGAGTTCGGGGTTCATTCTGACGCCAGTGAACCCAAGGTGCTTCGTGTCCCTTGCAACTGCTATGCTGTAATAAACTTCATTTTTGAGATCTTCGACATCTACATCATTTTTTCTTACAATACTTTACACTTCACCTGCTTTACCAGTTCTACAGCATATGGAAACTACCTGACTAAACCTGTCAGTTTTCAGATGACAGCATAATACTGAAGAAATTATGAGTGGAGTATACATTTCCATAATAAAAAATAAATAAATATTTCTTTAAATCAGTACTGCTCAAATGGGCGATATAACTGAGAACAGAGACATTCCAGACACAAGCCTATTCACTGGCCTTAGTAATTTGACCTAAAGTTATTAATGCGTGTGCCATAAGCACTAGCAACCTGTGGCAACATACCTTATTCAAAAATCCTTAGCCCCTACAAAAACGGGGGAATAATAGATAAAAGATACACTACATAACTATGAGAGCCTTCTTTAAAGCCTCAGGTTATTTTGGGTGTGAGCCAGTGATTGATTGAGTGAGTGTGTGTGTGTGTGTGTTCATTTCTGAATGTGAATTGCTTCAAAAACAGGTTATTAACTGTCATACACAACCTTATTAGGATCACATCAGCTAGAAATACCAAGGGTTCACTCTAAGCACGGAGAGTCTGCTTTTAGCTATTATGCCAGCCGCAGCTGGAACCAGCTTCCAGAGGAGATCAGATGTGCTCCTACAGTAGTCACATTCAAATCCAGACTCAAAACACATCTGTTTAGCTATGCATTTACTGAATGAGCACTGTGCCAATGTTCGTCCGACTGTTTTTACTGTACTTTATTTTATTTTTTATTCTGAACTGTTTTAATTATTCTTATTTCTTCAGATTATTTTAATTTCCTATGTAACCACTTTAAATTACCAGTGTGTATGAAATGTGCTATATAAATAAACTTGCCTTGCCTATTACCAGAAGTCTTTGTTTATCCTAAGAAACAAAATTTGGAATCCACATGTGCCGTTTGGCGTAAAAATCAGTCATGCGGTGCTGAACGGTCTCATAGTATAAAAACAAAATGCCCATGAAAAGGTTTTTATTTTATTTTTCATAAACATTATTATTAATTAAAAACGTTTGCAGCTGTGTAAGGACTACTTTCTCCAGGACTTTCGATAAAAAGGACAGTTTGGAGATTGGCCTGAAATTGGAGAGAACAGAGGGGTTTAGATTTTCCTTTTTTAGTAAGGGTTGCACAACCACATGTTTAAAAGCGGACGGAACATAACCAGAAACAAGGCAAGTATTTATCAATACTAAAATACATGGTCCAATAATTTCAAAGACTTCTCTAATCAAACGAGAACGAATGCTGTCTGAAGTACAATTTGTAGGCCGCAGATGGTGGACCACCTCAGATAAGGAGGAGATTGATATAGGTTCAAACTGATCTAATACCGCAGGGCAAAGAGGAGGAACAGAGGGATAGGATAGGAACAGTCATAGGATGTAATTACAGATGATCTAAGGGCAGAAATCTTCTCAACAAAGAATTTTAGGAACAAGTTACAAAGATCCAATGTAGGTGTAATAGGGGCAGCGCTATGAGGGTTTGTAATGCTGCTAAACATATTAAAAAGAACCTGTGGCCTATGCCGATTGTTTGCAACAAGTTTCGAGATATAATCTGATTTTGCTAATTTTACAGCTCTCTGATAGTCAGATAGATATTGATGTAAGATTTCGTATGACACTCTGAGTTTATCCTTCTTCCACCTTCTCTCCGCTTGCCGACAGGCACGTCTGATCACTCGGGTAGTATCATTTAGCCAGGGCTCTGAAAGTGCTTTAGTGCGTTTCATCTTTAATGGTGCTACAGAGTCCAAGATATTTGTGCAGATCGAATTAAAATGAGTCCATCAGCGCCAATACCATCACCACCATCTGTCATAAAGCACAGAATCTCTGAAAGCAGCAGAGAACTGTGCCGGGGTTTGGCTATTAATTGTACGACGGCAATGTGCAGAAGGGGACTTAACCACAGAGCATGGGACTGTAATCGTAAATAGAATGGGGAAATGATCCGAAATACATATATTACATATTTCATTTACATGTACACACAAGCCATGAGACAACACAAGGTCCAATGTGTGTCCCTTTTCATGTGTTGGACCGGACACCGACTGAGTTAAATTAAAAGCATTTAACCCCTTAAGTGTCACGGGCCCACCGGTGGGCCCAAATCCTTTACATTTTTAAAACAGTAATATCCTATACTAAACCTAAACTAATCTTGACAAACTATATATCATTTGAAAGCTTACAATCTCTAGTTTCCATATTTGGTGATTGATTTTCAAAATAAATTACAGAGGAGCCGTAATTTATCAATTTGCAACAATAATATTTTCATACTCTTAGACCTTTATTTTGAAATAGTGATGAACATGAAAAATCATGAAAGAAGGGTAGAACCCTCAGTTTGTTTTCATGCCAAGAGTGCAAAAGATAGCATCCATTCAATTATTTAAAAAAAAAAGGTCTGAATTTTTTTTTTTTATATATAAAGAAAAAAATTATATGATGTGGCAGGAAGCTAAAACGCACATGTGTGTTCTTTTTATGTTTCTTAGAGGTTGAAATCATATCAAAATCTGCCAAACTTCTCATATTACTTCTGAATAGGATGTCTACTTCATAAATTGTATGAAAATTGTGGAAATAATGGTTCATATCACTCAAAACACATATGGAAATGGAGGCGCCCTTATATGGGCAGTAATGGAGTCTGGTTGTCATCTAGTGAAAAAGTTTGGTACTGCGCCCAAACAAAATCTTACTGAAAGCTCATTTTTTGAGATATCAACCTAAAATTTGAAACACAACTTGTTCAGATTTTTGTCTTTGATTTTTTTGCAGTTTTAGAGTCGCCCAGGTTTTGAAAATATGTATTTTATATAAAATATGAATAATTAAATTTTTTACATTGTACATTTTCATAAACTCAAACTTCTATAACTTTTTTTCTGTTTCACTTTCTTAATTTATTTTACTTCTACAAAAATCTGCCAAATGTCTTCTTTAAAACAAGACCAATCTTACGTCTATATTCCAAAGCATTCTTGAATTACAACCATTTAAGTTCGAAATGTGCATTTTCATGTATATTCAAAAAAAGGGGGGTGACACTTAAAGGGTTAAAAGATTTACAAAATCTTTAACCATAGGTTTGTTTTCACAACATACATGCAAGTTAAAATCACCACAAATTATAAAGTGATCATAGTTTACCCTTAGACGTGCTACAAAGTCAGCAAAGTCTTGCACAAAATCTTTGTTGAATTTCGGTGGACGATACACAACTGCACATAGCGTCGGGGTGGAGGGATTTAGTTCGAATAGCTGGAGCTCAAAACTCGAATAGTTGACAGAGGCAGACATCCGACACTGGAAAGTTGATTTAAACACAGTGGTGAGCCCTCCACCTTTACTAGTAATCCGGGGAGAGATAAAAAATGTACAATTTGGAGGAAGAAGCTCGGAAAGGGAAGCAGACTCACAAGCATGAAGCCAAGTCTCAGTCAGCAGCATAAAGTCCAGTTTATGTGATGTAAAAAAGTCATTTAGCACAAATGTTTTGTTAGCCAATGATCTGACGTTAATCAGGGCCATATTAAGAGTTAAATCCAAGCTATCTGGCTTTGAGGCCCGTCGAAATGCGCACAGATTAGCCGCCCTCACACCGCATCGATAGTCCGGCCGACACTTCCTCACCGACACTGGATCTCCCGGCTCGGTACTCGCCCACGGAGCACCACGCCTCTGATTCGAAGAAGCCACAACAGGCTGTGACACAACTGCAATCGAGCAGGGGAAGACAGGTCGAATCTATCGCAACCGTGGGACCTCTGAACACCGGCAGTCACAAACAGCGGGATGACCGCAGCCCCCACCGCAGAGGAGACAAGAGTAAGGCACGTCCGAGGACCCCAGGTAAGCTTTACGGCGAACAAGCACTCCGGCACGTCTTCCACGTCTCCTGTGGCGTTTTTTCCAGGGAAGATCACACAGATCACAGCGCAGGTAGTCTGGCTACCTGACAGATCACAGATCACAGCGCAGGTAGTCTAACCTTGGGGCTGTTTAGAGATCGTTTGGGAGAACAAGCTGGTGGCCTCCCACCGTGGTCACCAGCTTGTTCTCCCAAACGATCTCTAAACAGCCCCAAGGCCTCACAGGACGCTCGGATGTCGAACATAATTTGGCGATCATATACGAGAAGGCTAGTTACATCCCGGCAGCAAAAACACAGAAATAAAACAACAGCAAACAAAAATCTGTGTCATCTGTGAGGTAATCACAGATGACAATAGATAATGGCCACACCAGCACAATCCTGTACCCACGAGGGTAGGAGGAACTGCAAGAAGAAGATCTACAAATACAATTCACAGGTGTTAGACAGACAACGAATGATTATACCAAACCACCAGGCTGAGTCTGCCGGCAGAAGGACCACTTAATGGCTTTTCCAAAAGCGCAATCCTACTCACGCACACACACGTCACCGTGCACTAGATCACACACACAGGCACTCCAAAAAGTGTCACCCACTGCAACACCACCACCATGCACGAGACGGTCCTTCCGCCTGGCCACCTCAGCTCCTGAGAAAACAAACACACTTGAGTTCAACAAAACCCCAAAATAACCACAGAAAATATCACAAACAAGAGAAAATAAAAATATGCAACAATCAAGGTCGATAATGACACACCCAGTTAGATGACAGCAAAATCTAACAACATACACACAGCTGAACTAAGAAAAATAATTACAGAAAAATCAAGCTGATGTAAACCAACCGCTACCACCACATACCTGAGGCGGTAGTGGATGACTTACAAAGAGGGACAAGACGTGACGTGACTCAGGGTACATATTCTTCTCTGATAGGACACCACAACTGTCAATCACTTAACTGATTCTGTCACAAACGATTCCAGCCTCTTGTATCGTCGTCCCGACGGTAGAGCGTCTAACCACACCCCCCCCAGGACTCTCAGCTCCAAGGTCGTAACCAAACCACAGCGGTACTACACGCTGTGCCAGACACACCACCTACCCACGAATCGTGGAAGATGATGAACATGCAAATGCTGACCAGCCGTACTCCGTCCTCCTGACCCCACTTTCACTAGTCTCAAGCGAGCCAGTGGGAGAGTTACTAAAGGCTGGGGACCTACTTCAGACTCACAGGGTACCACATGCCTTCCTCCAGGTCTTGGAGAGGCTATCTCTCGGGGCGGCTGCCTGCGGCAGTCTTGCGGATCCTCGGGAACCAAGACAAACTAGTCTCCTTCCTCTGGCTCTTCCTCCTCCTGGTGGCACTCATGTTACGCTACCGGACTATCAGGCAAATCAGATGAAGGGGTCACACCGATCCGAGTTTTCAACAGGAATCGGTGCACATGTTTAACCCTACTCAAATCAGTAGGTGCAACCGTATACGCAACACCACCCTCCTGAGGCGCCTTCACGAAACTGATGCTCCAACATCCACCTGTGTCTCCAACAACTGGTTAATGTACGCCGTCGCCACCTCAGACTCAGAGGGAGGAATCCGCCTATAGCGCTAACGCACAGGAACATCACACAGAGGAATACCATGAGAAATAAGGCTAGTGCAGCCCCAACTCCCCATCATACATGGAAAACACAGACAAATACTTCTCCAGCAACTGGTTAATGTGCGCCGTCCCCACCTCAAACTCAGAGGGAGGAATACGCCTATAGCGCTGATGCACAGGAACATCACACAGAGGAATACCATGAGAAATAAGGCTAGTGCAGCCCCAAATCCCCATCATACATGGAAAACACAGACAAATACTTCTCCAGCAACTGGTTAATGTGCGCCGTCCCCACCTCAGACTCAGAGGGAGGAATTCGCCTATAGCGCTGACGCACAGGAACATCACACAGAGGAATACCATGAGAAATAAGGCTAGTGCAGCCCCAACTCCCCATCATACATGGAAAACACAGACAAATACTTCTCCAGCAACTGGTTAATGTGCGCCGTCCCCACCTCAAACTCAGAGGGAGGAATACGCCTATAGCGCTGATGCACAGGAACATCACACAGAGGAATACCATGAGAAATAAGGCTAGTGCAGCCCCAAATCCCCATCATACATGGAAAACACAGACAAATACTTCTCCAGCAACTGGTTAATGTGCGCCGTCCCCACCTCAGACTCAGAAGGAGGAATTCGCCTATAGCGCTGACGCACAGGAACATCACACAGAGGAATACCATGAGAAATAAGGCTAGTGCAGCCCCAAATCCCCATCATACATGGATACATAGACAGTACCAGAATTCACTCTCACTAGATCAGGAGACACCAGCAAACCAGCTGGAAGGGCTGAATCCACTGATTCAAACAGTACTGTGCCATTTGAAAGCTGTACAGAGCAGGTGGCAACAACTAATTTCGTAGTGCCACCTGGACTGCGAGTAGCCCGACGTCCACGTACTTTAACCCGCCCCCCCACGCGCACGACAAGCTGACGACAAGTTGACATGAAACGAGACAAACTCGGAACCCGTCGAAACATACGAGCCTGACTGTTCCCCAACCAAGCTGCGGCCCTGCAGCTTAGCGGGCAGTAGTTTTCCGACGGTTGCTCAGACTGAGACTGGCCACCCCCCAATGACGCTAAATCTGCACCAGCCGGCGAAACCCGAGGAGGACTACGCTCCCCCTCGCAATCCCTGGAAAAATGGCCAGGCCGCTGACACCGTCTGCAAATAATTAGATTAACCTGCGGCGATCGAGTATATGACTGAAAATTTTTAAGTTGGAGCATACCTTGGGTAAGTTGAACTACATACGATTGTGTACACCCATACAGACCACGCAACGCCTTAATAATTTGATTTTGGTCCCCCCTCTCGTCCTCCGACCGGTATCGAATCTCCTCCCTTACCTCTTGCCGTCATTTCATTATCTGCTTTTAATTGTGCTACCAATTCTCTCAATTCACGCAATTCATCTTCCATAGCTGCGAACCACACAATCACTCACCACCACGGAAGAAACTTATCTCAGCGGGTTACGCCTACCCTTTGCAACAGGATCGCCACCATCTACTTCCTACCACAAACCCAAAGAAGAGAAGAAAACAATAACAATTTCCCCCTCCAAAAATTTTTTATTTTATATTTTTTTTAATTTGTTTTAAACACTCATGTCTCTGCCTTAAACAACTGACACACGACCCTACCGACTACGCTAGAATGTAGCGGGGGGCCGCTTGAGCTGAGGGGCTCTCTGACTACCTCTAGATATGCACGACTACGCCACCCTGTTTAACAGGGAAATATTAATACTCATGGGTTTAATAACCCACAAAAAGGACACACAGGAACGTTGTTATCGAGGAAGGGCCAGAGACGTGGATACAAAAGTACAAAAGATTTTATTATAGTCAACAACAATCTTAGGACAGCATGAAAAGACTGGGTCATCGTGCAACACTCAAGAAGTCAAGAAGGAAGCCGAGGCTTAACAATGGCAGGTACACTACTGTAGTGAGCACAAGGCCCCTATAAATCACTCTTACCACCCTGTGCACAGGCATCACACACACTCCAATACGGTCAAGCATGAACGCACAGCACTCAGTGACAAAACCTCCAGGGGCCTACTAGCGGCCTGCCTTGAAGCCTCGGCTCCTGTAATGAGAGCAGAAATTACTGCACTGGTCTCAACATACAACAAGGACACTTAACCACAAAAGACACAAATAATAAACATTTAAATCTACAAACCAGAAAATTCATAAATAAATACACACATATACGTATATACATATATATATATATACATAAACAGCAAATCACACAATTTGAAAGACTAGTTGGAGAAACAACCCAGCAATCACCAAGCCGAGTGCTGTAGAGCAGGCGTCACACAAGACGCATAAATCGTGCACACGTGTTGATGCGAAATGTTATTGCCGGGAAAAGTCCGGACGTACAAAACAGCAGGAATCCGAGTGTATAAAGCAGCAGCGTCAAACAGCGTTGCCCCGCAGGTGTCACTGACCAGTCTATTCCTCCTAAAATATAAACATAACACATATACTTGCAGTCTAAAAAGGAAGCGCCACTCAATAGTGAAAGTTTTACGTACCTTCATTTCATAAGTCGCGCGTCCATGTCAAGCGCACACAAGACCGCACCATGAGGAACGCCAAAGGAGAGTAACAACTGTCAATAGCCCACAGTTGCGATTTACCCTCAAGCTCAACGCATCACCAGATGCGGGACCACGCAAGAGGAACGCCAGAGGGGAGTAGCAGCTGCCAACAGCCCACAGCAGCGATTCATCCTCAAAGCTAAAACGGAATAGTTTTTTACATGAAATCACGCATCTCTGTTTAACTAGTCAGCCAAACACATACCTCCAAGTGAGAACGGATGAGGAACCAGAAGGGGCGGTGCCCGGGCAATGACGCACCACGCAAACGACACCCACATGTAAACAGTGACTCAAAACCCTTTTTATATGGTCCCGCATCATTATGATTGAACTCACGCCCGAACGCATTAGGTTAATTGGACGCAGCAGTACGTCCCACTACATATGCATATACTTTTTTAAATTTTCTTTGTGTATAAACTGCTTATCAAATTGTTTTATATTATATTTTTTAATACCTGGGAATATCTGTGTTAACCAGTTTCCTCAAAATAAATCTTGGAATAGTGTTGTCAAAGGGACCGGATTTTAAAAATGTGACGATACCAGCATTTCCCTCTAGCATTTTGAGTGCTGTTGAGCGGATTCTTAACCATTACATCGGCGACACCATACAGTTATATTGATTGTAAGATAGCACAACCAAACAGTCTTAGTTTGTGATAACTCCTTATCAATGCAACATAATTCATAAAGATGGGAACGAAGCACAAGATAATTATTTGATTGACTAACCCAATGCAAGGTTTATAGAAAGAGAAACCAGAAACCATAAGTAGACCAATAAACAAAACAATTGACAAAACTTATTTTAAAGGGAAAATAAACCTCTCCGAGCTAATGGGACAATAAGTTCACGCAGTATATCCAAAAGGCATATTTATAACATCAACTCTTATAACTGTCTGCAAACCATAGCTCTTTTGTGGTACACTTCTCATTACAAACACCTGACAGGTCAGACAGTTTACTTGTGATTACGGAGTGCTTGATTTGATGAACCAGCCAATTCCTTCAAACAACAGAGTGTCAGTAGGGGTGTGCACGAATATTCGATCTGTAATTATTATTCGAAAAAATAAAATACTATTCGAATTTTACTACGTTGCTTTGCTGGCCGTAAATGCTAAGAATATGCTTCATATGCTTCCTTTAAGTTTTGTTAAGGAAGACAGGTTTAATAACAAAAAACGCAACTTGACGTTAGAAACTTCGTTATCTGTCACTGTCTCCCTGCAACGTCTGTCAGCGGTAGCGCATTTTATCACTCGAGTATGTGGATATTATTGTTCCCTTTCGGGAGGTCTCTCATATTGCGTAAGGCTAGCTTACGCTATGGGAAAACTCCTTTTCTCGAGAATATTGAAGCCAAATCCTTAAAATGCAGTGCAGCTGCACAGCAGACACAGATGAGCGACTAGCACGGTCATTGGCTGTGCTGCGGCAACTGCACGAACCTATGGCGAGGCGCCTCAGACACGCGAACCAATCAGGTCGATTCACGCCCTGGCCTAGAGCCCGCCAGAATGGGCGTGGCTTATGTCTTAATAAGCACCCATTTAGCCTAGGCATTCAGATTTATTCTCCTTCAGCGAACTCACCACTTCGCTGATCTCTGGAAGAGCCTTCTCGCCACCGTCGAAAAGCTTTCAGCGGAACAAGCCACCTGCCTTGCATTTTCTGAGGTTGCTGGCTTTCCTGGGGTCAACTGGACGCCGCCTTCAGCCCGCTGTTCTGCTGTGCCATCCGGCACACTATATCCTTTAAAAACGCTTAGTGTGTTCGCCGTTGCGTCACACTTATCTAAAAGAGCAAATTCCAGGCATTGTTTCAAATGTCTTAGGGCTAAATGCACCTCGTGCAGAGGCCCTCTCCGTCACATCCTCTGCCCTTCCTGTCTGGGCCGCGACCACGCGGACAGAGCCGGATTAGTACCCCCAGAGACCCCTGGGCACTGAAGCTCAAGGGGCCCCCTCCCTTACCTGACAACCACACCACGATAAAAAATATAGTGACAACCAGCAAAGGCAGCTGACCTTCGCACCACCACACACACACACACACGTTCTTTGGTTTGTATAATAGTAACTTATACAACTACATTTGTATTATTAAATCACTGTCGAAATAGATGATTTTAAATCTGCAGTTTTTAAATCAAAAGTTTTTCATTCAAAGGCATGTAAAGGGAAACATTGACACAGAGAAGAAAGAGTTAAAGTTTGTATCAGCGATTGTGGGTGACGTCACTTGTGTTTGAAGCGAGATCCCAAACAAATCAAGTTAGTTCGCCCCTCCCTCCCGTTTCGTGCATCATGACGCAAACGCAACTCACACACTAAATCCCTACAAATTTGATATTCACTCTGTTCAGTTCACTCACTCGGCTCAATTCTTGCACCACTCCTGTTCAACCTATATATGCTCCCAATGAGCCAAATAATGAGAAAGAACAGAATCTCTTACCACAGCTATGCAGACGACACACAGCTCTACTTAGCCCTATCGCCTAACGACTACAGCCCCATTGACTCCCTGTGCCAATGCATTGATGAAGTAAACAGTTGGATGTGCCAAAACTTTCTTCAGTTAAACAAAGACAAAACTGAAGTCATTGCGTTTGGAAACAAAGATGAAGTTCTCAAGGTGAATGCATACCTTGACTCTAGGGGTCTAACAACTAAAAATCAAGTCAGGAATCTTGGTGTGTCTCTAGAGTCAGACCTTAGTTTCAGTAGTCATGTCAAAGCAATAACTAAATCAGCATACTATCATCTGAAAAATATTGCAAGAATTAGATGCTTTGTTTCCAGTCAAGACTTAGAGAAACTTGTGCATGCTTTTATCACCAGCAGGGTGGATTATTGTAATGGACTCCTCACTGGCCTTCCTAAAAAGACCATAAGACAGTTGCAGCTTATACAGAACGCTGCTGCCAGGATTCTGAGCAGGACCAGAAAATATGAACACATCACACCAGTCCTCAGGTCTCTACACTGGCTCCCAGTTACATTTAGGATTGACTTCAAAGTATTATTACTGGTATATAAATCTTTTAATGGGCTAGGACCTCAATATATTGCAGATATGCTCACTGAATATAAACCTAACAGATCACTCAGATCATTAGGATCACATCAGCTAGAAATACCAAGGGTTCACTCTAAGCAAGGAGAGTCTGCTTTTAGCTATTATGCCAGCCGCAGCTGGAACCAGCTTCCAGAAGAGATCAGATGTGCTCCTACAGTAGTCACATTCAAATCCAGACTCAAAACACATCTGTTTAGCTATGCATTTACTGAATGAGCACTGTGCCACTGTTCGTCCGACTGTTTTTACTGTACTTTATTTTTTATTCTAAACTGTTTTAATTATTCTTATTTGTTTTGATTATTTTAATTTCTTCTATGTAAAGCACTTTGAATTACCATTGTGTATGAAATGTGCTATATAAATAAACTTGCCTTGCCTTGCCTTCAGCATAATGTCGCCTACGTTAGCTAGAGCTACCCAAGTTTAGTCGAGCTTCACTCATATTTTTTCAAGAAGGATATTTTCACACACAGTTCACATCCAAAAAAGTCAGCACTAGCAGCTACTCACCTGTCCAGAAGAAACAGTGAAACCTTGGCGTCCAATTTAAAAAAATTCAGTACTTTAAGTTCTCTCCACCTTTCAAAAGCCTTTCCCGATAACTATTTGTGTCTTGGAATAAACACGATGGTATTCCCTCGCCCTAATCCTCCTCCTCCTCCTCTTGGGGATTGACTCAATTGGCCATGTTCAATTTCTCTTGTTCGTTGATAGACGGTGGCTTCTTCTTCAGCTCCAACTTCGCGTGCAGCCGTGCACGAGCGCAAAACCTCACAACACCCACTCCCTGGCGGTGATTGGTTGGAACACTATTTATTTTGGCTTTGAGTGGTTGGTGAAACCAATTGTTTTTGTGTGCAGATCTCAGAGCCTAGGCTGCCTACAGAGACGCATTTTTTGACGGCCTGCTTATGGGGCAGGCAGCTAGCGGATCGTTAGGTAAGATTAGATGAATGTGATCATTTATGTTTGGGCCTGAAATCGCTGATACAACCTTTAAAACTCTTCAACTGTGCTCGCTCTCATGACAGCTACTGAACACGGCCACTTCATCCAACGCTCATGAATGATGTTCCTAAATCTTCCTGTTACGACTGATATGAGTGTGAAACCACTTCAGACGATTCAGTGCATGCAGGAAACTGAACAAATCATTCAAACTGATTCGCGAACCGATTTAGACAGTTCTGCCAACTTGTTTGAACAGAATCTTTTGTAAACAACTTTTTTTTAAATTCTGATTGGATAATTATCAAGAGCGAGACCAAGCCTTGTGTATAGGCTACCATTTTTATGTAGCGCAAAAAACAAACAAAAAACCTCTCTGCGCAAGGGCCCCTGGGCACGTGCCCAGATTGCCCGTATGGTAGATCCGGCCCTGCACGCGGAAGCGGCACTCGCTAAGGGCGGCTGCCCTGAGTGTGACGATATGGATCTCCCCACCCTGCAATATCTTCACCCTTATTTACAACGTTTTGTGATTAGGTATTCCAAGCTCTACAAAAAGCATTTATTTCATTTTTGTTACATTTTTTATTTTATTTAAACATTTCTATATTAACAACTATATACATGAAGTAAATTCATTATGCAAAAAAAAAAAGTCATAATCAAGAGGTGCCTCGTGGAGTCCAGACACCTCGTTGGTCAGCGCAGCCCACCAAGCAGCTCCACTCCAGCTCTCCCCACCATCAAGCTCCACAGGTGGCTGGTTGTCCTCCTCCTCCGAAACCTCTTCCAGCACATCCCCGCCACCAACACAAATGTTGTGCAAAATTACACTTGCCGTCACCACCTGTGCACAAGGCAGAGCAAAAGGATACAAGACTGTTGAGATATGAAAAAACATGAACACAGAAGATAGTGTGACTTTAGCAGTTGTTAAGCATTGAATGTTATTTTGAGTAGGATACTATGATTTGATTAAGAAATTCACTACAGAAATATTGCAATGATTTATTACCTTAGGGACAAACAGTGTATGTACTTCAAGTGCTTCTAAAAAGATGCACCTGAAGCGGGTTTTCATCATTCCAAATGCACGCTCAATGATTGTGCGACCTCTGGAATGATGGTAGTTGAACCTTTGCTCTGCCATGCCTCTCACTGGCCTCTTATATGGTGTGATAAGGGCCAGGGGTTCCTGTAGACATGGGTAGCCACCGTCAGCTAGGAGAAAATACCCAGGCGGAGTGTAAGTCCCCCTAGTGTAGATGGGGCTGTTCTTGAGGATGCGTCCATCATGCACACTTCCTGGGTAACCCACAAAGATGTCAATAAAGCGACCCTGATGGTCACAGACTGCCTGGAGCACCACTGAAGGCAAGAGCTTTCTGTTGTTGTAATCATGACCATCAGGGCCGCCGGGGCATTTTATTCTTATGTGGCAGCCGTCTACTGCTCCTGCTGCCTTGCCAAATGCTTGGTGATTAGCCAAGTGAGCAAAACCATCCCCAACCACTTGGAGCTCCTCCTGTGTGCGGGGGAAGTGCACAAATTGGGGGAGCACAGCCACCACCTCATCCACCATCCTGTGGACAACTCTGTGCACTGTGGGAAGAGGCATGCTAAAGACCCTGGAGACAACTCTGTAGGGTGAACCGGTTGCCAGCCAGAACAGGAACACGAGTGTCTCCAGGGTCGGGCCCCATCCGTGCTGCCTGTCAGTTTTCAGGGCCGCCATCAGCTGCTGCATGGCCTCTCTGCCCAGCCTGAAGTCTGGCCGAGTGTCCTCCCCTCCATTGCACCGCTGCAGTACTGGCACTGTGGCATTGATGGCACAGTAGGGCCGAGCCTGTACAACATGAAGAAGAGAGGAAGGTTTAAATATAATTTCAGTTTTGCCATTTATTTAATGTTTGTTAAAACACATGCAATGGTAAAATATGTGATCAACAAAAAAGGCTATATGAAGTAAAAATTACAAGGTGAATCACCAGTAAAAGGTAACAGCTGTAAATCCCCCCCTCTGCAAATCAGTTGAGCCAATATGTTTAATAGTTTAATTGAATAGAAAAAATAGCTAGAGAGCAGATTTTCCAGAGCACTTATATTACATATTTATTATATTTTTTACTTATGTCATTAAATAATTGCTATTATAACAAAAACGGCATTATATTTAATTTAATTTGTTATTTTAATTTGTTATTTAAAAAATTATTTGGCACAGTCAAGCAAATCAAACATTAACAACAGACATAACAGTAATGTTACTAACGTTACTACCCCAATGCGCCCTTTACTGCCGCCACTGAAACAATTTAAAACGGAACATGTTTTCCCACTCGACATTATAAAAGTTGTAACGTAAGTGACAGTCGTAAATCGCGGGCTGTTTATTCCAGTGGACGCAAGTTGCAACTAAAACAATAGGAGGCAATGGCGCAACCAGCAACAGCTCAGTTATGGCGCCCGCTTACTTCCATAGATAAGGAGCTGCTTATTCACCCTAAGCAGGACGCACAACTGCATGAAGAGGTCATTGAACGTTTCATCAGAAATGATCGGAGGATGAGTGATGAGTGAGTGTTAGGCCGATGACACACTGGCTGCGTGGCGTGAGCGTGGCGTTTCTGTTGCGTGGCGGCTGCGTCGCGTTTTCTGTGTCTTTGCACACCAGAAACGTGTCTGACGCTGCGCTGCTGCTAGGTGACTTCATAGGTGACTATAGGCTACTTCATGTTAAGCATAAATATAAAGCCTACTGATAAAGACACTGTCAGCACTATTGACAGCAAAATAGACTACACAATATTTCGTTCTGTATTGACAGGTGCAATATTTGAAAATTGATATTTATTTATTTATTTATTTATAAATTATATTTGTATCTAAATTTATGTCAAAACCTAGACTTTCAACCATCAAAATGTAATTTATTAATATGTATTCGTGTACAAAATAAAAATATCACATCTTTTCCTATTCTATTTTGAAAGAAACGCTTCAAACACGCTTGCGTGTCGCGTGAAAAATAGGCGTCGGTTCTATATCTAGCATGTACGCGCTTTTGGCGCGCGGGGGGGGGGGGGGGTCGTTACTGAAGGCCCTGACTGAAACCCCACGGTATGCTACTGGGTAAAAGCTGTTCATTCATTCACACACAAAAATGCGATTCATATTCAAACAGTCTTTTTGTTTACAGACACTATTTCATATCGCGATTAGAACAAAGCACTTGAAAATAAAGAATGTAGGCCTACCTATTCCTCAGCTGGATCCGTTGCTCCTCCAAATGAAACTACCTGTAGGCTACTTCTGAGGTAATTTTTTCCAGGATTATTATTAAGATAGTATTATTCCTCACAGTGTCGTAAATATGAGTCTCTTTCGGTGGTTATCCAGCTGATGTGTGGGCGTGGATCGCCTCAGAGCATTTGTGTTTGAATACAGCGCGCGCTCCGTGGGAGCTAACTTTAATTTAACTTTAAATTAACTTTTCAAATTAACTTTAATGACCTGAGACGAGAACGACTATCATCTCTCTCTTTTCGTACAGATTACATAAAATGAGAAAATTTGTTTTTTATATAAATTACTTCATTTAAAAGAAGATAATTCAGGCTTCATGCCTGTGTGCCTGTATACCTGTTTGACTGAGTATTTGCAGAGTTACAGTTCATTTTTCGGACGCGTTTCAGAATGGACTTCACTGACAGAGAGAACGCAGAACGCACATCATGTTTATTTTTCTTTATTAGGCGAAAAGCACAACACTTTGTTTTTATTATGAGGTTCCACAAAAAAAATACAAACTTAACAGGATCGAATGATGTACAACACTTATATGTAAGATCAAAATCAACAGAGTAATTTGAGTCTCTTTTGCACTGATAAGAAAAAAAGTGAGCTGGTATCGCCGGCGAGACCGCCGACCCCAGAGGGTTAACATGCTATGGTCATTAAATGGCTTTCCTGAGCTAAATGTAACGTTATGGGACATAATTGTTCTCCTGCTGTTATATTGACCTCTTTCCATGGTTTAAAACACTAATTGGTCGATATTATGTATACTTTCTAGCTGTACCTTACCCTTGCCTTTTGCAATGTGAAAATGAGATAAATAATGGACACAAATGAAAAACATGAATTCGTTTATTTGATGTCATTCATTTATTTATTGTTGCCAAATGGACAGATCTTTTTATAGTTTCCTCCTAGCTAGCTTGCCAAGCTATTTTCATAAATAATCTGTAAGATCGTTTGTACCTTCATCTGTGACTGGAGGCCACTGTCTAACATCATCAACCCAACAAGTCATTCTGCCTGGCTGTGTCATCGAGGGTGCGTTATCACGGAGGTTTGTTTACATACCGGTAACGGCTCGTAATGGCGTCGCCACAAGATGGCAGTCTACACAGAACGCTCGTCGGATTCGTGTATAGATGCCAGTGCAGAGAGTCGTGTTTGTCCAGTTGTATTCCTTAAATACGTTTTGATGCGCTTGAGAGCGGAGAAAGATCGCTCAACTGATGCGGTGGACACTGGAATGGTCGCGATCAAGCATGTGAGGGCATAAAGCTGACATTTACTGACATTGCTCACAACCCGCCGAATTTTTAAACGGCGGATGACATCAGCGGGGGCTAGCGCGATACACATCGCTGCCCCCTGGGGCGTTCTGTCACTGCGCATCAAATTTTGATTGGCTAATGATACACGTCAGTCAAAGTTAAGATCAAATGGGAAATGGCAGCTTAAACGGAAGGCTAGCTATACTACTAGTGCTGGTCCACGGAGCTGTGATGCGTTTAGATGACCATATGGAAAATCCAGCTCAGCCTCAACAAAATAACCATATTCTTTCAGGAAATATAATCGTAAAAATGAAAAAAAAAAAATATATATATATATATTAATTATATATTATATTATTATATTATCGGGTGCAACCCCTATCAAACGAACTGTCCAGGCTGTCAGGGGCGCAGCGAAGACTACGCAGGCTTCTACTTCTGCGAACACCCATGTAAGTGGGGCGACGTGAAAGCATATGCCTCCAACTACAAGTGGGGAACAGATAAAAGATTCCAGGTATTTGCAAAACACAGACTAAGCAACAACAGGTATGGGATGACAGTCGAGCTAGCACAAGTAAGACTGTCAGACCAAGGCAAGTACTATTGTGGACTAGATTTAGAGGGAAAGGACTGGTACGAAGAAATTGACATTATTGTAAACGAGGCAGTTCCAACTTTAAAACCTTTTGTAGCACCTGAGGTCGAACGAGAAGCAAGAGACGAGCTGGCATGGATGGGGAACGGAGACATGACACGAGATCAGGGGAACCCTGAAGTGCAGAAAGCCATGATGAAGTGTCAAGGTAACAAAGCCTGTGCTCTGGCTATGCTGCAGAAAGAAGAGTTAGAAATATCAACAAGCTGCTGGCTGTGTCTGCAGATGTCACACGCTTGGAAGGTTGTCCCACTGACTATAGCAACAGCTAATGAAACAAAGTGTCTAATTCCACAACAAATGACTGATGTGCTTTTAGCAGCAGCTGAACTGGAGGAAGGAGAGACACCGACGAAACGACCTGAGGACAGCTGTGACAACGTGCGACGATATAACAACACTGATATAGCAATTCCACCACTGAGAGTAACACACGAGAAAGGTGATGTGTGCGTTTGTTCAGACGCGCAGAGACTTTTCACAACAGGATGGTCTGACTGCAGGGTCAGAATCAACACAAAGGGCGGAACAGTGAACAATTGCACAGCGACACTCGACGGCAAAGAAATTAGTTTCACATGTCCATTTGGTGAGCTGCATGAGACTTCACCAGCAGCTGTGTGGGTGTGTGGGGACAGGGCGTTCCACAGAATGCCTAAACACGGGTGGTCAGGGTGCTGTTATCCAGCGTTGATAAATGTGGGAACATCTGTGTATTTGCCAAACAAAACACCAAGGGCAAGGGAAAAAAGAAATGTTAAGATTTTGCCTGGGGTTCTGCCAAAACATTATTCGGGGTATACATTATCTGATCCATGGACAACACCTGGGGCAAATGTGGGGTGGTCCCTGTTCCTGGGAGTGGGAACAACAGTGACGATTAATAAGGTTAATGGGTTAGCATGGTCTGTACTAGCAATAGCAAATGCCACTGAAAATGCTATAAACATGATAAATGATGAAATGAGACATTTACGAAAGGCAGTTATTCAGAATCGATTAGCCTTGGATTTAATTACCGCAGAACGAGGGGGCGTGTGTAAGATGCTGGGTGTGTCTTGTTGTTTCAACATTCCAGATTACAGTGACAACATAACAAATGTGATCGAGCACATGAGAAGGGCGGTGCAGGAGCCTGAACCAGTGGATGAAAACTGGCTGACCTGGATAATGAATTTTAAAGGGGGCTGGGGATTTTGGTTAGCTCAGACTGTGTTGCCAATTTTAGTCATAGTAGTACTGATTCTGTTATGTATACCATGTATTATACAATGTGTGTCTAGCTAAGTGCAGACACTGGTTAAAGTTGGAATGTCTGTTCAATTGGTGAAAATGACAGTCTATCCGAATGATGATGTTGATGAACAACAATATGATGACACAAGTAGCGGAAGTTACAGTGAAACGTGCTAATTGAGTAAAGAAAATGTGTTTCCTTTGTCACGAGATGGCGTGCAAGGACGAGGTTTGAATTGAGGGATTTTTATTACATTTTTATCTGTTTGTTTTTCTTCTATTTGTTTATTTTCTGAGAAAGATTAAAGGCAAAAGATTTAAAGAAGGTTACAAGCAGCGGTCATCCGTGTTACGAGATGGCGTACAAGGACAGGGGTGGAAACTGAGGGATTTTTTATTATACTTTTTCTGTTGGTTTCCTTATTGTGTTATAACTATTTACTCCTTACTGGCGTGACTGAGGGTCTGTTTACAGGAGCGCAGGAACAGTGATTTCTCGTTTAGCCCGGCCCAGTAAAAATGTTTACTTGCTTGCTAAAATATTACGGGGCCTTTCCCCCACAAAAACAGCCTTATTCTTCTTCATTCTAAACTTTTCTTCACAGGTTCAAGGAGAGTGATTTTATGTAGTGACTTGAATTTGCATTTATTATTACTATTATTACAATGTGTGATTAATCAGTTATCAGAGTATGATAAACAGAGAGGAGTTGTAATGGAATTTTCTATTTATTATTCTTATTTCAGTTATCCCTAGTGTTGGCCTCATCTGTTTCTCTCACTTGTAGGGAGAGGGGGCTTTGTGTGATAATTTACTGTGGTTGGTTGTCAGTGGAGGTAAGGAAAAGCAGGTGGTCAAGGGGTCATCTTGAGTGCATTTGTACTTTATAGCCTAAAGGGTTAAGGGGGCATTTACCTCTCAGGGCCAGGGAGAAATAGAAAAGACAAAGTATATCTTCCTCCCTGAGGGGAGGGGAGAAATAAGGCCTTGGAGAACATGAGATATAAAAAACACAGACACTGCTTCTCCTTATCTCTCCTCACTGACTCATGAAAGTGTATTGGTGATGAAGATCTCTCTTGCAAGAGAATAAATACTTTATAAACTATCAATTTGGATTCAGAGTGTCTCTTACTCAGTGATAATGTTTATTTGATAAGAAAAAAGCCACAACAAGATACATTGGGATTGGCCTTTTAAAGAATAACTCTATTGGAGTTAGATAACACGTGTCAGGACCTACTCATTGTCGTAATCATACTCTAGATCTAATATTATCACACAGAATCAATGTTGATGCTTTTGAAATTCTGCAGCAGAGCGATGACATCTCAGGGGCCGTATTCACAAAGAATTGTAAGGCTAAAAGTAGATCCTAACTGGCGAATTTAGGAGCAACTCCTAAAAATAATGGGCGTGTCACTCCTAACTTTAGGACTCCCAATTTTTTTCACTAAGAGTAATTCACGAAGCATTTTAGCCCTAAAAGTAGCACCTAAGTCTGGGACAGCTTAAAAGAAGTCGAGAGGACTCCTAACTCACTAAGACCTATTCACAAAGGATTGTAGCGCATACCACCGCCTCTCGCAGTCGTCCCGGGTTCGCGACACAAGCGGGAATGCTGCATTGATCTGCAAACAAATCCTCTCCCATGTGTTTTGCTTAATATCCCAGTGCCGAATTTCCCATTTATCTTTTTTTTTTTTCAGCACCAACATTGTGGCACTGTAACGGTGTGTTCACACCGAATGCGAATTTAATTATTTGCGCGAGTAGATTACATACAAAGTCAATGCAAAGACGCGAATAGACGCATCATTCGCGCCAGGCGTTGCGAATGACGCGAATTGGGCGACGCGTTGACGCGAATTGGGCGATGCGTTTGAAGCGAATGTCTTCCGCGCAAGTTGAAAAATTTGAACTCGAGCGAATGTTCAAGCGTCTAACTAGACGGGATAGACGCGTATTTTACGCTCTATTCGCGTTGGGTGTGAACACACCATAATTGACCCTGCGTCCAGTTGGGCTTTCTTTTCCGTTTTAGCGAGTTCATAATCCACCGTCATTCAACTATTACATTACTTCAATAGGAGCAACATTTCCTTGCTTTAAGTAGTCTATTTAGGCTAATAGGATGTCAATTAATGTGTTAATGCAAGTGTCGTTTTTCATTATTAGGCAAGTGGCGGTTTTCATTGGGGTATTAGGCTACCTTGATTTAATTAAATTTAATTCACGACTTTTCTCTCTCTCTCTGCCTTTTTAGAATTACACTTCACTGGGGCCTGCACAAACATGTCATTATGCATTTCGATGATGACATTACTATTATTATTTTGTGTAGGACACAGACATATTTAGATGTCCTAAATCTATGATTTGTTGCATCTGTTATGTTCCGCATGATGGCCCTGTCATCTAACAACCAATCACCGTGATCATTGCGAGGAAGCTCGTGCATGAGAATTGACGTCATCCATAGTCAAGTCAAGTCAAGTCATCTTCATTTATATAGTGCTTTTAACAATGAATTGTTTCAAAGCAGCTTTACAGAGATAAACATATAATTTAAGGTAACAGATTGTTTTGGCGTTATAGCGGTTCTTGAATAATGTTACTTCCAGCTAAAGTTAACTTTGATTGATTCACCTCCGTCGAAATGATCAGACTTTAAACGCGAACCTGTGATTAACGCTGACGGCGTTCACATGCTCATTCAGAATTCTATAGTTATGTGCTTTTTAAAATATGTGCGCAGGTTTGTAATTCATACAACCCAGCCTAAACAAACTACTTTTCTTGCCTATAAATTTTGATACAGAATTTTGTTTTATTTTATCACTTCGGGGTACGCGAGCCGGAATTCACAGCGCTTTATCTGTAGAGTGGGAAAGGGATCCTCTATAGGGAGAGGATAGTGGATACTTCAGCACTGCATTGTCATCGGGTCCAGGCGAATCTCCTTCGTCAGATCTGGACACGGCCTGGATCCGGCAGGCTGCGGGAAAACCTCGGGATAAACAAAGACACTAAGATTAGCGTAGATGCCATTCTTCTTATGATGTAGCGAGTACATCAAGATTTAATGGAAGTGTTCCCAGTTCCGGCTGACCTAATCTATGCAGCCTAACATTGAATTTATAGAAGTCTATAATGTATTATGTGTATGCTAGGTCAAAGAGATGTGTTTTTAGTCTAGCTTTGAACTGACAGAGTGTGTCTGCTTCCCGGACAATGGTAGGAAGACTGTTCCAAAGTTTTGGTGCTAAATAGGAAAAGGATCTACCGCCAGCAGTCGATTTAGATATTCTAGGTATTATCAACTGGCCGGAATTTTGAGATCGCAATAGACGTGAAGGACTATAATGCGTTAAGAGCTCGCTCAAGTACGGCGGAGCTAAACCATTTAGTGCTTTGTAGGTAATCAACAATATTTTAAAATTTATACGATGTTTAATAGGGAGCCAATGCAGTGTTGACAGAACCGGGCTAATATGGTCATATTTCCTGGTTCTGGTAAGAACTCGAGCTGCGGCGTTTTGAACTAGCTGTAGTTTGTTTATTAAGCGTGCAGGGCAACCACCCAGTAGAGCATTACAATAATCTAGCCTTGAGGTCATGAACGCATGGACTAATTGTTCCGCATTTCCCAATGAGAGCATATGGCGTAATTTAGATATATTTTTAAGATGGAAAAATGCAGTTTTACAGATACTAGACACGTGGCTTTCAAAAGAAAGGTTGGTATCAAATAGCACACCCAGGTTCCTAACCGACGACGAAGACTTGACAGAGCAGCCATTAAGTGTTAGACAGTATTCTGGGTTATTACGTGTGGAAGTTTTTTGTCCAATAATTAGAATCTCTGTCTTTTCAGAATTTAGCAGTAGGAAATTACTAGTCATCCAATTTTTTATATCAGCTATGCATTCCGTTAATTTTGTGAATGGGTAAGTTTCGTTGGGTTTTGAAGAAATATACAGCTGAGTATCATCGGCATAACAGTGAAAGCTAACTCCATGTTTCCTAATGATATCTCCTAATGGTAGCATGTACAGAGTGAACAGCAGCGGTCCTAGTACTGAGCCTTGTGGTACGCCATACTGAACTTGTGATCGATAAGACATCTCTTCATTTACTGCTACAAACTGATAACGGTCAGTTAAGTATGATTTAAACCATGCTAATGCAATTCCACTAATGCCAACATAGTTTTCTAGTCTATTTAAAAGAATATTGTGGTCAATGGTGTCAAATGCAGCACTAAGATCGAGTAACACTAATAGAGAGATACAACCACGATCGGATGATAAGAGCAAATCATTTGTGACTCTAATGAGAGCGGTCTCAGTGCTATGGTACGGTCTAAATCCGGACTGAAAATCCTCGCAGATATAATTTCTTTCTAGAAAGGAACATAGTTGTGAAGATACTGCTTTTTCTAATATCTTTGACAGAAAAGGCAGATTCGAGATCGGCCTGTAATTGACTAATTCTGTAGGATCAAGTTGTGGTTTTTTAACAAGCGGTTTTATCATAGCCAGTTTAAAGGTTTTTGGTACGTATCCTAGAGACAAAGATGAATTAATGATATTAAGAAGAGGATATATGACCTCTGGAAACATCTCTTTCAGTAGCTTAGTCGGTATAGGATCTAACATACAAGTTGTCGATTTAGATGAATTAACGAGTTTGCAGAATTCTTCCTCTCCTATAGCAACAAATAAATCAAATTTTTCCTCAGGGAGACTACAATGCACTTCCTGATACGATACTGTGGTAGACGGTTGCATAGTTATAATTTTGTCCCTGATATTATCAATCTTATAAGTGAAGAAGTTCATAAAGTCATCACTGCCGTGTTGCTTTGACACTTCTGAGCTTGAAGCTTTCTTTTTCGTTAGTTTAGCCACTGTTTCAAATAAATACCTAGGATTATGTTTATTTTCTTCTAATAGGTTTGAAAAATAAGCAGATCTAGCAGCTTTTAAAGCCTCTCTGTAAGCAATTGAGCTCTCTTTCCACGAAATCCGAAATACCTCTAGTTTAGTTTTCTTCCTGTTGCGCTCCATTTTTCTGGCTGCTCTCTTTAGGGCCTGAGTGTGCTCGCTGTACCACGGCGTTGGACTATTTTCTTTAATCTTCTTTAAGCGCAACGGAGCAACTGCGTCTAAAGTGCTGGAAAAGAGAGAGTTAAACGTTTCTGTTGCAATATCGAGTTCTTCTAAGCTATCTGGGATGCTGAGATGATGAAACTGATTAGGAAGATTATTGATAAAGCAATCTTTAGTGGCAGAAGTTATAGGTCTAACGTATTTATAACACGGAGTCGGCTTTGCAGCCTTGGCTAAATGTAATTTACATGAGACTAGATAATGATCTGAGATGTCATCGCTCTGCTGCAGAATTTCAACAGCATCAACATCTATTCCATGTGATAATATTAGATCTAGAGTATGATTACGACAATGAGTAGGTCCTGACACGTGTTGTCTAACTCCAATTGAGTTTACAATGTCTTTAAATGCCAATCCCAAAGCATCTTTTTCATTATCTACATGTATATTAAAATCACCAACAATTAGTACTTTATCTGCAGCCAATACTAAATCTGATAGAAAGTCCGCAAATTCTTTGATAAAATCTTTATGGTGCCCTGGTGGCCTGTACACAGTAGCCAGCAAAATTCTCAAATGTGATTTATCGTTTACACTATATATTTTTACATTAAGCACCAATACTTCAAAAGAAGTATATTTAAAGCTACATTTCTTAGTGGTTTTGAAAATATTACTATAAATTACAGCAACACCTCCCCCTTTGCCTTTCAGACGAGGTTCATTTTTATAACTGTAATCTTGTGGGGTTGACTCATTTAAAATAATGTAATCGTTTAGTTTTAGCCAGGTTTCTGTCAAACACAGCACATCTAGATTATAATCTGAAATCATATCATTAACTATAAGAGATTTTGAAGTAAGGGATCGAATATTCAGCAACCCAAGCTTTATCTTTTGCTCATCTGTATTATATCTGTTTTTTATTTGTTGAACATCAATTAAATTTTTAACCTGACATTTTTTGGATTTCCAAATTCGGGGAACAGACACAGTCTCTATATGATGATATCTAGGTGAAAGAGGCTCTATGTGATGGGATTTATCTGACCTTGGTGACATGAGGCCGCTAGCAGACGGTCGGTTTAGCCAGTCTTTCTGCTTCCTGACCTGAGCCCCAGATTGTCATGTTTTAGCTCTAAGACTATGAGCCAAATTACTAGAGAGAAGAGCAGCACCAGCCCAGGAGGGATGGATACCATCTCTTTTCAACAGATCAGGCTTGCCCCAAAAACTTTTCCAATTGTCTATGAATTTTATATTATTCTGCGGACACCACTTCGACAGCCAACCATTCAGTGAGGCCAATCGGCTAACTATCTCATCACTCCTGCGTACAGGAAGGGGGCCAGAGCAAATTACAGTGCCTGACATCGTACTTGCGAGTTCACACACCTCTTTAAAATTAATTTAGGTGATTAACTGGCGGAGTCGAACATCATTAGTGCCGACATGAATAATGATCTTAGAGAATTTACGATTAGCATTAGCCAGCACTTTTAAATTTGCTTTGATGTCAGGCGCTCTGGCTCCCGGCAAACATGTGACTATGGTGGCTGGTGTCTCTATTTTCACGTTCCGTGTGATCGAATCACCAATTACCAGGGCACAATCAACAGAATTCTCAGTGGGTGTTTCACTGAGTGGGGCAAATCGATTTGTTATGGGAATCGGAACGGAAGAGTGGTTCTTTGATCCGCGACTAGAGCGGTGATCTCTCACAGTAACCCATCTGCCCTGCTGCACGGGCTCTACTTCAGCCGGAACTGAATCATGTAAAGAGTTCACTATGCTAGGCGCATCCAAAACACTATCTAAAGATCTAGCATTCTTACCATCCTCAATTAAAGTTTGGATGCGTGTCTCTAGTTCTGAAATCTTCTCCGTCAGCCTGACTGTCTCCTTGCATTTATCACATATAAATCCTATATTGCCATCGGAGAAGGCTATACTAAACATATGACATGTGACACAGGTGACAATAACAGGACAAGAAGACATTACTCACCGTGTTTGTTGACTGATTTCTTACTTACCTGGACTTTATGAACTCAAAGGCGCGGGCGCGCGAGAGAAAATAAATATATAAATGAGCGCACGGGTGGCGCGTTAGCAGGCTAACGTTAGCGAGTTACTAGCGTGCTGTGTTAACAATAACGGAAGCTAGAGATGTAAGGTTAATCTGAGATGTTGGGTAAGCTGTATTTAGTAGTATAAACAACTAGATAGTAAATGATGGCTCAAAACATAAAGAAATACGAGGCTCAGGCGGAGCTTACAGCCTCGAAGCAAACAAACACACAGCAGGCAGCCAGGCAGACAGGAGCAATCCAACGCAATCCATAGCAACGAAGACTCACTCTTAGTTTAGGAGTTGTCATTTTTCCTTATTAAGAGTAGGTCTGAAAGGCGTTGTGAATAACTTTTAAGAGAAAACTCCTAGCTAAAATATTTTAGTGCGATTTAGGAGTACTCCTAGTGGTAAGATAAAATTCTTTGTGAATACGGCCCCAGATCATTATCTAGTCTTATGTAAATTACATTTAGCCAAGGCTGCAAAGCCGACTCCGTGTTACAAATATGTTAGACCTATCAATTTTGCCACTAAAGATTGCTTTATTAATAATCTTCCTGATCAGTTTCATCATTTCCGCATCCCAGATAGCTTAGAAGAACTCGATATTGCAACAGAAACTTTTAACTCTCTCTTTTCCAGCACTTTAGACGCAGTTGCTCCGTTGCACTTAAAGAAGATTAAAGAAAATAGTCCAACGCCGTGGTACAACGAGCACACTCAGGCCCTTAAGAGAGCAGCCAGAAAAATGGAGCGCAACTGGAAGACCTAGGTGTCAGTGTTGAGTGCAGGTTGCCGAAGACGAGGACACGGGAACTGAAGTATAGTTGATTTATTTACAAAGTCAACTTACAGGAACAGACAGAAACAAAGGAAACTCTCCAGGACTTCAAAACACACACAACCATAGATTGACGACGACCAACAAACACTGAGGGAAAACACAGGGCTTAAATGAACAGGGACTAATGGGATAATTAACAGAACACAGGTGAAGGGAATTACTAATCAGACAGAGCGGGAAAACTAACAGGACTGAACCAAAATCACAAAAAACGGGGGAAACAAGATCTCAAAACTGAACTAATAACAGGACTAAACCAAAATCACAAATACAGGGGGAAATCAGATTACAAAACAGAACTTAAACACATTGAAACATGACAGTACCTCCCCCCTCCCCGAAGGCGCGTCCTCGCGCCGTATAACATCCAAAGGGGTGGGAGGGTGGGCGCCCTGGAGGCTGACAAGGGCATGGTGGTGCAGGAACGGGAAGCCTCCAGGGCGGAGCTGGTAGCTCAGGGAACCGGGGTGGAACAGGCTGTGGGCGTGGCCATGGTGGAGCAGGCTGCGGGCATGGCCATGGAGGAGCAGGCTGCGGGCGTGGCCATGACGGAGCTGTCGGACCCTCGGGCGTCCAGAGCGGAGCTGTCGGACCCTCGGGCGTCCAGGGCGTAGCTGGATGTGGGCGTGGCCACGGCGGAGCTGTCGGACCCTCGGGCGTCCAGGGCGGAGCTGTCGGACCCTCGGGCGTCCAGGGCGGAGCTGTCGGACCCTCGGGCGTCCAGGGCGGAGCTGTCGGACCCTCGGGCGTCCAGGGCGGAGCTGGATGTGGGCGTGGCCACGGCGGAGCTGTTGGACCCTCAGGCGTCCAGGGCGGAGCTGTCGGACCCTCGGGCGTCCAGGGCGGTGAGGACCCTTCGGGTGGCCATGGCGGTGAGGACCCTTCGGGTGGCCACGTTGTTGAAGACCCTTCAGGTGGCCACGGTGGTGAGGACCCTTCAGGTGGCCATGGTGGTGAGGACCCTTCAGGTGGCCATGGTGGTGAGGACCCTTCAGGTGGCCATGGTGGAGAGGCCCCTGTCGCTACCACTGCCATGGTCCTCTTACAGGGCGTACTGCGCCCCCAAAAATTTTTAATGAGAAACTTGACAGGTTCAGGAACAGACACCGGCTCAGGAACAGATACCGGCTCGGCGGCGATCGCGACGTGAACCGTCTCTGGATCAGTAGACATGGACGGGACCAGCTGGACGGGCTCTGGCGCAGGATCAGCGGGGATCAGCGGGCTCTGGCGCAGGATCAGCGGGCTCTTGGAATGCAGGACTGGACGGGACCAGCACATCAGGGGACTCGGAACTGGATTCATGGGCCATCGTTGATGTGTGTGTTGCCCACACACACAGAATAGCCGTAGACACTACTATCAGTGCTGTGTCTTCTTGTGTTGACTCCCGTGCGGTGTGCTCAGTCTCTGGCAGGCTGGTGATGGGCTCAGGCTCTGGCGGGTAGGCGATGGGCCCTGATTCTGGACTTGGAATGGGCTGGAGTGGGAGATCTTCCACCATGTATCTGGATCCACATGCCCACAGTGTGTGATCCACGAACTCCAGAAATGACAAGTCAAGATCGTTTGCCAGAATCAGCTGGGCGAGCGGATCCTTTAATCCACCCCAGAAACTTTGCGTTAATTCTTCTTCCTCCAACGACATGTCATCATACAGCTCCAGGTAAAGCCCTGCATACTCCTCAAGAGAGCGTTCATTTTGAAAGAGGATAGGTTTGTTAATGGGGTTTTTCCCTGGTTCATCTTTGGGTTCTTTTTTTTTTTGTAATGGTTGGTCGTTCTGTCAGGGTTGAGTGCAGGTTGCCGAAGACGAGGACACAGGAACTGAAGTATAATTGATTTATTTACAAAGTCAACTTACAGGAACAGACAGAAACAAAGGAAACTCTCCAGGACGTCAAAACATAACATAGATTGACGACGACCAACAAACACTGAGGGAAAACACAGGGCTTAAATGAACAGGGACTAATGGGATAATTAACAGAACACAGGTGAAGGGAATTACTAATCAGACAGAGCGGGAAAACTAACAGGACTGAACCAAAATCACAAAAAACGGGGGAAACAAGATCTCAAAACTGAACTAATAACAGGACTAAACCAAAATCACAAATACAGGGGGAAATCAGATTACAAAACAGAACTTAAACACATTGAAACATGACACTAGGAGGGCGAAGCCAGGCTATGAAACCAAGCCCAATAGTGTTAAAAGTTGAGTTTTTCAATTTGGCTCAGTGTTAAAGTCTGTCATTGTTTGTAATACAATGCTTTTTTATGTAAATCTATTCAGGTGGCTTGTCCAATTTGCTACAGAGAATTCCTGAAAGATAATATTACAATCCATGCAAGTGTCTGTGGAGAGAGGTGATTTGCATTGGTGTGTTTTATCTAACCTGTCTGTCTCTATGTCTGAATTGATTTACCAATCCATTGTTGCTTTTGGGTAAATGTAGTTTATGTAGTTTATGTACAGTGCTAATCAAAATGCATTATACACTAATATTACATAAGTAAGCGTTTATTTAGTAAATCCAGATCTGTTGATTTTACGTTTAGAAATTTGTAATTGATCTGATTTTATGTCCTTTTCAGCCTTGAAGATGTTCTGACATTACTTAAAGAGCAAATTGACACAACAACATAGTTTAAGGCCCCATTTACACTGCATGGTTCAAGTGACCCAAATCCGATTTTTTCCTCTCATGTGGCACAGATCGTATATGACCGGTGAACGTGTAAGCAGGAAAAAAACGCATGGATTCCGATTTTCTCAGATCGGATTCAGGCCTCACTCATATGCGGTAATAAATCGGATATGAATCGGATACGTGCATTTGCGTGTGCCATGAAAGCAGACAAATCGGATATTCCCCAGTAAATGCGAGTCGTACGTCATTAAAAAAGTGACGTCAACTCAGGTGGACACCACCAACTAGAGGTCTTCTCGGGTCCTAAAAACTGTACCCGACCCGAGTCGACCCGAATCACTACTTACCCGAACCCGACGTGCATAAATTTTTTTTTTTTAAAGAAAACCCGACCCGAGACAGACCCGATAAAAAATCCGACCCGACCTGACGCCATTTCCTTTAGAACCCGACTGGACCCGAACGTAAACGGGATTTACATTGTGCACAGCCTGCAGCCCTGGGTTTCTCAAAAATGCACTTAACCCTCTGGGGACTAAGCCCTTTTTGGTCCGTTTTCTCTATTTTTACATTTGGGCTTATAAACGATATGTAATGGAGATGAATCACTATGTGTTTGGTATCTATGGATTCAGAAGACCCTAAGCTAACATAAGCATGCATGTAATGTGTTTATAAAGGAAGTATGAGTGAAAAATGTACTATAAACTAGAGAATTTCAAAAACGGATATTAGATTTTTCTCATTTATTTCTGAAAATCACACATCACACAAAAATAGTGAAGTTTTTGAACGAAAAATATATTTGTCAAAGCCTTTGCTTGACAGACATGTGTACCGTATTTTGCGCACTATACGGCGCACCGGATTATAAGGCGCACCTTCAATGAATGACCTATTTTAGAACATTTTTCATATATAGGGCGCACCGGATTATAAGGCGCATAAAATACTGCAGTCAAACGTTTGACTGGGTTTGCGTTATGCATCCACTGGATGTCAAGAAATGTCAACAAAACAGTCAGATAAAGTCAAACTTCATTAAGCGTTCTGAAAACTCCGTTCACTCCCATGGTAACGTTGTTCAAACGTTAAAGGAAAACTCCGGTCAATTTTAACATTGAGCTAATTTTTTGTAAATTTGGAGTGCTGTCAGTACAGATAACAACGACAAAACCGGTGTTGCCTACACCGTGTTATCCTCTTTTTTAAATGTGCACCCTGTTGACTTAAACGGGAAAAGTTTTAAACCTGCTTTTAGCCTCTTAACAACCTTAATGTGTCATTACAAGTGCACACCCATGTGAGTGAACACGGTGAATCTGACTGCAGTAAATGTGAAAGATATGAATAAAAATTATGTTTATTCAGCCAGCTCACGTACCCGTATTTTCTTCCTGTTTTCGGTCGAAGTCCACAGTAGTCGATTGTCGAGTGCGCGCGCGCGCACGATCATTGGTAACTAAGCAACAGTGGAGACTCAGACTGTCAGCCGATGACGGTGATGTGTGGTATTCTGAGAATATCAGCTCAAATGGATGATTCATCCGAATCAGATGTTGAACACACGGAGGAGGTTTGATCGCGCGCGCGCGAAGTCGACAATCAACTACTGTGGACTTTGGTCGAAAACAGGAAGTAAATACGGGTATGTGAGCTGGCTGAATAAAGAGATTATTGCTGCCTTCGTGAAAGCTCGGATCACAGTAGAGACTGATATATGGATATATCAGCCCAGGCATCCACGATCCATTGGCAGATAGTGGCGTAAGTCGCCCGGCGCTGTCTCCCCGTCTTGGTGAACGTGTGTGCACCACCCATATATAAGGCGCTCCGGATTATAAGGCGCACTGTCGTTTTTTGAGAAAATTAAAGGCTTTTAAGTGCGCCTTATAGTGCGGAAAATACGGTAATTGTTAAATAAAATGTGTAAAGAACAATGAAAAATTTTACTTTATTTACAAATAGTCCCAGGCGTTTTTCTTAGGAATGCTTAGAATTTTCTAAGCAATGCTTTCTCCTCGTCACTCTCCAGTAATTGTTCCAGAGCTTGTTCCACCGTAAATCGTTTACTGCTTGCCATCATAAAAGTGCTAAAACAATAAATAATGCTATAATTGTATATATATATATATATATATATATTATAATTGTTCTGTCTAGTGCTGGGTTTCGATTCAAATTTCAAGAATCGATTCGATTCCGATTCTCAAGATCTTGAATCGATTATCATTATTCGATTCGATTCGATTCGATTCGATCCGATCCGATCCGATCTTCGAGATTTAGATAAGCGGTTTTGAAAAAAGCATTTTTTTTCCAGCTGTTACTTGAATTACAGGACTGTAGTTATGCAACATATTGATACTATTATTATAGACATTCAACTGCAAATTAATGGAGTATTGATGGTTGTAAAGAATAATCCCCCTTCCAGAGTGTTGATACAACTGCTTTCACAAACTTGTACTGGTGTAGACGTCAGAGGACGCAGAGGTATATCAGCAGCAGTAGACCGATTATTTAGACGCAAACCTGATGTATTATTAAAATGACATTTTAAAAATGAAAATTTTTCCAAAAAGCTCCAACAGTTCAGATGCAAATGCACCTTTATTTTTTATTTTAACAATCAACATTTAGAACACATTTGTTCTAAGCCAGTGCAAATGTAAACAGATTGTTTGTTACTGGCTTCACAGTAAAAAGACAACATTACACAGAATGTAAATAAATGTATAGGACATTAAATTGCCTTTAAAGTGTATTTGTGTAAACTGGTCATTTTAAACTAAAATAGTAGATAAAAATAAATAAAAACTGGAAAAGGCCTTGCCTATTAAAGTGCAAATAAAAATAAGCTGGAAATTAAACTTGTCTTAACCCAGAGTGTGAACTGCCATCACTCAGGAATGGAAAGATTCTTCTGCAGGAACAGTAGCTCATTGACATGCCCAGGTGTAAGGCAACTTCTTTTGGCAGTAATGATGTCACCTGCAGTTGAAAAAACCCTCTCAGATGTGACGCTGGTTCCTGGGACACAGAGATATCGCTTTGCCATGCGAGCCAAAAGAGGATACTCCTTTTCATTCTCCCGCCACCAGATGAGAGGATTGTCCTGCAGTCCCGCAGGTCTCCTTGCCTTGTACCTTTTGATCTCGTCTTCTGCCTCTGCCGCTTTAGTTTTCTGTGGTCCTACTTCCTGTTGTGGTCTGTAGGCTTCCCCAAGGAGAGACTCCAAAGCACTGGATTGCTTGGGTGCCGGAGGTTGGGGTTCCACCTCTTCCTCCACTCCATCAACTTCATCAGCAGCATCATCTTGCTGTGTAAGAAAAGAGAGAGAGAATTTGTATTTTATGGAGGTGTGTGTGAGTGAAAGAGAGAGTGGACTTTTTCCACTGAGTTTCTTTTTAAAATGATTACTTACATTATATGGATCTTCCTCCATCCCATACACTGCTTCAGTCTGGAGTCTGGAGAAGGTCCTGTCTCGCTCCTCTTCATTCAGGAATGGCAGAGCTTTGAAACGTGGATCAATAGCTGAAGCTACGTACAGCATGTCCTTCTGGTTTACATACCTGGAATTTAAATTTTACACATTTTGATCAATTTATCCCCCCTGAGGAGGACAATGTCTTTCTTTAATGAAGTTTCCTTTATATTTATATATATATAATATATACACAGTAAAATACTCTCATATCACTCACACTCACACACACACACACACACTAACCTGTCCCCTAAACCTACCCATCACACACACACACACACACAGACACTCACTCACTCAATCACTCACACACACACACACACACACACACACACACACACACACACACACACACACACACACACACACACACACACACACACACACACACACACACACACACAGGCCTACCTTGTGCTTAAGTTTTTCTTGATCTCATCCTTCATGTCCTTAACAACTCTGGAGTCTTCTGGGAGACTGGTCATCTCTTTCAGCAGCAGAGCATGCAGAGGTGCTATCACTGAGAGAGTTGGGCACTTTTCTTCTGACATTACTTGAGTGGCTGTCTTCATTGGCTTTAGAGCTCTAACCACATCTTCTGCATCTGTTATGTCCTCTTCCTTTAGGCTGCAAAGATCCTTTTCATTTCTCCGCACATCAGGTGAGAGCAGAGCGGCAGAGATCGCGGGTTGCTGCTCTAAAAAGCGCTCAAGCATTTCTAGTGCACTGTTCCAACGAGTCACCACATCAATTTTGAGCTTACGTGCATTCAGCTGCAGTAGCTTCTGCTTATCTTTGAGGATACGGGTGGCAGTTGTACTGCGATGAAAGAACTTTGCGATGTGCCTTACTCTCCCAAGAAGTCGTGCAACATTCGGCAGTTTGAGACCGGCTTGCGAGGCCAGGTTGATTATGTGCGCGAAGCAGCCGACGTGGGTTAGCCCCGTAATCTCAACCGCACGGACCATATTCGCCGCGTTGTCAGTGACTATGGCTGGGTCTTTACTCATCAGCCCCCACTCCTCCATAGCTTTGGTTAACATTTCAGCTAAACAGACAGAGCGATGGTTCGTTTCAACTTCGGTTGTCTGCAGCACGTAAGACACGAGGTTCCAGAGCTCGTCTATGTAGTGTACTGTCACACTCATGTAAGATTCCGTAGCTACAGATGTCCAGGTGTCACTCGTAATGCCCACCCTCTCTGCGGTCTTAAGCTTACACATTACACCATCTTTTACTGTCTGGTACATGTTGGGGATCACTTCTTCAGACAGACGTTTGCGAGACACAATGACATAATTTGGTTCCATTACCTTCATTAGCCGCCTGAATCCCACGTTCTCAACAACAGAATACGGGCGCATATCTTTGCAAATGAAGCCCGCAATCGCCTCAGTTATTTTGACAGAGCGTGCAGAATTAGTTGGCAGTTGTAGAGTTTGTTTCAGTGTCATCTGTTGCGGTCCGGTGGCAGGCTTGGATAATATGTCTTGATGATGTCGCATCATGTGGTTCCTGAGATTAGTAGTATTTCCACAATACTTCACCTCCATTTGGCAGGCTTTGCAAATTGCTTTGCTTTTGTCAAGCTCGTTCTCTGTATTGCTTGTTCTGAACCCGAAATGGTGCCAGATCGCAGCTTTGAACGTTTCTGGAGTTTTCAAAGCAACCGCTTGCTTAACGTCACTGACCGCCATGTTCGTTGTTTTAATGTCCTTCCACCTCGCGCGCATGCGTGAATTAAAAAAAAAAAAAAAAAAAATCGATCCTCTGAGTTACGGATCGATCTTAAGAAATTAAAATGAAAATCGATTCTGAATTGGTGAATCGATTTTTTCAACACAGCACTAGTTCTGTCTCTCTCTCTCTCATATAAATCTCTGATAATCCGCTCCGTAAGCCTCCGTTCGCTCTCTCTCCTTCTCTCCATTCAACGCTGTTTGCGTCATATCCCTAACTATATAGTACCACCCCTTGCAAGGCTACAGAGTCCTCTGATTTGCTAGAAAGGTCATGGCAACCTTTTTCTGATTGGGTAAGAAAAATATTTCTCCATCGGCAATTTTTCAATTGGTTGTTGTTCGCGGAATCTGCCAAACAACATCGATTTCATTGGCCTTTTACATAGTGGTATTGCGCAACAAGGAAGTGTGTATATTTACAAGCCGGGTATCACTGTTTTCAGCGGAATCTGAGGAAGACGGTAAAAAAGACCACAGCTCTCTATCATTAATAGTTTTTAAGATAATTACACATTTGTAAAAAAGTATGCCATTTTGGGCGGTACCGCCCAATCCGTCCCCAGAGGGTTAACATAGACGCGCAAGTGTAGGCATGCTGAAGTGCTAAAACGTCAATCACACATCACTGTAACCCATTACGTCCTATACAATTTGGCATAATGTTATTTACCGGACCATACGATGATTAGAACCACCATTCATTTTCCCTGACATTTTTCGCAATTTCTGTTATCGCCTCCATGCTTTTCTGACAGTGTCGCGTATTTTTAAAATTTATTGACAGGCCTGGCTAAACGACAATTCAAATACATGCATCTAGTCAAACATCCATCCACATGATGGCGCACTAGTTCTTCTTGGCAAAGGGAGGGGTTGGTTTATGTGGAGCGAGCAACTGAGTAAATAAATGCGGAGGCAACCGTGCATATGCCTATAGCCCATTTGCACGTAGAAGCGCGGATTCGCTCTCTCACTTAGAAAAAGTGAGAGAATGGTGTCATAGAGTTCTTTTAAATACTGCAATTTTCTTAAATGGCCAACATACACTTACCGGCCACTTTATTAGGTACACCTGTCCAACTGCTCGTTAACACTTAATTTCTAAGCAGCCAATCACATGGCGGCAACTCAGTGCATTTAGGCATGTAGAGATGGTCAAGACAATCTCCTGCAGTTCAAACCGAGCATCAGTATGGGGAAGAAAGTTGATTTGAGTGACTTTGAACGTGGCATGATTGTTGGTGCCAGAAGGGCTGGTCTGAGTATTTCAGAAACTGCTAATCTACTGGGATTTTCACGCACAACCATCTCTAGGGTTTACAGAGAATGGTCCGAAAAAGAAAAAAACATCCAGTGAGCGGCAGTTTTGTGGGCGAAAATGCCTTGTTGATGCCAGAGGTCAGAGGAGAATGGCCAGACTGGTTCGAGCTGATAGAAGGGCAACAGTGACTGAAATAACCACTCGTTACAACCGAGGTATGCAGCAAAGCATTTGTGAAGCCACAACACGCACAACCTTGAGGCGGATGGGCAACAACAGCAGAAGACTCCACCGGGTACCACTCATCTCCACTACAAATAGGAAAAAGAGGCTACAATTTGCAAGAGCTCACCAAAATTGAACA
The DNA here is from genome assembly GCF_029890125.1 of Rhinichthys klamathensis goyatoka. Classification (NCBI taxonomy): domain Eukaryota; kingdom Metazoa; phylum Chordata; class Actinopteri; order Cypriniformes; family Leuciscidae; genus Rhinichthys; species Rhinichthys klamathensis. The sequence continues at coordinate 5,373,003 of NW_026606705.1, forward strand.
GTTGAAGACTGGAAAAATGTTGCCTGGTCTGATGAGTCTCGATTTCTGTTGAGACATTCAGATGTTAGAGTCAGAATTTGGCGTAAACAGAATGAGAACATGGAACCATCATGCCTTGTTACCACTGTGCAGGCTGGTGGTGGTGGTGTAATGGTGTGGGGGATGTTTTCCTGGCACACTTTAGGCCCCTTAGTGCCAATTGGGCATCGTTTAAATGCCACGGCCTACCTGAGCATTGTTTCTGACCATGTCCATCCCTTTATGGCCACCATGTACCCATCCTCTGATGGCTACTTCCACCATGTCACAAAGCTCTAATCATTTCAAATTGGTTTCTTGAACATGACAATGAGTTCACTGTACTAAAATGGCCTCCACAGTCACCAGATCTCAACCCAACAGAGCATCTTTGGGATGTGGTGGAACGGGAGATTCGCATCATGGATGTGCAGCCGACAAATCTGCGGCAACTGTGTGATGCCATCATGTCAATATGGACCAAACTCCCTGAGGAATGCTTCCAGCACCTTGTTGAATCTATGCCACGAAGAATTGAGGCAGTTCTGAAGGCAAAAGGGGGTCCAACCCGTTACTAGCATGGGGTACCTAATAAAGTGGCCGGTGAGTGTATTTAAAAGAATTCGGGTCTTCTCGGGTCCATTTGGAAAAGGCATATTTATTTTAAATTACCCGAGGCCACTAATACCGAACCCGACCCGTGTCCGAGACACTCGTCGGAGTTTTGGACCCGAACCCGCTCGGGTCTCGGGTCGGACCTCGGGTTTTTGGATCCAAGTAAACCCGTGAAGACCTCTACCACCAACTGAGATCACATTACTTATTATAGGCGCGATGGAGGACGAAGGATACACACAGTGGAGCAATGCGGAGGTTTCATGTCTTTTGAGTGTTTGGGGCAAAGAGACCGTGCAGGCAAAAATGCAGGGTTGTTACAGAAATAAATCCGTGTTTGAAGACATTTCACAAGATATGGGAAGGCACGGTTTTAAGCGATCGTGTCTACAGTGCCAACAAGGGCTCTCCTCTTTTTTTCTCCGCCGTACGAGACCAATGTTTTGCTGACTTTTTTACTGACTTTTCAAAATATTGTGGAAAGCAAAACACTGGATAATTTTATTCGCATCTGCATCCATTGCATTTCGTGCTGTTTTACTTCCTTTTTCGGGTCAGAACGTCTACATTTGGTAGTTTCAGCAGTATATAGTGTAAATGCAAAAATCGGATACAGGTCACTTTTAAAAGATGTGGGTCGTCGAAAAAATCGGATATAGTCAGAAAATCGGATTTGGGCATCAAGACCTGCAGTGTAAATGCAGCCTACGTTGTGTGTCGACAGAGAAGATCTTCAAGAGAGAGGCATTATTCAATGGAATAGAAAGAAAATGGCATCTCCTGTCAGTCTGCTCAAGGTAGTCTATATAGGAGAGTCAGGAATTGATACTGGGGCTCTCAGAAAGGAATTACTGACTAGTGAGTTATTTTAACTTTTTTTTCTCTAGATTTGTAATCTGATATAACAAGAAGCAATTAACAAAAAAAAAATGCTCTTTTCTTAAGACACGATTTCAGGGATTGAAAACCGGCTCTTTAAGGGAACTGGGAGCCAGGGGAAAAATCCCATATACTCCAAAAACTGACCTTGATGACGAGAATTTCAGGTGGGTAACTCAGTCTTCTATCAGAGTTAATTTATGTTCATGCATCGTAAACTGGCTTAGTTACAATTGGTCAGAACAGAATAGTTGGAGAGAAATTTGCAGTCAGTCTTCCACAAGGGGGCTCTGCTCCTGCATTCCTGAGGGAGTGGTGCTACAACTTTCTCAGACAACTGAAGTTAACTTCTCCTGCACAGAGCAAGGAGGATGTAATGGTTCTGTAATCTTCTCTTCTCATCTGTAGGGTAAGAAATTATTTGAACTTAATGTAGAGTGAGTGTGGCAGGTTCATATCATACTGTAAATAAGATGATTCTTAACCTTCTCTTCCACTATTGAATTTTGCAGGTTGAAGATGCTGCAGATACATAATCTCTAATGATGTTGGCTGCTGAAATTGTTAGTTGTGGGTACACTAGTCAGATCAATCATGAGCAGAAAGAAAGCATCATTCTGTGACTTTTTTGTTTTGTTTTGTTTTTTGGGAATTTTCATTTGTTTGTTGTTTTTAAAACATTGTTTCTGTTTTTCTTTAAAGGGCTTTTGTCTTACACTCTACAACAAGACTGATTCCAATCCTGAAGAAACTTAATGAGTTGAACAAACGCCAACTAAAAAAAGTGTCTATAATAATATTTTATATTTTTGACTTTTTTATTGACAGAAGAAGGGATGATCTGATGTTTACTGTGTGCAGAATTTTCAAAACTCATCGGAACATTAAGTTTAATCCAAACCAAGCCAATCTGAGAAAGCTGCGGCTGTTAAAAAAATACGCCATTTTTTCACCACAGGGTGTCAGTGTTCGTCTAAACTAGTGACCGCGACGCTGAAATGTGTGAGAACAGATGAATAACATCAGTACGAACCACGAACATTTATTTATTTGGATTAAATATTTTAATCATTCAGTGTCATTTTTCAATGTCAATCGTTTTACTATTTACATGTTTATGCCCAAAATGCTTAATTAATATTCAAATAAGTTGACTGTCATTCTCCTCTACGCTGCGTGCGGTTCTGATCTATGATTCTGATCGTAGGCACCTCGCGAGTATTCATTCATTCAACTATTTTAAAAAGACAGGAATAAAGCACGAATGCACACAAGAAATACTTTTTATTAGTCAAATTCATTAAAAAATGTGACCTCAACAGGTATGGAATATAGGCTAAGAGAAAAATACTGTTAATGAGAAGACATAGGACTGCTGCAGGTTAGTGATTAAATATATTATTCAGAATGTAACAGTTGGAAAGAAAATATATTTATAGGAACATTTCAGCAGGCTCAAGATAATTAATACAGAGATCATTATTCATTGTTTTAATCAATTGGCATCCATAAAACGTAGTGATAATCTGCATTCTCATGTAAGGACGTGCGATGAACCATAGACGAACAAACACTCTAACCGGAAACTCCCGATATGTAATAAGTAGAACGCGGAAGTAGTTGTGCAAGTAGTGCATTGAGTAAAAACTCTGAATTATGCAAACCACTGTTTGTTCCAGGAAAGATAACAAAAGTATTTAAAATATTTAAGTCCAATTCCAGTATTTTTTTTTTTTAAGAAAGGTAATCACCAATTATTATTTTTTATTTTTTTTTGTAGCCTGATGCTGACTTTATCATGATGAACTGTCAGCCACGATACAGTGAAAAGGGTTCATAAAAAGAAAGAAATTAGAGGTTTTACAGTCTGTTTTGACCAAAAGGTGCTCCATTGGATGACAGGGCAGTCCCACATTCCCATCCTCCCAGATGAAAAGAGACATGTAATTTTGATTACTATTGCATGGAATGACTTGGAAGTATGTTATCCAGTTATTACTGCCTGCACTTGTACTGTAACATTTCCTGTTAAACACATGAGCACATACCAGGAGTTTAAAAGAATTATGAGTGATGCTGTGAGATAGTTTAAACCATGATAATCAGACAGGTCTATCAACACAGGATATTGTTCACAGCAGTTTATTTTTGTTTAACGACAGCACTTTAGAAAATGTTGCACTTTAACTGTTTTTGTGGTTAATAATACAATAACAGTACAATAATCATACAATAATCTTTGAACTGCATTAGTTACTGTCGTTTCATGTTCATTAATGACTACAAATGAGACCTGCTCTATAAAGATGTACATTCATGTGCCTTGACCCCACCATGTGCCTGAAATACCATTCAGAAAGGTCTGTATACCTGTAACTTTTTTTCACAGCTGTTTTCAAATGACAGCTATTGAGCTTGGAGCATGCGCTTAAACAAAGTACACAAATAAAAGGTTTTTCATCTTATTAGGATATAATACAATTTCATAATTTTTTTTATTATTTCCAAAAAAAAAATGTAAACATGACTTTTATTTTTTATTTTAATGTTTGTATCTCCCAGATCACATTGCCCCTTTAGGGGTATTAACTTATTGAAAAAATCCTTGTTTGGCAATATGTGTTACATTTTAGACAATTTTTAAAAAGTTTTTATTCTCTCATAACTTAAACTAAACATTCTTTGTTAAATTCTGTTGAACAATAAGTATAATGCCTATTTATAAATATATTAGCCTACTGTATAATATTTATATCTTCATCTGATCAATATGACCAAATATTTGCTGAAAACCCTGTTGTACATAATCTACCTCATGCCTTCTGTCTTCTGATTGATAGTTTATACTTTTTAGTCTTTTTTGCTCAGAAATCTTTAATGATTTTTATAAAGTAAATGTAAGATGAACATTTACTGTAATGAGGCAACTGGGGTTTACTTGATTATTCATACACAATTTCTTAATGTTAAAAATAATTTTGACATTTTTTTCATGTTAAAGGGTTAGTTCACCCAAAAATGAAAATTCTGTCAGTAATTACTCACTCTCATGTTGTTCCAACCCCGTAAGACCTTCGTTCATCTTCGGAACACAATTTAAGATATTTTTGATGAAATCTGAGAGCTGGCTCACTCCTCCATAGGCTTCTAGGCAATTTCATTCTGCCAGTCCAGAAAAGTTAGTAAAAACATCGTTGAAATAGTCAGAGTGACTACAGTGGCACTACAACCTTAAAGGGGAAATGAAACATCCATGTTTTGGCACTGGTAGTAGCTACATACAGGGTTCTAAATTAACACCCGCCAACCCGCCAAATGCGGGTTAAAATTCATTTTGGCGGGTGTTAATAAAAACTTACTAGCCAGTTTGGCCGGTGATGCATAAGGTTCTGTTCTCGGTCATTTATCCCCCCTGGCAGTACTTCCTACATTTCCCATAAACACTGTGCCGTAATGCTACGTGATGACGTTTCATACGCCCATTGGCTGCGCGCAGTTTGCAGTGAAACCAGCGCGAGAAATGATCATGGAAACAAACGGAGCGTACGCGTCCGTCCACCAGAAAACACAAGGAAGATGAAGAACGAGCCAGGGCAGGGAGCAGACTGAAAGAAGAGGAAGCTAGTAAAGTAGCTAAAGTAAAAAGTTAAGATTAAACTAAATGCGGCGGTGGTTGGGACAGACTTCTGGGTTTAAATTTAAATGTCGTTTAACGAGAGATAGCCTACGTTATTTTTTTTAAGTTTAAGGTTTTTGTCATTATTTCTTACAAGCTTATACATTAGGCAATAGCCTATACACAACAAGCTTACTATATATCTTAAGGTTTTCTTTTAGTTGAAAACATTAAACAATATGCGTAAACAAAATATATAAACAACAAAAGCATTTAAGCTCAGGCAGCTTAAACGGGGAAAAAACGAAACAAAAAAAGAAGCAGACTGCGCAGTTATCGTACAGAACGTAGTCAGCATACTCGAGTCAGCATATGATTATCGTGTTTATATTGTTTCACGTTCATGTTGAGAAAAACAATAATATCCACATATGCTCGAGTGAGAAAACGCGCTGCGCTGACACACAGGCGTTGCAGAGACGCGCGTGTGTGTGTGTGTGTGTGTGTGTGTGTGTGTGTGTGTGTGTGTGTGTGTGTGTGTGTGTGTGTGCAAAGTGAAGTAACAGCACTTTGCGTTTTCTGTTCTTAAACCTGTCTCCCTCAACGAAACTTAAAGGAAGCATATGTCAAAATCATTTTGCTACCAGAAGATATCGGGGTACAGCTGCTGACCTGCAGTCGTTAATGCAGTGATGGACAGCTGCTTCCTCAGTCGACTGCTGTTTCTTTGGATTTCATGTGATTTCTCATTGTGGTGGTGATATTATGATAATAATAATAATTAATAATTGAATAAACGTAATTCCATTTTGTAATAGGCTATCATTTTCATCTAAGTAATTCCAAACTTCGCGAGGCAGGCAGACAACGACATTATGTGATCAAAAACACAATCCACTTGTTAAATGCTCCACCCAGTGCATTTAATTATAACTGCGAAAAAAATTGAAGAAAAAAAGTATTAGTATTAGTATTTTATTTTTTAAATAATAATTACAGAGCGAAAATTCGAATATTCGTGCACATCCCTAATAGAGATAGATCCCAAACTTGAAATTAAATGTTTGCACTTTCTGTCTTGTATTGTACTTTATATGTGTTTTTCATGCCAACAATGTTAATAAAATTATCAAATGCATTCAGTGGCACTCATAATTTCTCTTATTTTCACCGGAAAAAATTTGGCTAGTGGAAATTCTAAATAGCTGGTAACTTTAGAAAGTTACCAGCCACATTGGCTGGTGATCAAAAAAGTTAATTTAGAACCCTGGCTACATATATTAGAAAAATCACATTGCCTAAGATTTTATTTTAAAAAGTTGTTAAAACCACAGATATGACAATTATTTTCGTAATTTCTAGCTAGCTATCCATCTAGCGAGTCGCTATTTTGGAGTGACGTCACAGTCTACGTAACGGGGTTGGTTGGTTCTGTTGGTGAGTGAAGAGAGTGGAGCGTTTCTGGACCGGACTCAATATGCACTTGATTTGAAATGGAGGGAGACGAACTTGAAAGACCTGTTGAGCCCGTGTGTCCCATTGCTTATGCATTTGAGCCGATACAGAGTGGGAACCGAGCTAGGGTTACCACCTGGCTAGATCTGTTGCAGGTCAGCACACCTGATTTTTCGGGACACAAGGGAGAGAACTTACTATTGTTATACTAGGTGAATAAATATTGATTTTATATTAGATGTCTTTTTGCAGTGATGTTAACATGCTTTAAATTGCTAATGGCTTTATAAAAATGTTAATGATGCCGCTATGAACGTCACTAATAATATAAAACTCATTTTAACAGCACGGGTCTATTCAATCTAAATAATTAAGTGAAAATAATAATCCAATCGCTAAAAAGCACATTTCCAAATAAGCACATAAATTCTATTAGGAAAGACTAGAAAGATTAAATGCGGGATTCAGTGCATCTTGAATTTATATTTTTTGTCTGACAGGCAGCTTCGAGTAGGGCCTTCTCATTCATAATGTGTCTGTAGAACTCCTGGCAGGTGTAGCTCATACCTGCCAACACTCCCGTTTTCCCCGGAAGTGTCCCGTATTTCACATCCATCTCCCGCCCCCTTCTCGTTTTGTTATTTCTACCGTGAAACTCCCGTAATTTGTATGGCCCAAATCTTATATGCAGGGATGCAAACGGCGCATTTTATTTTAATGCAAACATGTTGTTAAATGCGCAGTTTATTCCAAGCGCGCTGTATCTTTTTTTATGGGCACGAGCGATGCTCAATTTACAAATGAATCACTCTTTTTTTTGTCAATTCTGTTCAAAGACTTCATCAAACAAGTTGGCAGATCTGTCTAAATCGGTTCGCGAATCAGTTTGAATGATCTGTTCAGTTTTCTACACGCACTGAATCACTTCGCGCTTTCAATTCACACTCGACTCGGAGTTGTAACAGGAAGATTTAAGAACATCAAGAGCGTTGGATGAAGTGGCCGTGGACCTACAGTACAGTCTAGTGAAAGCAAATCGGCAAATCTATCATATTGTTTGCCAGTGATGAAGATCTTTATTAGTTGAACATCTTCGTAAGCTGTCTGTGAATGAATGATTCCACAGGACGATACATTCGATTTCATTTCATTCAGGTAATACATTTTACAACCAAACAGATTATTACGCCACAATAACACGATCCATCTGCTGTCAAGACACTGATCTTGATTATGTAGACAGGAATATGATGGCAGACATCACGAACAATGTTTCCATGTGCAGTTTGTTAACGTTAGACGTCGTCTTTTTGTCAGGTACTAATAAAGTTCACTAGCTAAACACTAAGTTATCATTAGCTAGTTCATGCTTACAGCTGTTAGCTAACAATGACTGTACCTAACGTTAGTTGTTCGCTGGATCGACCAGCTTACATGCATCTTTCACTGTATTTTACTGAACTCAGCACAGAGCCTTTAAAGCCAACCAACCCCGTGACGTCACCAGTTATAATACTGCACAATGGCGGCGCCCTTGCCGCGAAAGATATAACGGTGTTTCTTTTTTCTTTTATGTTAACATTTGTCATGTTTCTTATATAATTTTTGATTATAGTGGTAATCCATCTTGTAAATTATGTAAACTTGACTGACTGCTTCATTTCCCCTTTAAGTTTATCAAGCGACGAGAATACTTTTTGTGCGCAAAAAAACAACAACAAAAATAACGACTTTATTCAACTATTCATTTTCTTGGTAAAGAGTGAAAGGTTAACCATTCATTTTGCGCCATTGGTTGGGCATTTTTACGTTTTCTTGTTGGTTTCTCACATCTCTCACACAGGAAATGCACACTTTAGAACCATTTTGAACACTACATCGAGACCCATCTGCGTCATTGTTGTGGAAGATTTCTTAAACATCATCACTGTTTAAGAGACACTGAGTCAAATTGTCTTTTAAAGTAATTTATTCTCTTGCAAGAGAAGGTCAGACAGTCATACGGACATTCAGAGCCTGCTTGCCTGCAGAGTGTAAGACAAGGAGGAGGAGCTGTGCGACACCTTTTATATTCCTTACCAAGGTCTCCTTCAGCTGTTGCTTTTTCCTAGTAGTTTTCCACTAACTTGGGCACACTTTTGCACATGCTCCTATTCATCACTACTTCTGGCTAGGGGTGTAAATCGGACAGTTCATCACGATACGATACGATATCGATTCTCTCAGCCAGCGATATGTTATTTGCCGATACCTCAAAAAATTCTGCGATACGATTACGATTCGATTCAGGGCTATATCAATCGATTTATCGATATTTAGATAATATGTGCCAAGTGTACACAACCAGTTACGTTTATTAACTCACAAATGCATCCAAAAATATATAACATGAATGTTTAATTAAACTCTTTGAAAATTGCACACCCTCTCCCAATTGGGTCATTTACAAGTTGTTTGTTACAAGTTACAAGTAAAAAATGAACAAGAACGGAGTTAACTGTTTATCTGTAACAGAAGAGTTCATTTGCAATAACAGATAACTTCGTTCTTGGTCATTTTCATATATCATGGGTTTTTTTTATTGTGTATTTAAATATCACTCAAACTGCAGCTGGGTTGTTTTGATAAAGTAATAGTAACTAAAACAAATACAGGTAACTTATAAAATGTAAGTTTATTGAAAGTATTTTTATATATATATTAGGGCTGTCAGTTAAACGTGTTATTAACGGCGTTAACGCAAACCCATTTTAACGGCGTTAATTTTTTATATCGTGCGATTAACGGTCTTTTTGGCCTAGCAAACTGTAGTTTTTTTCACATGCTTTTGCAACAGGACACGGCATGCGCGGTGCTGCGCTATAAAAACCCATTCATTTCAATGGCTTGCGCCATGCGAGGACGTTTTGAAAGCGCAAGCGGATCTAGCTAGACCGGAAACAAAACAACAGGCACGCCGCACACACTTGTTTCGGCTTGCGAGCCGGTGTGGTGAATAATCCGGTCACTCGGTGTGAATAGTCCGGCCGTAGGACCCCATTAGTATGCCAGTAGTATGCCTGATCTGAATCTGTTCTCGCGATAACTTGTAGCTAACGTGAGCTGTTTTAGTGTTATTATGTGGTAGCTTTATGTAGAATGCTAACTCCCGTTGCTATATATGAGGGCTTGAGACGAAGAACCATATAAGTCCATATTTTCAAATTTTGAATAATGACATTTTTTTAATTTGGACTCTGAATATTATATATATATATTTTTTTTTACTTGAAGATAGACAACAAAAGTTTCACAATTCTAATGAGATAAGATTTTTTAGTATCAATCTTAAAAATAAAAAGTTAGAGTAATTTACATTTCTGGAATGTGGAAGAACAGTATAAGTCCAGTTAATGTGGAATAACAGTATAAGTCCAATTCATCATATCACTTAAACCACTGGAGATTTGATTCCTTTATCTTAGTTTTAATACAGTAACAGAACCTTAAAGAAAATATTAAACATTTCTTTCTTTCAATTTCATTTATTTTTTTACCAACATAAATCACAGAACAAAAACACAGACAATACAGTACGAACAATGAACAATACATAGGCCTACTTATAGTACAGAAAATAAACGTCATTACAAACAATAAACCGTACATACAATCAACAATACATACAAACAATAACCAACAGTAATAACTGTAAACAATACATATTTACAATACAGACATACATCATCATCATTCCTTGCTATGGTTCCATATGCTAGTTTACCATTTTATAATACATTTCATAAATCACCCCATTCATTCATTTACTAAATAAATAACTATATATTCCTATTATACAACATAATATAAGGCATACAAGATAAACTACAACTACTATTATGATTAATTTTACACAATATACACAATATACCCCACCTTACCCTGCACATGACCTACACATACCAGGCTACTCTTCGCATTCTAATGCCCCATAAAATGCTTGGGCCTCCGGTGGCATGTAGGCTAGCATTTTCATAAGATCCCGGTGCTTCTCCTTCTTGACGGGCAGAGGGTCCTCATAAGCACGAGCATACGTGGTGGAGAACAAGGGAGCTGGAGGTGGTTGATTCTTCCTCTGTTTGGTGATCAGCCAGGTCTTCCATCCCTCGTAGAGGCTGTGGCTCCCTTTTGTGTGGACACACCATGGATCAGCAGCTGAAATCATGATTCAACAAGAAATTCAATAAAGATTCTTCTTTCACGCACATATCCCCAACACTGTTAATCTCAGAAGACCTACTCTTTTGTTTTTTACCTGTCACTTTCAACCACATCATGGATGTGATTAGCAAGCCAGGTGGACGCTTTAATGTTGCATCAGGGAGCTGCCTGAAGTCCGGACATTTCATCTCAATGACTTTGAATGGATGCTGCTGCCTGGCTCCACGGATCATCTCGGCGACATCGCTGGGGGTGTGGAGTGTGGACACCTTACGCCTCTTGTCCAGCGTGGCAAAGGAACGGTCACAGGGAAGGAAGGAGTGACCAGACACCATGAACTTCTGCTCTATCTGACTGAAGTACCCTCTAGATACGAGCAGGGCCATGAGGTTTAGGACTCGCCAGTTGTTGTTCTGCCCACAGCATCTGTCACTATAGATGACGAGCTTCCGTTCCTTTGCCTGGACTAGGGGAGCAAAAGATGTTTCTGCCCACTTCAAAAGACAGCTTGCCACCTCGATGGAACCTCTGTGAGCGATGCCCTCATGCCAGAGGCACATTGTAGGAGGATCGTCAGTGCCCATCTCCTGGATACAGAGGTTGTAGTTGGCCAGCTGCCGTTGATAGTACACGTTGGAGTGTGTCAGGTTTGGCGTGAACACTATCCCCTGCATGTCGATACAAATGACATGGCAGTCATCATTGGCTTTGGCCCACTCTGTGTCAGCCTGCAACTGGGTGTACGCTTTTTCAGCTTTCCGGTGGTGAAGCTCACTCTCGGCTGCGATCTTCAACCTTTCTCCTTCTGTTGTAGCAGCTGTTAATTTTAAAAACAGGGCGTCACATTTCGCACAAGTGTCACTTCTTGGCTACCCAAAACTGAGGTTCTGCTGCTTGAAGATGTCCCTATAGAGCCAGAACTTTGCAGTGGATGTTGGATTGTGTTCCTTGTACAGGCGGAACATGCGGAGCAGGTTTAAATCAGGGCTCAGGTACTCCCTCTCCACATCTCCCTTCATCCGTGAGTAGTGGTTCGGTTGGCGTGGGAAGCTCAAGATATGCTCTCTTATCCCCTCTCTCACTGCAGGATGAATGCTATGAGGCCTAAAAAATAAACACCACAACTCATGAACAAGGGAAATATAATAAACTATGCTGGTCTGTTTTGCACAATTGCATTGTTTCTGTGACCATAAATGTATAATTATAAACATTCCTCTAAACTATAGGATTTTGTTTTTCACATACAGTCATTAAAGGGATACTTCAAGATTTAGCATTAAGCTTTGTATCATTAGAAAACCGAATTCTTTTTAGTATTTTCGAATTACAATGCTTTTCTCCCTCATATCCCCCTGAGATGAGAGATTTATGTATTTTTTGTCTGGAAAAAATCCTCCGATGACGCAAAAATTGTCATTGTTTACATGCAAATCTTTTGTTTCAATCTAACTGAATTTATTCTGATTTGTGAATCTGAATGTAGTGTTTACATGGATGCTAAACATGTGATTGATTGATGTGTGCATTTTAGCATTGCAATCTGGGAGTTGTTGTCTTTCATCCCCATAAATCAAAAATACATTTTCTGGCTTTTAGAAGGCTCCATTCAAAAATAATTTCACATTTCTACTACATAAATGACCCATTTTAAATACAGATTAATCTTTCCAGAGCTGAAGTATCCCTTTAAGATCCACGTGTTGTAATGATACAAAGAATAATCATACATTACATTTGCATAGCACTTTATCTCTGATATCGATTTCAAAGTGCAAAAATATGTTTCCTGACTGGGCAACAACAGTGAGCTGAATCCTAACCATTACGGTATGTGCACACTGGCGTTATAGGGTGGCAAGGCACCCAACGCTCTATAATACCAGCGTCCAGTGCACCATTGGACCAGGGAATGTTGTAGGTGTGACAATGGTGCAGCTTTAAAAACTAACAGGACGAGAGCATGAGGTCCTTCAAGATTTTTTTTTTTTTTTACTTACCTGTTCTTATGTTTTCCTCTGAAGTCCTCTAATGGAGACCTGACTTTAGCTACCTGCTCTGTTCCCTCAGACTGACTGCCTAACTTTTCTTGAATAACCTTTTCAAAGATAAGTAACTTTAAATAAATATGTTATGGACAATGTATCTAATTAAAATCATGCATGTAATAAAAAGTTAACAAACGGAAAAGGCTAGGCTATATAAAACTTGCCTGTAGGCGACTGTTGGTCAGTTGAAAGACTGACATAAATGTGAGTTTACAAACAGCAAGTCTTTGGCCTCCTTGTTGCACATGGTACTTGAAGGTGTACTTCCTCTTAGTAATCTCAGTGTCAGGCCCACGTGGTCGTCTGCGACTCACCTTGTGCTAGAAGTAAAAAGACATGAAGTAAAAAGACATTTACCATAGCGTAGCAGGCTAGCCGTATTGTAGAGCTGTCAGGTTAAGGTCATTAAGTACGTGAGTAGGCTTTGGTTAGGAGAATGAATAAGCATTTTAGGGCACCAAAGCGCTGTGGTCTGACTGTAATGCACTTGGTGGCCTACTTGATGCTGATCATCCTTCATCCATCCTCACAAAATTTAACATTTACAGTGATCAGGCACATGTGCAGTCTTAGTGAATTGAAGGCATACAGTAGTATTCAATTCACTGGTTATTTCATGGGCCTACATTGTGATGCATTGCATACTGTTGACATGATATGGTCATGAATTGCTTAAGTTAGCCTACCTGCTCCAAACCAGAGAGAATGATAGCCTGCTGCCTCTCATAAGAGACAGCATAAAACTCTGTGAAGAGCTGGAGTTTTCTTTGTTCTGTTAGGCTTGAACACTGCCTGGGACACGTCTCCTTGCACACCTTGCCCTTAACAAAAACAAAGTCACATTAGAGTTTTTTTTTGTTATATATAGCTATAGAACACTAGAGCTATTAGCAGCTATTAAGGTTACTACCTATAATATATAACGTAACAGCTTACACAATCAATGCATTTTTTTATTATTACCTTTTATTTATTAAAAAATGAGTAACAAACAAATATAGCATACAATATTACAAAACAAAGTGTTGCATAAATGGTAACATGGGATCCAAAAAGTATATCAAAATATTTTAAACACGTCAATGACTTTTTTTTTTTTTTACCAATTTCAGTGAAGACATAAAGCAATCAAAGTCTAATTTTCTCAGCTTTCATTTTGACCCATTCATGACTTGATTCGCTAAACAGTCAGAGCTGTATGAACATTAGTAACGTTAGACGCCCAGTAATATGCCCCCTGACTGTAACCAGCTACGTTACAAAGTAACTGGCTAGCCAGACATCAAACGCAGCTATAATGTTTCGATTCATTTATCCTCGGTTATAAGGAGTAGTAGCCTACAGCATTAATTTCGACCCATTCATGAATTGATACGTTAAACAGAGTGAGCTATATGAATGAACTGTAGTAACGTTAGACGACGCGCAGGAGCCTACACGCCCCTCTGACTGTAACAGTAGCTGCTAAGTTAGATACTTTGTATACGGTTCTTTCACTCACCTCTTTCGGTGGACTTTTTCCTCGTTTTTGCTCTCCTCTCCGGTTCACATATGGTTTCCCAGCATCCCTCAAAGACTTCCTTGCTCTGTCCTTCCATTCATTCATGTTCGCTCTCCTTTTTTTGCCGAGGTTTTGCCGTTTAATGTCCGCAGCGGACATAAAAAGCAACCGGCGTCTCCATTTTTCGTTAGTGGACATAAACGGTTTTTCCGCGTGAGACTATTTTAAAATTTAAAATACAGAGTTTTGGTCGCGCGAACACACCCCCAAAGTGATTCTGTATACAAAGTGGCACACATACATTCAAGTCACATGGTTATCTCAATTTTTGTTTTTTTGGACTTATACGGTTGTTCGTCGCATGAACACATATACTAACTGCTGTGAATACGGTAAGGCAGTATCAGTGCAGTATAAGCTCAGGTAAAGCTCATAGCATGATCATCGGATAACGTTAGCTGTATGCTATGCTACTATCTAAGCTAACTAAAAAACACACTAACAACGAGAAATGTTTAATTTCACAATCTATAGCTTCGGTTAAATACTAGTATATGAAACGTATAATTTAAAATACATTAAATACATTAATGACTCGTTATACCGTAGTACAAACGTCTTCTATAATAAAGTGATTTTGTATGATTTGTAACCAGGCACCAAAGCGATTACCTATAAAACGTGCTTTGAACCAATCGGATTGCTTGGGTCCTACGCCCGGACTATTTACACCGAGTGACCGGATTATTCACCACACCGGCCAAATAGTTGGTTAACGTTACGTTTTGAGTGGATGATGAGCGCGAGACGCCGAATGGAAAGTTTACTTTTAAAAAATTGCCAAATGGTTCCACTGACAAGACCAAAGTTATCTGTGTTTTGTCGTTGTGAACTGAGTTATCATCATCGCAGCACGTCCAGTCTGAAATACCACTTGATGGCCAAGCACACACACAGCTGATGCGAATTCTCCGCCCCCTCGTCAATATCAGTACCTCGTCAGTATTTCTTTCACCCTTTTATTGATGGACAGTGTTACATTGAGAGATTATTTGCTCCAAGTGAGAATGTTAGTGTGAAATTGAACACTGTATATGTCAATGTTGTTTTCAATAAAAAACATTTGCACAAAGCAAGCTGATCCACTTTTCCATGTTGATAAGAGCATTAAAATGAGAAAAAAGAATGGGACAAAAATAAATCAAGAGACATTTAGAATAGATAAAAATGTGCGATTAATTGCGATTAATCGTGAGTTAACTATGACATTAATGCGATTAACCCTCTGGGGACGGTTTGGGCGGTACCGTCCTTTTTTACCGTCTTCCTCAGATTCCGCTGAAAACAGTGATAACCGGCTTGTAAATATATACAAGCCTTGTTGCGCAATACCACAATGTAAAAGGCCAATGAAATCGATGTTGTTTGGCAGATTCCGCAAGCAACAACCAATGGAAAAATTGCTGATGGAGAAATATTTTTCTTACCCATTCAGAGGAAGGTTACCATGACGTATCTAGCAAATCAGAGGACTCTGTAGCCTTGCAAGGGGTGGTACTATATAGTTAGGGATATGACGCAAACAGCGTTGAATGGAGAGAAGGAGAGAGAGCGAACGGAGGCTTACGGAGCGGATTATCAGAGAAATATGAGAGAGAGACAGAACAATTATAATATATATATATATATATATATATATATATACATATACATACAATTATAGCATTATGTATTGTTTTAGCACTTTTATGATGGCAAGCAGTAAACGATTTACGGTGGAACAAGCTCTGGAACAATTACTGGAGAGTGACGAGGAGAAAGCATTGCTTAGAAAATTCTAAGCATTCCTAAGAAAAACGCCTGGGACTATTTGTAAATAAAGTTAAAATTTTCATTGTTCTTTACACAGTTTATTTAACAATTACACATGTCTGTCAAGCAAAGGCTTTGACAAATATATTTTTTGTTAAAAAACTGTTCACTATTGTTGTGTGATTTTCAGAAATAAATGACAAAAATCTAATTTCCGTTTTGGAAATTCTCTAGTTTATTGTACATTTTTCACTCATACTTCCTTTATAGACACATTACATGCATGCTTATGTTAGCTTAGGGTCTTCTGAATCCATGTATACCAAACACATAGTGTTCCATCTCCATTTCATATGGTTTATAAGCCCAAATGTAAAAATAGAGAAAACGGACCAAAAAGGGCTTAGTCCCCAGAGGGTTAATCATGATTCAATATTTTAATCATTTGACAGCACTAAAATATATATATATATTTGTGTGGCAAAAGCAGATAACTCCACATTTCATGTTTCAGAGTTAAACAAAGCCAAGTAATTTGCTATGATACATAATAAAACACTCAGTTAAACTTTGTAACGTTAACCCTCTGGGGTCGGCGGTCTCGCCGGCGATACCAGCTCACTTTTTTCCTTATCAGTGCAAAAGAGACTCAAATTACTCTGTTGATTTTGAACGTACATATAAGTGTTGTAGATCATTCGATCCTGTTAAGTTTGTATTTTTTTTGTGGAACCTCATAATAAAAACAAAGTGTTGTGCTTTTCGCCTAATAAAGAAAAATAAACATGATGCCTGTTCTGCGTTCTCTCTGTCAGTGAAGTCCATTCTGTCCGAAAAATGAACTGTAACTCTGCAAATACTCCGTCAAACAGTTATACAGGCACACAGGCATGAAGCCTGAATTATCTTCTTTTAAATGAAGTAATTTATATAAAAAACAAATTTTCTCATTTTATGTAATCTGTACGAAAAGAGAGAGATGATAGTCGTTCTCGTCTCAGCTCATTAAAGTTAATTTGACCACGCCCACGGAGCGCGCGCTCTATTCAAACACAAACGCTCTGAGGCGATCCACGCCCACACATCAGCTGGATAACCACCGAAAGAGACTCATATTTACGACACTGTGAGGAATAATACTATCTTAATAATAATCCTGGAAAAAATTACCTCAGAAGTGCAGGTAGTTTCATTTGGAGGAGCAACGGATCCAGCCGAGAAAATAGGTACATTCTTTATTTTCAAGTGCTTTGTGCTAATCGCGATATGAAATAGTGTCTGTAAACAAAAAGACTGTTTGAATCGCGTTTTTGTGTGTGAATGAATGAACAGCTTTTACCTAACTATATTCCAATACTGAGATGAGTAAAAATCGACTGAAATATGTTGAAATAAAATATTTTTGTATAAGCAACGTATTAAACTACAAATTAACATTTATATGTCCTAATCATAAAAACGATATGTTACATATGAAAGACAAGATGTCGTTTTTACTGTAAAATACTGCCACATCAAATAAGCTTGTTTGCTAAGATGTTATTATAGTGTTTGTTCGATTGTAGGCTATATTCAAACTAATTAATCCGCAACTGTGAAATATGTATGATAAAATGTATACTTTAGTATATAATACAAAGAAAGATTACATTTGAAATATAGTTAAAATTGTAATTGTTGTTGTAATTCTAACCTTTTTATTAAAATAACAAAAATATATGTTGGCTACATATAAATAAATCTTAGGTAAATCTTAAAAGCTCAATATAAGCCTCCTCTTTAAATTATTTGTATTGTGTTTTATTAGTGACACATTTGGGATATATTCCCAAACTTTCTGTAAAAACAGTATGAGAATTAACTGCACAATTACTAGAAATTTTTACATTTGATATTATACAATTTGCAAGCACAATTTGATAAAATAAATAAATAATTGGAACTGTGAACCAATTTTGTATTATATAGGCCTATATATATATATATATATATATATATATATATTGTCATTGCATTCTTGTGGCTCAGTGACACACCTGAATGAAAGGCTCATTAGTATGCAGCCCCATTATGCGCTCATTATGTGGGCCCATTGTCTTCTCAGGTGTGAATCACAGCAGGTCACACCCCTGCGGATATTGCCTTTCCAAACAAAAAGTGTCATTTTTAAATTTAAACCAATCTATTGTTTTATGTGAATGATAAGGCAGGATGATTTTCAGATCATTTTGAAGAAAAAACTCTAGGCGACAACATCCATTAGTCAAAAGTCTTGTGGACAGATAATTAGTATGTGTTTTGTGGCCTTATTTCAGAAACTTTAAGTTTTAGTTTTTTCAATAACCACGCATAAACAATATTCTCTCAAGAATACAAACATGTACATACATGTTGATAACACATTATGGTAGCCCTGTTTGTGCTAAATAGAGTGTAATTACACCTTTGCCAGTAATATGTTTATAAGCAACTGAAAAAAGCACAAATGTCAGAGTATGTCAAAACATCTCAAGGACCCCAAAAACACCTTGGACCCCAGAGGGTTAATCTCCTAAGCTGACATAGACGCCTGTCAAACTTTGTTGTTGTGATTAACGTACACGCAATACAGAGAGCTTTTCCCTCACCACTAAACGTGCTGCTTTAGTAAGATTCCGTGAAAAAAGTTTCAGCTTTTATTTTTCCTTTTACGCCCCGAAGAAGATATCACGGGTTCATCAAGTTCGTTGAAATCCATCCTCGATCACTTTTAATCAGCTTTGACGAAACTCCTCTCAGCTAGTGCGTCTTTTCAAAGTGACTAGCAGCCTTGTCACCTGACCTGAATACTGCCATTGATTCGCTAAAACAGACTTTTCGGGTTGTGTTCACAGACAACAAGGGTGCTTGTCGTTTCTGCTGTAAAACATGAAGTCGCGATGCCTTGACAGTGGAACATACCGGCTTTTGTTACAAAGGGTTCAGTCAATCTTGTCAGGCATCTATTTCAGCTGAGAAAAGTTCCGTGAGGATGTGGAGAGTGTCAAAATAAAGATACCGTATATCGACAGTTTTATGCCGATTGTATTAGTGGCATGCAAAATTATTTCCCATGTCCATCTACAGGTTTACAGAATTCACCAATGCTAAAAAAGGTACTATTGGAGAGAGACAGAGCAGCATTGAGTCATTCATTATTCAGCCAAGAGGTGCAAGTGTACCATCAGGGACATCCTAGGCAGAAGACCATCACTGAATCAATCATTAAGAAACTCATCATTTCATGCAACCTGTCACCGTCACTGATTGACAATCCCAGCTTCAGAATTTTTGTCCAGTAAGTCGGTGCAGCGTAACAAGAAGACTGAATGAGCTTGCAACAGTCAAAGAGGCCAAGATCAAATCAAAATTAGAGACAACAGACACTGTGTCGGTTACTGTGGATATCTGGACTGACAGGACCATGCGTGGCTTTTTAGGAGTTACTGCCCACTTCATGGAGCTAGACAGAAGCAACCCAAGACTCCAGTCAGTTCTGTTAAGCTGTGACAGATTCACAGGGTCTCACACTGGTGAGAGGCAGGGCCGGCTCTAGCCCTTTGGTTGCCCTAGGCGAGATTGAGTTTTGCGCCCCCCCAATAAATTGCATATACAAAAATACTACAAAGATTGTTCAAGGACATTTCATTATGACTCAAACAATGGATGAACAAACAAAAATGCTTTATTTATAGTCACTCAAACACTTCAACAATCAAATTATGACTTGAAGGATCAACAGTAATAAATTGTTTATGCAAAAATGCTACAAAGAATGTTTGAGGATATTTACCAAATTAAATAATAAACTCTAACTGTCCAAAACTACCTACCCTCTACAAAAAAAAAGTCTCTTTCGGCTTTCACCTTCAAAATTGATGCAGCATTACAATTTGACTCGTCTGGACTTTCTAATGACAAATTCGTTGATGGTATCATCAAATGATATTTTACTTGAGACCTCTTGGTTGATGCTCATCAGTGCAAGCCCATTGAGGCGTTCCTGACTCATCGTTGACCTCAGGTAGGTCTTAAGTAATTTTAATTTAGAGAAGCTTTTTTCAGCAGAAGCTACTGTCACAGGTAGTGTGACAGCGATTCTTAGGGCCACCCACATATTAGGAAAAACTTCTTCAAGTTTCTTCTCCTTCAGGTAATTCAGAATTTCCTTTGTCGTCATGCCAGCTTTTGGCAACACTGGGAAATGTTTCAACTCCATCGCCAGTTCTCTCCCATCAATATCTTTATGGTCACCGTGGCTCAGAGTGTTGCTGAGGGTTTCGCACTCCTTTGCAAGTTTTTCCTCTGGCAAATTAGGAAAGTTCACCAACACTCCAAACTTGTCCTCAACATCACCCAACAGCTTGAAGCGTTCTTGCAGTGATGTAACTGACACATCAACAATGACATTGAAAAAGGTAATTTCCAATTTCTTTAGCGCATCTCCCTCTGGCTCATCGGGTGATTCATAGGAGAACTGTCTTTTGTTTTTTCTCAGCCTTTTCTGCTTTAGGACAGTGTCCACATTCATCTCCTCACAGAGATCTCTTGCAGATACCTGAGCAGAAGCGAACCCACTGCTTCTGTAGCTGACCAGAGAGGCTTCAGTTGTCTTCAGGAGATTCAGAGCCACATCCAGTTGCATAGACATGGACTGTAATGCTTTGCTGACATGATGAATTTTGGCCAGCATGTCATACCACACAACGCTACAAATGGAGAAGCGGTATGACCCAACCTCTTCAGCCAAAGACTGTGCCTCTGTTTTAATCATAGAATCAGTGGTTTTCTCCCTGACCTCAAGAAGGGCATCCCTCACCTCCGCTGTCTGGAATCTCACAGCCTGTACACTGTTAATGCGACTTTCCCATCTTGTATCCGACCAGGATTTCACAGTCGTTTTGATGTGGTGCTTTAGGATGGTCCACCTTTGTGTGGAGGCAGAGAATAGTGTAAAAATTCTCTGTAGGTAGCCAAAATAGTTCATTGCATCTGTGGAGCTTTTTGCTGCATCAGCAACAACAAGATTTAAAGTATGTGCTCCGCATGGGACAAATAAAGCCCTGGGATTTTGTTTCAAAAGTCTGGCTTGGACGCCTTTTGTCTTTCCCTTCATGTTGGCGCCGTTGTCGTAAGACTGTCCCCGGCAGTCTTCAAAGGTAAGGTTAAACTCTTCTAGTCTCTTCAGAATAAGGTTGGTGAGGCTTTCTCCCGTGGATGATTCCACCTCAAGGAACCCCATGAAATGTTCTTTTACTGTAGGGGTGTCTGTGTCATCTACTGCAACCATTCGAACTATAACAGATAACTGTTCTATGTGGCTGAGGTCTGGGGTGCAATCCAAAATAATTGAATAATATTTGGCTTGCTTTATCTCCTTTAACATATAGTGTACAATTTTTTCACCAATGCAATCAATTAGTTCATTTTGAGTGTCCTTTGCTAAGTATGTTGTATGGCTGGCTCCTCTCTCCACATCAGCAACATGCTGTTTGAGGACAGGGTCAAATTTGGCCATGAGCTCAACCTCCTTAAGGAAGTTTCCATTGTTTGGCTGGTATAGCCTGTCTGATTTCCCCCGCAGGGGAATATTTCGCTCGGCCAAAGACTGTATTATGGCCACCAATCTAGTCAGGACTTCACGCCACCTCCTCCTTTCAGCTTCAAGGAGTGCCATTTCCATTTGATCAATTGTCTGGCCCTTTTCAAGTCGAGTCTCCAATTCCTTCCATCTGGTCATGTGCCCCGAATGCTCTGGACTGTGCTCGTGGCTTTTCAGGATCTCACTACAATTCTTCCAGTCATTTAGGCCACTACTAATGAGGTTATAATTTTTCTGTGAAAAGAGCTTGCAGCAGAAGCAATACAGAGTATTTTTTTTCCTTGAATATACAAGCCAGCTTCTCTTGATTTTCTCCCCATTTACTAATTTCCTGTAGAAGTGGTTGTAGTGGCAGCTTCTCCCATCATCTCTTTTTGGAAATGTAAAGTCTGGACTGGTCTGGTATGGTCCTCTGCTAACTAACTCTGTCCTTACCGCATCACAGAGGGCTGGCCAGTCAGCAGGATCTATAGGTGCTCCCTGGATATCAGGAATTGCAGAGGGCGAGGTGTCTGCAGGTGGCAGTGTAGTAGCAGAGCATGTTGTGTTTGTTGTTCCCTCACCTTAAGGAAAATGCATACATGCAAAATTGATGTTAATGCTTTAATAGGGGTACACAATGTAAAGCAAAAATGCAATAACAAATTAGTACTCTTCATTTTAAGTTATAATACAACAGATGGTAAATATATAAAAAAATTACATAATTACAATGCTGTGCTTAAGCTATACATTACTATACTATCCACCTTATTCTGCTCTAAACAATGCGCGCTGCCATGACGACGACTCCGGTTGTCAACTTCCGGTTCGTAGCGATCGACCGGTAAGTTACTAGCAGAGAGAGAATGAGTTCAGGTTCCACATGTGCTGTTGTTGGTTGTTTTAACAATTCAAAGAAGATACAAAACTTTTTAGAAACTGAGTGCTTCGAGCATAAGATAAGAAGGAGAGAATGTCCGTGTCCGGTTCCGTATCAGCTACATTCAATGCCAGAGTGTAGACATTTAGAGTGGTTAGCTGCGCTAAAACTGAAACATCCACCGAAAAAGGTTTACGTCTGCTCGCATCATTTTGTTGACAAACGCCCCACGGATGACCATCCCAACCCGGAATTATACCTTGGATATGACAGACCAGTGGTGAAGAAGAGACGTGCAATTGTTCGTGTCGAAGCGACAGGTAAGCCACTTTTAATGTTGAATTCTGTTGAGTTAACGTTAGCTACCTCCGGTTGTTTACATTTTACAAAATATTTATTTTATCTGTGGGCAGCCTAACCTATATTTTTACAATCAATATGCCCCAGCCTGAAATATTCGTGTCATCTGTGGGCAGTCTAACCTACATTTTATGAATAATATGCCCATTATGTGGATAATATGTAATAATTTTATGTAACACTATGCCCATTATGTAATAATATGCCCATTATATGCCCATAATGTGTTTACATTTTTACGAGCTCCACCGGCCTGAAATATTCTTGTTATCTGTGGGCAGTCTAACCTACAGTTTTTTTTTAACAATATGCCATTTATGAGTAAATATGTTAAAAACATGGCCATTAATGGTTTATGCCTTTGTCCACCGAATGTTACTGTAGGTTTAATGCTATATGAGTGCTATCTTTATGTGGGCTAGGTAGTTGTTAGCCTGAGCGAGGAAGAGCTTCCATCACCATTTATCATAAGCTTTTACTATAATGTTGTCAGTGTGAGAAACATGGACAGAAAGAGTTTAACATGTAGCCTATGTGCTCTTTTTTTTTTTCAGCAACAGCAGAAGTGACAGACCAGGAGGATGAGGGCATACCTGAAGTGCCACAAGTATCATACAGCACTATTTCCACCCAGTGGGAAGATCCATTGCTTTGGGACCACAACTATGGTGAACAGCAGGGTGCTGATGAGACAGCCAAAGATGCCACAACACAAACTGAAGATTTCAGCTACTCCATGCTTCAGAGTGATGCCGATTCATTCCTCTACACTGGAGTCTCACTGGAAACCTTCAACTCTCTTGTTTCCACCTTAGATGGATTTGCTGAAAGGGCTTTTGTTTTGTCAGTGCGTGATCAGATACTAATGACACTGATAAAATTGAAATTAAATCGTGTGCTGGGTGACCTTGGTAGGCAGTTTCATGTGTCTCAGAGTGTTGCCAGTAAGGTTATCTCCTTCTGGATTGATAAAATGGAGGAGGTCTTGCGCCCTCTTATTATCTGGCTCCCAAAAGAAACCATTAAGGCCACTATGCCAACTGCATTCAAGAAGTTTTTTCCCAACACTACCTGTGTCATTGACTGCAGCGAAAGTTTATTACAGAAGGCGAAAAATCTTGACTCTAGAGGGGAGTCCTACAGCCATTACTACTCGCACAACACAATCAAATACCTTGTTGCTGTTGCCCCATGTGGCTTAATCATGTTTATCTCAACTGGATATGGAGGACGTGCCAGTGACAAATATATCACTATGAACTCTGGTATCTTGGACTATTTAAAGCCTGGAGACGAAGTCATGGCAGATCGTGGGTTCTTGGTTCGTGATTTGCTGTTTGAAAAAAGGGTCAAATTGGTTCTGCCTGCTTTCACTAGAGGGGGTGCCCAGCTAACTGAGGAACAAGTCACAGCATCTCGCAGGATTGCAAATGTTCGGATTCATGTTGAGAGAGCAATCAGACGACTTAAAGTATACAAGATCTTGTCTCAAGTAATACCAATAAACATGACCCCCAAAATTGAAAAAATCCTCAGAATCTGTGCGGCCCTCGCTAACTTAAGGGGTGATCTCATCTGTGAGTAATAAGTGAAAACAGTGATGTTCTGAGGTTGTAGTTTCATCTGCACACACACACACACACACACACACACACACACTTTACACATCTACATAAATTGCTCCTGTATATTTCATATTGACACTCGCTGCCTTTTTTAATTTTTGACTGTTTATATTTACTCTTTGTATGAAATTTAGCCTGAAATGGTTTTGGATAGTCATGTTAATTCAAAAAATCTTGTATAATATGAATTACTGTTTTTTTTATATTTTATATATATATATATATATATATATATATATATATATATATATATATATATATATATATATATGATATTTGTATTTTTGTAATTGAATTTGTCATGAAAATAGCTTTGAATGCTGATATGGCATTAAATAAAATAATCTGAATCTGTAAGAAATTTGTTGTTATTATTTGAGTTTGTGTACAATAGATTTTATCAGATTTGCATACAATTTTACATGAACAACATTATGTATTCATAAATATTCACTTATGTACAACAATACTTATGCTCAGCATTTTTACATGTATAAAATTGTTTGGGTAAAAAAATTAGTTTTCATACTGTTAACAGCAGCAGCACCTAACAGTTGTTTTGTGATTTGAACTAAATGTTTCTGAGGGATATTTTCTATTAATTCATTATGCTCATGTATCTGTTCTGCAGTTTCAGTCGCTGACCAACAAATTCATCCACAAGCTGGGGCAACATTGTTGAGAAATAAAATCTCTTCAGATGTCCTACCCTCTCCAGAACATAGGGCTCATCAAATGGTACAGTGAACATAACTGTGTCAATTGGGCTCCAGATAAACAATTTGGCCATCTTCAGACCGGCACAAAACATGCCTAATTGTATCTGCATGTAATATCCTCGACTACCGGTTTTCTGAAGTTGTGGTACTCCATCTACTAGCTTGATGTCACTGCAGTTATGGTCAAGTTGATCCAAGAGGGTAGAATGGAGTTTACTTGGGACGGGACATTTTATTTCGAGTAGGACAGATGAGTCAATTACCCCATCTGGGCTGGCTGACAACCATGGCTCTGTGACACTAACAACGATGCCCCTGTGTGTAATACTCATGCCTTGCTCTCGAAGTGCATTACCAGCAACCACCTCATTCTCCTTACCATAGTTTGTGGCATAGTTGCCACGAAAGGAGGGGTACAGGTGCTCTGCCATAAACTTATCAGGATTGGTGGATGCTCTAGAAGGAACCTTTTTAGCTGAACTTGCAGTTATTCTCAATTTTCTTGCATTGTGCCACAAATCGGAAGAACTCTGCTCCCTTGTTTCAGATTCTAAAGTAGAAGCCTGTGCACAGCTCACTTGAACATACAACTCATAGAAACTTTTACATGTCTCACATGTGAGATCAGAACCAGCATGTGTTTGATGGGGTCTTAAAAATCTTGCATCTACTGCAGTATTTGCAAGGCTACAAGGTTGCTCTATACTGGTTTTACACTGTAACACTTGCCCAATAGACTGTTTTTTAACTAGAAAAGTGGCTTTGTTGGGTCTTTGTCTACATTATTTATCAATTCTGCTTGTGACATATATTGTGGGGTGTTTGGTAATGGCTGAGCACCTGACACACTAATGCTAAATTCATCTCCTGCCCTGTGGTGGCTGAAATTTATGTCCCTCAGTCGTTTTGGCTCAAGGTTCCTGACTGTCCCTGCATTCCACCTGCGCTGCTCATCTGTACATGCAAGCCCTGTCTTCCCGGTAGTAACTGCATTCTCAACCTGTCATGAGCACATTCACCTAAAACGTTACCAGAATCTGCTCTATATGCTTTTGCCATGTGTTTCAGATTGTGTCATCCCCACATCGCTAAACTAAATCGAAAAAAACATGCATCAAATGTGATCTGATCACGTTATTTTTTATTAAATCACAGATAAAAACAAAATGAACTTTTTTCTTTTCTTTATACCTTCCAAAGGATAGCTGATGCATGACTGCACGATCGCCCTAATCCAGCAATACATGAACATCCGGCAGTCTCTATCACCCCCGGCTGCTGCAGCATAACCCAAGCAATAAGCTTAGGCTGATTAGCACTTTGACTTCTGTCTACCTCTGCTTTCAAAAATACATAGTCTCCGTGCTTCAGTAAGGAAATGCGCCCGACTTTATTACTAAAGAAGTAATTGAAGGCCTCTGTGCTTTTGTAATTGCGCATCTCCTCATGATCTACACCCTCCGAAAAAATTAAATAATTAATAATGTCAATATGGCTAACTCCTGGCCAAAGCTTCATGTCATCCACCCAACCTGTCAATTTTGAGGGATGTAGCACTCTGATACGGTCGCCTTCACGATCTTTTGTGATTTCATCAGCGGTGTGTAGCCACCGACTACTTCCCATCTTGACAGAATAATTATCTTATACTTTAATAACTACAATCTATCACCGCAGCCTTTACGCGAGTGCTAGCATTCTATGTAAACAAACACTTCAACCGGAAGTAGAAAACCGTTTAGTCAGTTGAACCCGCTATGAATCATGGGAAATAGAACGGGCGAAGAATAAGGTGGATAGACCAGCAAATAGAGTATAATAGACCAGCAGTGTTTGAGATTAATTAATGAGGAATGTCAGCTTGGTTTTACTTAGAAAGAAGTCACTGAAGTTTTAAATTGTGATCGAATAAATGGTATTCAAGGGTCTTACTTGCTTCAGGCTGAGTGTCCCTGGTCTCAGTGGTCTGTGTTTCACTGGTGCCTGGAATGCTGGATGTGGCCCCTTCATTTGCAACAGCCAGATCAGTGGTGTTAAATTAAATTAGTGAAAATGACTAAAACTGTGGTTGAAATTAGATTCATAGGGATGGGATGTTATTGTGATTTCCATGTGTTTTCATTATCTTCTAGTACATATTGTCAGATGGTTGTAAGCTCGAATTAGTTATTCAATGGACTAACTTCCTTCAGGCTGCGTGTCCCTGGTCTCAGTCGTCTGTGTTTCACTGGTGCCCTGAGTGCTTGATGTGGTCCTGGGTGTCCCTTCACCTTCACCTGTATACAAGCATATTGTATAGCCAACAAGCAGTGAGTGAAATGATGAATGTGGTTGAACTTCTTTAAGAAAATAAGCTATTGTATTTTAATACATGCTAACCTTTTTCTATTGTATTTTAAAGTATGAATGTGGCTTGAATAAATATGATTAAATAGACTCACTTGTGTTCCGGGCCTGTGTGTCACTGGTCCCTGCAGTACTACTACTGGATGTCCCTACTCCTGCAGCTGTATGTATTTAAACACAGAGTTCATCCATGCTGTTTGCTACACAATTGCATTTGGTCATTTCTATCATCCTACCACATAGTTGCATTGTACATTTTATCTCTGACCATGTAACTTGTAGTAGATAAATTACAATTAGTACCACCACTAGGGCTGGGAAAAAAATCGATTTGAAATAAAAATCGAGTTGGTAGGTCAAATCGATTCACATTTTCAAAAAATCGATTTTTTAGATTTTTTTTCTCTCCCTCATCAGTATAGCATATACATTTTGCATTCGCCAAATCTTCCTTCAGAGTTTCCGTAGCACGCTCCCTACGGCGCAACCCTCTGCCACTCCCCCGACGGCAGCGTATTCATATACAAACAACAACATGGCAGAAAGAGAGCAGCTCCTTCCGAAGAAATGCTCATCGACGTCAGTAGTGTGGAGTTGGTATGGATTTACAGAATCTGATGAGGAACAGAAAATACCTCGATGCAAACTTTGTCTAAAGGCTGTTGTTGTTGCTGGTAGCAGTACGACAAATCTGTTTCAGCATTTAAAGCGGAAACATGCGGCTGAGTGGGAGAAGTGTCGCCGCCTTCGATCAGAAAACGACTCTAGTGGCGTTAGCGCTAGCACCCCGTTAGCAAAGCAAACAACTCTTCAACAAAGCTTTTCAAGCAGTGTACCGTATGAGAAGAGCGGGGCAAGGTGGAAAGCCATAACGGAGGCAATTACCCTCTACATAGCTACGGATATGCTGCCAGTTTACTCTGTTGAGAAGAGAGGGTTTAACAACTTGCTGAAAGTTTTGGACGCTCGATATACAGTACCCAGCCGCAAGTATTTCTCTGATGTTGCTCTTCCTCAGCTGTATAACAACACTCGGCAAAAGATAATAAGCGAGTTGAAGGGAATTGACTTTTACGCTGCCACTACTGACCTGTGGTCGAGCCGAACCATGCAGCCTTACATGTGTCTTACGGTTCATTATGTCAGCGAGAGCTGGGAGATGCGAAGCGTCTGTCTCCAAACGTCATATTTCCCTCAGGACCATACGGGCCAAACTATTGCACAAGAGTTAAAGGATGCTCTGAACTCCTGGGGCCTTTCAGAGGAGCGCCTTTCCTGTATGACGACCGACAGTGGCTCCAATGTAATCAGGGCTATGAAGGACAATAATTGGCCAAACCTCAAGTGCTTTGGACATCGACTGCACAATGCTGTCGGTAAGTTTGTGTGAAAATAAGTTTATATTTTTTCAACTCAACATTGTTATATGCATTTCCCCTGACTATTTTAAAAGGTAGTTTTTTGGTCAATACTACTAGTACTACACTGATTTATCTATTACCATTTAAGACTATATGGTATAAGTATGGTGTTACAATAAATATGGGAAAAATACATTTCTAAAATAAAGATAAAAATAATTTGTATTTTGTACCTTAGCTGTGTGGGTAGGGAATGTTTAAAAAATGTACACTTACTAAAACTAAATATTGTTTTTGTTTTTTTGTTCTTTTTTTATTATAGTGAATGGTGTGAAAGATGAACGGATTGACCGTGCCATTGGAGTGTGTAAAAAGGCAGTTTCTGCTTTTTCATACAGTTGGAAAAAAAGACGGGACATGGCAGAGGTTCAGGCAGAGCTGGGTCTTCCTCCTCATCAACTGGTAACCGAGTCACTGACAAGATGGGGTTCGCGCCAAAAAATGATTGATCGTCTTCTCGAACAAGAGAGAGCCATCAGCCGTGTTCTGGGTGCTGATAAAAAGACCCGCCATCTTGTTCCTACATGGCAAGATCTGGAGGTTTTAGATGCCACAAATAAAGCGATCAAACCCCTTCAGGACTTTACTGACGCGTTGTCCGGAGAATCTTATGTAAGCGTTTCATACATTAAACCTGTGCTGCATCTGTTCAAAACAAGTCTCCTTCAGCGAGAAGAGAAAGATGTAGATCTCACCGCTACAATAAAAAGAAACATTATGTGCTACCTTGAACAGAAATACAGTGACCCTGAGAATGACGAGCTCCTGGACATGGCTTCTCTAATGGATCCACGGTTCCGTACCACCTACATTACCCTGGACAAGTTGGACATTGTTAAGAAAAGAGCGGTCACTGAGCTTTCTGCCCTCTGCTCAGAGAAAGAAGGTCCTACTGTACAAATGTGTCAAGAAGAGAGCCCACCTAAGAAGAAAACTTTAGCTGCCTTCTTCAAGAAAGCAGCACCTGCTGCATCACTGTCCCACCAGTCAACAAAGGAGAAAATTGAAGCAGAGCTCACCTCCTACTTACTGGGTCCTGAGGTGGATCCTGACACTAACCCACTTGAGTGGTGGAAGCAGCATCAGCCCAACTTCACAAGACTCAGTCATCTGGCAAAAAAATACCTGGCCATTCCAGCAACTAGCGCCCCATCGGAGAGGGTCTTTAGTGTGGGTGGGGGTATTGTCACCTGTAACCGAGCTTGCCTCAAGCCTGCTGTAGTTGATAGGCTAATTTTCCTCGCAAAGAATGTTTAAAATGCAATTAAAATGCATTTTATGTTGTTTAAAATGCATGTTTAAAATGCATTTTTTATGGAGAGTCGAGAGTGGTGTTACTGTTCAACTGTACATGTTCAATTCCATTAAGAGTTACCTCATGATTTTTTGTTGTTTTATTAGCTCAATCCAAATACATTACAAATAATTTGGATGTTGCACAATCTTTGTTGCACACTGAACAGTGACAGTGCAATTTTGTTCATGTTGATGCACTTTAATTAAATACAATAAATCATTATGATTTTTTGTTGTTTTATTAGCTCAATCCAAATACACTACAAATAATTTGGATCTTGCACAATCTTTGTTGCACAGTGACAGTGCAATTTTGTTTATGTTGATGCACTAATTAAATACAATAAATATATATTTTCAAAATATATTTACAGTTTGCAGTTATTTTGTTTTAAATGGAAGGGGGGAAAAA
Organism: Rhinichthys klamathensis goyatoka; assembly: GCF_029890125.1. Classification (NCBI taxonomy): domain Eukaryota; kingdom Metazoa; phylum Chordata; class Actinopteri; order Cypriniformes; family Leuciscidae; genus Rhinichthys; species Rhinichthys klamathensis. The sequence continues at coordinate 5,403,808 of NW_026606705.1, forward strand.
AATCGAATCGAAAATCGTAAATCGAGTTTTTTATAAAAAAATCGCAGATTTTTTTGGGGGGGAAAATCGCCCAGCCCTATTTTTACTAATCTATTAGGCTGCTACAAGGCTAAATAATACTACTGATTACAATTAGTAGTATTAATGTGATGTGATTATAAAAGTAATAATTGCTAATGATAATAACAATAACAGCAACAATAGTACTAGTTGTACTTACAAAGTTCAGAGAGAGGCGAACATGAGGGATCAGGTGTCCTTTCTCCAGCAGGTGCCGGCTTCTGCAAATATTGCCTGAGTGCATCTGCCATGGCATGGCCAATTTAAAAAAAACAAAAAAAAACAACAACATCTTTTAGTATATTCCTGGAGGGGAACTGTACAGAAGGGTGAACACCACACAACACCAATATCACCATAAATAATGGTTACTGTGTGTGTGTGTATAATGAGCCTGCTAGTTTCTGTTTAACTCACTAAACAGAACTTATGCATTAATAATGAATGTAGAGAGAGGAACTGTACTTTTCATAACTAGCATTAATACGTTATCCAAATACTGGTCTTTTGACATTTACATCCATGTAGGTTATCAGTGAAGTTACGTTTGCTAGTAATACGTAGCATTAACAAAATAGCAAAGTAACTAGCTAGCTAGCTTAGTGACAGCAATGAAACGTTCAATATTAGGTGATGATGCGTCATGCAGCAAAATACTAAGCAAATTTATTTCATTTAACACCTTAAAGGCTGAGATGAGAAGTCTTACCTCTATACTGGGCTTTCCTTTTATCTTCTTCCTTTCTCCGTTTTCGTCCCTGTGCACCGGAGGGTTTATTAGACCGCTTCATTTTCTTCATCAACGCGCCAGCAGCTGCGCGCACTTGCCTAACGTAACGGCGACCCTAGAGGGCGCCGGCGCGGCCGCGCCCCCAACATATTTGTCGCCCTAGGCAACCGCCTAGTTCGCCTATAGCAATCGCCGGCCCTGGTGAGAGGATTAGTGAAAAATTTGAGGAAGTATGTGATAACTTCAACATAAAGCACAAATTAGATTACATTATCTCTGACAACACTTCGAACATGAAGAAAGCCTTTACGGTTTGTTTCCCCTCTGTTGTAGTGACAAGATGGAACAGCACTCTGCGCCTTGTTGAAGCAGTCACTGACTTGGATTTTCAAAGCCTGAATACACTCCTGGACACCCAAGGTCATAAAGGGTCAAATAGGTATGTGTACCCACCATTTCCAAAGACAATCTATCACACACATGACATTATATGCATATTAAAAATGCCAGTTATGTTGTATATTGTCTTCCTAGATTGATTCACAACATTGACACTGTGTATATCAGTCCCATGATGCTGTAACTAAACATGTTTTTTGATAAACTTACAGACCTTGTCTTGGCTGAGGCTCGGAAACTGACTGTACCTGAAAGCAGCAGTGGAGACGATGATCAGGAGGATCAGTCACCACCTACTAAAACTCCACGTCTTTTCTCTGGCTACCGGAAGAAAAGCACCAAGAAAAGTGTGGATCACGGCTCATCTGTCCAGACTGAGCTCATCTGCTATATCCATCTGATGAAGGTGAAGTGGACTATCTTGAGTTCTGGAAAAGACAGTCCAAGGCATTCCCGCAACTCTATCTTGTGGCTATGAGAGTGCTTGCTGTCCCGGCTACCAGTGCACCAGTGGAGAGGGTGTTCAGCCATGGAGGGCTTATCATGCGTCCTCACCGTGCCAGGCTTTCGGCGAAGACACTGTCATACTTGTTTTTTTGTTGTTTTTTAAATGTAACCAATGTGTTGTTTAAAGACTTTTAGTGGATTTAAAGCCACTAAAGTTTGTTACCAGAAAGGTCAGCAGGCCTATATCTAGGGTTTTGAGAGAGCTAATTTAGAAGATCAAGTGGTCTTCTTATCTCAGTTTAAGTGGTAATTGTTTGATTTAAATTTCTTCAGTTGTTTTTCTCAGTTTTTATAGTTGTTAAATAGCAATACGGAAAGTATCAGTTCTCACATGTTTGCACCATGGTTGGTGTATTAACTTTAAATACAGATATTTTCCTCAAAATTGAACACTGAAAAATGTAATGCATTGTGAGGTTGGGCTTTACAGCCAGTTAGTAACACAGACAAACATGTATTCTTTGGTGCAGATACCAAAATGTTGAAAAATACAGTTACAAAATTGAAACAGAGTTCTTGATTTGTGTTTCTTCAGATTGCATTGCAGTAGACCCCATACAACTGATTTTGATACTGTACTGTATGGTAGTAGCTACAGGACATGCTCTGAATTCATAAGATTTAACAATACAGTGTTAGCAGATCAGATCAGACTTGAGACTTGACTTGGACTCGTGGCAAAAGACTTGAGACTTGACTTGGACTCGAGCTCAAAGACTTAAGACTTGGACTTCCAAAACATGACTTGTGAACATCTCTGATTAAGCAGGCCGTCAAAAAACAAACGCCGTCTCTGTAGGCAGCCTAGGCTCCGAGATCTGCACACAAAAACAATTGGTTTTACCAACCACTCAAAACCAAAATAAATAGTGTTCCAACCAATCACTGACATGGGTTCGTTGATAGACGCTGGCTTCTTCTTTAGCTCCGACTTTGCGTGCAACCGTGCACGAGCGCAAAACCTCACAACACCCGCCCCCTGTCGGCGATTGGTTGGAACACTATTTATTTTGGTTTTGAGTGGTTGGTGAAACCAATTGTTTTTGTGTGCAGATCTCGGAGCCTAGGCTGCCTACAGAGACGCGTTTTTTTGACAGCCTGCTTATGGGGCGGGCAGCTAGCAGATCGTTAGGAAAGATAAGATGAATGTGATAATTTATGTGTGGGCCTTTTTTGGGCCTGAAATCGCTGATACAACCTTTAAAATCAATGAAAATAAAATTTTTCCATTACAGTCATCTTCTCAGTTCTCGTGCATGCAAGACCCATGTGCAGAGGCCCATACACAAGAAAATGAATAGTTGAATAAAGTATTTTTGCTTTGCGCACACCTATGGGGACAGAATTAGATCTATTTCAAAAATGCTGCTGCACTGCTATATGCTGGATGCTATTTAGTTATTTCATGTCAAATGTTTGTAAAGCCAGGTAGCCTACATCCATGATATGCTCAAGCCTTACCTCACTGAATTATGCTTTTATATTTCATTTTCAGCTGCTGCCATGTTCTTTTAATGCCTGCAGGATTGCACCTACATGAAAATTAAAATTAGGTTGAATAACATAGGCTACTGTTCTTCCAGTTTCACCTCTGATATTATAACAGTTGGGTAAGTTACTCTAAAATAGTTATTAATTACTAACTACAAATGACATCTTCAACAGTGTAATTAGATTAATGTAATAATTTCTATCTCTAGAATGTATTGGTCTACTTATTACTAAATCCCATATCAACCTCAACCACTTGAACAATACAAGGAGAGACAAGAAACTGCACTTTAATGCTTTCAAATTAACAATATACAATTGCATGAATTATTCTTGAATTGACCAAAGTGTGTAGAGAGTGAAGGTTACATTAAAAATATACCTTTTAAAAATGTATGTTAAATCCACTATTGTTTTAAACAGAATTGTTCTATAGTCTATGCAGTATTTAATGCAATTACATCAGATATTACTTTAAATTACAGAAGAATTAAGAGTAATCCCTTTAATTGAATTACAGTATTTAGATTACTTGGTAATTAATTATACCCAACACTGTATAACAGTAATTAAAAAGTAAACTTAAGCATTGACTTGAGCAACTATTTTCTCCCAAGCTAAAACAGTTCTGCTGGTGAGAAATATGCAGATCTCTTTTTGTCTGGCGCTGTTGCTATGGTGACTCAAAATATCTGCAGTTGTGGTGTACGCGCTTAACTCAGAGGGCCCTATCTTGTACCCGGCGCAAATGACTTTGTACACTGACGCATGTATCATTGCTATTTTGCACCCGCGCAAAGCGGGCTTTTCCCTCCACAGACACACGTCGGTAAACTAGGAAATGAACTTGAGCTCCCTGGGTGGGTCGGCGCAAAAAGGAGGCGTGTTTTGGCGCAAACATTCCCTAGTGCTATTTTGCAGTTCCAGAAAACAATTCCGCCACTGACCAGAAAAAACCTAGTCTAAAGTCAGAGGTGCGTTGCGTGTTGTTCATAATGCTATTTTAAGCGCGCATGCTTGGCCATAATAGCGGGTGCACAACGCCCATACACTTTGATACTCTCATCAACACAGATGCAGCAGTTTTTATTTTTGCAAATCATACATTATAACAAGGAAAAATATTAACACATGAGGGAAATCATTGAGATGTCCATGAAGATGTTTTTTTTCTTTCTTTTTTTTTCTCCCATGCCTGTTTAACCGACGCTGATTTGGGTGGGTTTCTCCCATCCTCATACAACGTCACTTCTCTGTCTTTCTAATGACGGTGTTCAACTATAACCGTCACACATAGTTCCACGGCGGCATCCATCTTTGTAAATGTACAAAATCTGCTTCACCGTCGCTGTGCTGTCGTCATCGTGTAAAGCCCGCCCCAACGTTTCTGATTGGTGTCGTGATTTCTGCGGACTGGAAATGGGTTTCAATGAGCTCTTTGCCAGACTAACTTTCAGAGCAAATCTAAATTTGCCGGAAGTTGTCTGGATTTTCCCAGGCTATAGCCACACGTGTGTATCAGTAAATTTGAAGTCACAGAGAGAAATGTTTTAAGAGTTGCAAACTTGTAGACTTTTTTTCTCTTCCACAAACAACACAACAGTTACACCTTCTCAAATTCTTCATTGCACAAATCCTGTTCTACAAATCACAAATTAAGAAACTCGTATGCTCACATTTTTGCTACAGTTGCTGCGGTTAATATGGTGCAAAACGCATTTACACACCCACATCAAAAAATGTGAAGTCTCAGAGAAATGTAGTCTATCCGCATATCAGTATGTGAATTCATCCAATGAGAGTTGCACACTTGTAGAATATTTTCTCACAAATGTCTTGTATATTTTTCTAGCACAAACACAAGTACATAACTACAGCTGCTTGAATCTGCTGCAACTAATCTCAAACACTGTTTTTTGCTTTCAAGTGACAAGTTTCGCGCACTCTCCCTTTGGCACCATTGATCTGTGAAATGTGGAGCAAAAATGAGTTGTGAATCCATAGAGGCAGTGGGTGGAGCCTACATGAATATTCATGAGTTTCCCGGGCATGCGCGTGGAACTGCTCATTTGAGTTTGCTCCTCGTTTCTCAGCAGGTTTAATGGATTATTTCCAAAAAGGTAAATACAGTTTCAGCGCGAACTTGAACATTTGGCCAACGCACAAAATTAAAAAATTGCCAGAAAATGGGACAATTTGCCCGAGTGTGTCGATCAGCTGACACACGTTCAGTGCACGAAATTGAACTGCCTGAGTATACTGTTCTTTACATGCATGGCCAAGCGACCACAAATAAGCTTGTTTGTCCTGTCACCATAATGGCTGTCGCTGCTACCCTAGAAGTTGAGTTGATGGTGGATACCGGCTCATCCGTCTCCATTTTACCAAAGTCTATATATGATGCCAGCTTAAGTTCCGTGCCCCTTCAGCAACCTAATGCTCGCCTGGTCACATACTCATGTGCAGCGATCCGTGTATTGGGTTGCTTGCCCGCCACCGTGTATAGAGATCGGTCACACGCTCCGCGAAATTCTTCATAGTTGATTCAGAAACTGCATTGCTGGGCATGGATCTAATAAAAGGTTTATGCTTGCACTTTGAGGGTCAACTCTTGCTTCCTCCTCTTCCTCTTACTGGATCTCAGGCCCCTTCTGCAGCTGTAATGTGCCTTTCAAATCCATCCGCACCTGAGAGCGCACTCGGATGCGCAAAAGGCTTTGCTCACAAAGTGAAGCTCTCAGATAATGTGGCCCCGGTCCATCAAAAACTGCGGCGCTTACCGCTGTCTGTGCGCTCTGCTGTTTCCAATGAACTGATCACCTTCTCAAAGGAGAAGTAATTGAAAAAATGTATATGTCACCCTGGGTTTCTCCGATCGTCGTCAAACGGGTGGCATCCCCCTATGTATCGGTCTCAGATAACCCAATAAAGCCATCGTGACTGAGTTATCCCTTGCCACATACAGTATGGACGAGTTGCTGTCATTACTTAGTGGGGCTACATTATTTTCAACTATTGACCTGCAAAGTGCGTGCCATCAGGTCATTTTGCACGCTGACAGTAGAGGGCCAGTCCCGTTTCTGCCGAGTTCCGTACGGGTTGGCCTCTGTGCCATCGGCGTTCCAGAAGATGATGTGCATTGTCTTAAATTATTTACTGAACGTGGCAAATTACTTGGATGTAGGGGTGTGACGGTTATTATATAACCGTGAGACCGACAGTTATAGTTGAACACCGCCATTAGAACTCCATAACCGCCAAAACCGTGTTATTAAAATATCTTGCAGATAATGTTATTCTAATATCAGTGTTGGGGAGTAATGGAATACATGTACCAGCGTTACGTATTCAGAACACAAATTATGAGTAACAGTAATCTCCACAGAACATTAAATATTCATTTTATTTTATGTTTCGTGTTTGCATTTATGAGGAAAAAACAATGTTACGGATGTGACCGGTCTGAAAGCGCCACTGAAAGACGTGACATTTAATCACATCTCACAGAGTAAAACGTTCACAGAGAAAAACGTTCACAGAGACATCAAACAGAAAGCACAAAACTTTTCTTTAAAGTGAATTTCGTTTTGTATTAATTGTATCTTAATTTTAATCAATGTTTCATCAACCAATTGCCTGGATTTAATAAATAATAAGTAAATATAGCAGATGATAGATAATCACGAAACGGAGGTGCTGGCACCTGAACTGGAGCTCGTCTCATAAATGAACCGAAACTCAGCGTAAGGTAGCCTACTTGCCTCACAGACATGTCTACTTTTAAACAGAACAATTCAAACCGAAAGAAAACAGACTTACAGACTGCTCTCTGCTTATGTAATCCGTATGAAGTGTGCATTTCTCTCTGGCTACTGCGAAGATCGCGAGTTAGCATCGTCAACTTTGCAGCCGACACTGACAAAGAAAGGCCTGTTTTTTTTTGTTAAGGATTTGTTTACTGTGTGATTCATTTAATGGAAAGCACATTCACTGCTAGTTGTCTTGCTGTTAATTTAAAATAAACGTAGAGCAAGTAGCTAATCAGTGTCTGCTCGTTTATTCAAACTAAGTTGTCCTATAACAGACGAACGTGAACGCACCGGCTCTGAACGCACCGGCCTTTGCGTCAAGAACTCTCAATCCGGCCGAACGCAAATACTCGACTGCATGCGCTTTGGCGGTCGAGAAATGGAGGGCATACTTGTGGGGTCGGACGTTCAAATTGCGTACTAACCATCAGGCACTAACCACTCTACTCACCACAAAAGGGGGGGGGGGGGAGACTGCGCAGGAATGCAATTACGAATTTATCTACCGACCAGGCTGTCATAACTTCACTGCCGACCGTCTGTCACGTCTTCCTTTTCCTTTTGTATCCATGGAAAGTAATGCGGACTCTGAGCCTGAACAAGTAACTTTGCTTACTTCTGCATTGACTGCTGTGAACCCGAAATAATTTGCAGCTGCTTCTTCTTCCTGCCCTGAGATGTGTAAGTTGCACGTACAGATACAGCAAGGCTGGCCTCGTTACTCTTCACACGTTGACCCGCTCTTGCTGCCATTCTACAAATTGAGACATGAACTTGCTTCATCCTTAGGGGATCACGTCTCATTGCACCTGTGTCATTACATCATAGGTTAGTGATGCTCGCGGATGAGGCACACCAGGGCATCGTGCGAACTAAGCAACTACTGCGCAATCTATATTGATGTTCTGCGGATGGATGAGTCAGTCACGCGCTTTAGCTCGTCATGTCAACTGTGTCTTCCTTTTGACAAAACCGCTAAAGTAAATTCTGCCCAACTTCAGCCTGGGCTCTTTCCTGCTGAGCCATGGAGACAACTAGCAATGGATGTAGTGGGCCCATTCGAGTCGGCTACCTGGGACTGTCGCAATGTCGCAATGGCCTGAAGTTGCATTTGTGTCTTCAGTGAGTTCGAAACACGTGACTAATTTCCTCACCTCCGTGTTTAGTCGTCATGGGAACCCAGTGTGCATAGTGACGGATAATGGACTTCAATTTACAGCTGCGGAATTTTCTGACTTTCTTGAAGCGAGGGACATCGCTCATGTACGCAGGCCGGTATACCATCCAGCTGCCAACGGAGCAATTGAGCATTTCCATAGAGTGCTCAAGAGTTGCCTTCAGTCTGCAATAATGCAGTCGAAATCATGGAAAAGAACTGTCACAGAATTTCTCCACGTCTATAGAACGACTCCTCACTCCACGACTGGCGTGACTCCGTTTGAATTGCTGCATGGGAGAAAAATGCGCACTCGCCTCAATGTCTTGCCCTCTCTAACTTTTGGAGTCCCTACGGATGTTATGCGCCAGCAAGTGACACGAAGAGCAGAGCATGCCATACTCTTCTAAAACAAGGGAACAAAGTGTGTGTTAAGGTTCCTTGGCACGTACCAAAAGGACACCCAAGGTTTTCAGAGCAAAAAGAAATCAGAAAGAAAATGGGGAAGAATACTTTCATTCTTTTTGGACAATAAGAAATGGCATGCATCAAAACTATCTTTTTTCCTAGTGGATTGACCAGAGCCGATGTGGCTGATTGGCTTACGCAGCCACCTCAGGAGCAGGTTCATGTTCCCAGAGCTGGGCCGGATGAGTGTGTTTTAACTTGTCCTCAGCGTGTGAGGTAGCCTGGTCCCACCAGACTCTCGTACATTTCATTTGTACAGAGTCTGGCCTCGCTCCATAGACAAGCGTTAACTTCCTTGTAGGCGGGTACTCTGTTGACATTTAAAACGATTGTATCTGCCCAGAGCCACTCTGGATCTGCCATAACCAATCACTAACGTTTGGTCGTGACGTATGACGACTCAAACTAGCGCACGACATCAACGTCATCGTTCTCAGCCACTCCCTCTGTTCGCTGATTGGACCGGTAAAAAATTGACCGGAGAAAACCAAAGAATACACCATAAACCCAGACGTAGTACTGAAGGAAAATGAAAATTGAGCGGAAGTACGTAGGAGGGCGGAGCAATACATGTTTTGTATTTGAAGCCTGCTGTTATATTGGATATTTCTTGAATTCTATATTTAGTAGTGCATTCAAAGTAAAGTAAGAAATTGATTTACAAAGAAAAGAAACTGAGTTACAGGTATATGTGTTCTAATGGTAATTCTCGTGGAAAAGTGTTCTTGAGTAAAAGTGTCAAAACAATATTATATTGTTTTGACACTAGATGTCTTTGGGAGGATTAGGGAAGATATAGAGCAGTGAAGAAGTGTTGGGGTAGAGTTGCATGCATGGTTGTGCTGTTCCATGAGACTATTAAACGGATCCTACTTCATTGTACTTTTCTGTGTCTAATTTAATCTGTACAAGACACAAAAATAAATATATAAATGCAGCAAAATGTTCATAATTCCTTTAATTCCTTAATAATTAATTCATTTTATTTTCATTTACATTGTGGCATTTGCCAGCAAGATGGAAATGTTTTTAATATTTTGATTCCAAGGTATTAGACTGAATCAAATACATGAGAGATGCATCCAGACAATTGAATTTATAGTCAGTCTTCCACAATTACTCAATATTGGTAGCATGGGAGATGATCAGGCATTCATATGCAAATTACTTTTTTGCCTCACAAAAAAATAATAATAATTTGAGCAGAAAATCACTTTCATCTGCAGCGTGAACGTAGCCTTGATCTCACACATAAACGCATTTTCTGGTGACATTTTAAATTGCTGAGCCATTTAAAACTCTTTCCACACAAGGAACACAAATAGGGTCTCACATCTGCATGGCTTTTCAGGTGTATCTGTAAGTGTGATGGCAAAAGAAACCTTTTATTACACTGTTCACGTTTAAATGACCTTCCTTCAGAGTGAATACACAGGTGATTTTTGAAATTGCTCCTTTTTCTAAACCACTTGCCACACTCAGAACACATCAGTTTCTTTCCAGAATGAATTAATGAATGACGCTTCAGATCTTTTTGATATGTGAAACTCTTCTTGCACTGAAGACATCTAAAAGGCTTCTCTCCAGTGTGAACTCTCATGTGAACTTCAAGGTTTCCTTTAAATGTGAAACTCTTTCCACACTGAGGGCAGATGAAAGGCTTCTCTCCAGTGTGAATTCTCATGTGACTCTTAAGGTTGCCTTTAAATCTGCAACTCTTTCCACAGTGCTGGCAAGTGAAAGGCTGCTCTCCTGTGTGAATTATTGCATGCCTCTTAAGGTTTTTTCTGTCTGGGAAACTCTTTCCACACTGATGACATTTAAAACAGTTCTCTTTTGAATGAATCTTTAGGTGGCAATCAAGGGATTCTTTGCGTGTGAAAGATTTTCCACACTGAACGCATTTGTATGGTTTCTCTCCGGAGTGAACTCTCATGTGAATCTTAAGATTTCCTTTTTGTGAGCAGCTCTTCCCACACAGTTTGCAGGTGTATGGGTTCTCTCCAGTGTGACTTCTCATATGGGCTTTAAAGGTTGCTTTATATTTGAAACTCTTTCCGCACTGAGAGCATGTGTAAGGATTCTCTCCAGTGTGAATTCTTATGTGAGACTTAAAACTTTCGTTAAATCTGAAAGTCTTTCCACAGTGATGACATGTGTAAGGCTTCTCTCCAGTGTGAATTCTCATGTGAACCTTAAGGCCTACTTTAAATCTAAATCTCTTTTCACAATGTTGGCATTTGAAAATCTTCTCTTTAGAGTGAATTGTTACATGCTTGTTAAGGTGTGTTATGTCAGAGAAACTCCTTCCACACTCATGACATTTAAAACAGTCCTTTCTTAAGTGAACTCTCATGTGGTAACAAAGGGTTTCCTTACGTCTGAAACTTTTTCCACACTGATCACATGTGAATGGCTTTACTCCATTGTGAATGTGCATATGACATTTAAGGCTTAAGCTCCACGTAAAGCTTATTCCACACAGTTCGCAGATGTAAGGCTTCTCTCCAGTATGAATTCTCATGTGCCTGGTAAGGTTTGATTTTTGGGCAAAACTTTTTCCACACTGTTGGCAGGTAAAAGGCTTCTCTCCAGTATGAACTCTCATGTGGCTTTTAAGGTGTTCGTTTTTAGGGAAATCTTTTCCACAGTATTTGCAGGTATAAGGCTTCTCTCCTTTGTGAATTCTCATATGGACTTTAAGGTCTTCCTGTTGATTGAAACTCTCATCACACCTAAAGCATGTGAAACAACTGTTAGGGTCAGTCTTTGGCACTCTTTTTTGTGTAGAAGTATTTTCAGTCTGCTTGGAATTTCCGGCAGTCATGAAATCATGTTTCTCATACTGATCTTTCTCTTTCATTTCATTCAGTACTTCACTCTCCTCTTTCAGTGGCATCAGGTCTAAGGTGAAAAGAAACAAAAACCTCAGTTTAATAGCACAAAGCAACCGAAACAACATGAATAGGTGTGTCCTGTAAATCCAAATCCTCTTTCAATATATTTAACTCAATATTTTCTTAGTTTTCAGGATTTGTTCTTAATAAAGTGTTCAAGCTTGTATAGAAAAAAAGAAGCAAGAAAGTTTTTTTCTTCTCGCGTGAATTTTGTAACACTTGCAGATAAGGATATAACTACCCAGAGGAATCATATCACACAATAAACGGCACATGCATCTGTCCAAGCGCTTTAAACAATACACTTATGCATTAGCTTGAGGCTTAAAATAAAGAATTCTCATGTTTTGGGCAGCTTCGATCATGCACCTATCCCACAACAGCTCACTCTGTTTCCCCCACTATTTTTAGATGGATTTTGTCCAGAGCTGTAATTTGACGCAGTTGGCAGAAGTTTTCCGTGGACATTGGGCAGACGCGACTAATCAATAATCACATTCGTTGTCGATGATTTTCATTATTGATTATTGGTTTTAAAGATTAGTTAAAAGAGTAACCCTTGAACTTGACGCACAACCTAATGACAAACTTGGTTGCCCAGCGAGAACCGCGAGAGGCATCAAAACTTAAGCTACTCCTACGTCATACATCGTGAAGTGTTACTCTTTTGACGTAGGTCGACTTGCGTACGGCCGATTGCCAGAAGCTAGTTATTTTAGTCGATGAAGTTTTAAATATGGATATTTTTCTTACACAAACGCATCGTTTCGCTTCAGAAGGCCTTTATTAAACCCCCCCAGAGCCGTTACGAGCACTTTTATCACGGATGGAAGGGTTTGATGGACTTCACAAAAAATATACCCATTGACTCTGGCAGGGTCTGGATATTTTTTAATATAACTCCGATTGTATTCGTCTGAAAGAAGAATGTCATATACAGCTATGACTATACATTTACTCACCAACCATAATCAGACACACCTGAACTAGTTAATAAATATGTTCAGGATGACTCAATTTCCAGGCAGGTGTCTCTTTTAGGTGGTTGGAACTAAACTTAACAGGATAGTGAGTCTCCAAGAGCAGGTTTGACATATGTTTTATTACATTCTGACAAGACAGAGGTTTTATTGCAGTGCTTCTTAATCCTGTCCTGGAGACCCCCCTCTCTGGGCTGCGTTTCTCAAAAGCATGATCGTAGAGACTATTGGTGGCAATGATTCTATGATCTACTTAACCCTCTGGGGACCAAGAACGCACCCGTGCGTTTTGGCAGATTTTTTTTCACATAGCAGAAAAATGGACTTAAACTACTTCATCATTTCTGGTCATACAGAGTTATGAAACATATAAAAAAAACTGTTAAATGACTACTTTTTTATGTGCCCACCTACAATCGAAATAAAATATTGTGCTTTTGTAAAATAAAGAAAATAAACAGGGTGTGCGTTCTGCCTCTCCGTGTCAGTGAACTTTTTCTGGAGCACGTCTATTAAACTTAAACAAAACTCAGCTAATACTATTCACCCAGACATGAGCAATATATGTTTATGATCATTTAAGTTTGTACTTTTAAATTATCTAATTTAAAACTAAAATAAATATTCCCTGTTTATGTAATCTATATAAAAAGAGAGATGTGTCAGCCATTCTCATTATCGTTCTCTCAGCTCATTATTTTCCTAATGTGACGCCCACGGAGAGCGCGCTATTCAAATGCTAATGATCTGAAGCAACACATTGAGACATGTAAAACGCCCATATAAACTCTGTAAACACACTTTATTTAGTCAGATTAATGTACTGTCATTTGGCGCGGCTGAACTGTAAGCGTTTTATTCTTGTGGTTTGTTATAATCGCGATATAGAATAACGTTTAGTGTCTGTAAACGCAAAAATAGCCTACTGTTTAAATTTGAATCATGTTTCTGTGTGTGTGTGTGTGTGTGTGTTTGACTAGTTTAGGATAGATTATAAAGTTTTAACTCTAAAATAGACATCAAATAAGCTTTTGTTAGCAGTTTCTGCTAGGGATGCACCGAATCCAGATTTGTGGGGTTCGGCCGAATACCGAATCCACTGGTTAAGATTCTGCCGAATCCGAAACCGAATACCGAATCCTACTCTCATCCTCAGTCCATTAACACAGTAAACACATTAATGAAGTAAACAAAGTGGATTTTTCATTTTATTTTATTACTGTAAATAATAAACACTACTTTTACTTTTATAACTGTAAAAAAAAAAGAATAAGCAACATTATGCATTTTAACAGCGGCGATGTTGTGTAGCCTATTGTTTAGAGTCCTTGCCACCATGAGACAAATCGGCATTGCAAATTGAACATGTAGCTCGACTTGAATTGCCTTCTTTTCACTGAAAGTACTGCCAAACAACACTTTTTCTGCTCACGAGTTCCATTTTCACTTTCTCACAGCCTACTGCATTCGAACGGTGCACCTACTGTAACGACGAGTGGAAATAAGGTGTGGCCCCTTTAAGAACTGCGCGCTCCTGTTGAACTGTCTGCAGTCTGTATTGTATGTGCCGTGCGCCTCGAACACATGCCCATGTATGCGGGTTATTTCTGTTTGATGCTCATTTTTACCTTATTTTGTTAAGTAACGCTGTGGACGGTAGAACGTGTGACAGACAGTTACACAAGTTCGATTGTGGAATAAAGTGCGAGTTGTGAGATGCCAATCGCCTCCGTGAGTCTGTCTGGCCTCTGCAATAACTTTAGCTGTGAGCTATCCCTATTTTTCTTCCTGACACAACGCGTTACACTACAGGCTTGTTCGACTTGAACCGGCGCTGCACAGACAGATCAGTTTATGACATCAAAGTACCGCGAGAGCAATTCAAAAGCATAAGGAGCCGTCTCCTCTCTATTCGTTCACGCGGTACTTTGATGTCATTCACTGATCAGTGACTTCGACGTAGCGCGCGTAGTGCAAGCCTAGGGTTCGGTTCGGTGGAAAAAAATTCTGAGGTTCGGCAGAAACCGAACCCTGTTAAAAAGCCCAATATTCGGCCGAATCCGAATCCGAATCCTGGATTCGGTGCATTCCTAGTTTCTGCTCATATGTTAAATATATAGTATTTTTTGTAGTGCTGGGCCGTTATCGGCGTTAACATGCTGCGTTACCGTGAGACTCTTATCGGGCGATAAAAAAAATATCGCCGTTAATCAAAGTTGGGTTGGGATCATAAATAGCTTTTTCGAATATCGTTATATTTTCGCGCAATTCTAATGTGTAGTATGACGCCGCGCCTACTGTCACAGATCGCGCAGTAGGGTATTTTCCTGTCAGGGACACAAGGCAGGTACTTTTACTTTGTTACGTTGGGCGACGTTCCTCTCGTTACTTTATTTTAATGCAATACGTTGTTAAATGAGTTTATTCCAAGCGCGCTGTGTCCTTTGTATGGGCATGAGCGATGCTCATTTACAAATGAATCACTCTTTTGAGTCAATTCTGTTCAAAGACTTCATCAAACAAGTTGTCAGATGATCTGTCTAAATCGGTTCGCGAATCAGTTGATCTGTTCAGTTCCTCGCGCACTGAATCGTCTGAAGCGCTTTCAATTCACACTCGGAGTCGAAACAGGAAGATTTAAGAGCATCAAGAGCGTTGGATGAAGTGGCCGATCTACAGTCTAGTCTAGTGAATGCAAATCTGCAAATGCATCATATTTTTGCCAGCGATGAAGATCTTTATTAGTTGAACATCTTCGTAAGCTGTCTGTGAATGAATGATTCCACAGGACGATACATTCGATTTCATTTCATTCAGGTAATACATTGTGTGTGTATTGCGCGTGTATTGCGCAGTGGCATAATCACACGAATAGTTTACATTGATTGAAACTAATTTGTTTAAAAATGAGGCTATTGCAGTAACAAGGCAGGTTCACATAAAATTCTTATGACATATGATGACATTATTTTTTGATCTAACGAGCATTGGCGATGCAAAAACGGACTGTCGTGCGTATTGTTTTTCTTCTTCTTCCAATTAGCCTATGTAAAAAAAAAAGGACGAAAACATGTTACTTGTTCAATTAATAAACAGTTTGTATGATGACAAATCGCTAAAGATGAAATTGGCCTCTCTTTCTGTCATTGCGTTTTTTTGGGGGTTTTTTTTAACGATATTCGACTTTTGCTCCTCGATTGTCGAATGGCATTTTTGGCAGAAATGCACATCCCTACGCGAGGCAAACTATTCTCAAAGACTAACTTTTAGTCATTATTTGGGTAGCACACATATTCTGAATGCCTTCGGGAGAATTCAAATGAGCCATTTTAATCTAGATTAATTTCAATATTAATCTAGATTAAAAAAATTAATCTATGCCCACCTCTAATTTTTTGTCAAAAATAAACTTATTAACTGTTATAGTGTTTGTTCCAGCTAGGCTATATCAAAATAATGAATCCTTAACTTTGAAATATGTATAATAAAAAAAAATGTATTGGCATACTTAAAAAAATAATACTTTATAAGAGATTTATGGAAAAAGACAATTTTCTTTTCAAGATGTTTCTAACTCTAACTTTGAACCAATTCTATTGAATGGCCCATATAACCTATTTGCACAGGATTTGTTTCCAGGTATGACTAAAAATGTGCTTTTGACTTTCATTTATATATATATATATATATATATATATATATATATATATGTGTGTGTGTGTGTGTGTGTGTGTATATATGTATATATATTTTCCTTGCATTCTTTCTTGTGACACACCTGAATGAAATGAATGCATCTTTGTCTTCTCAGGTGAGAATCACCTAATTATACATGAGGGGGTTGGGCCGTTCATTCGCATATTGCCTTTCAAACAAAATTTTTTTTTTTCACAATTTAAAGCAATCTATGGTGTTATGTGAATGATTAGAAAGGATGATTTTCAGATCATTTTGAAGCAAATACTCTAGGCCACAACTTCCATTAGTCAAAAGTCTTGTGGACACATATTTAGTATGTGTTTTGTGGCCTTATTTCAGAAACTTTAATTTTTAGTTTTATCAATAAACATGCATAAACAATATTCTCTCAAAAATACAAACATGTACATACATGTTGCTTACATATTATGGTAGCCCTGTTTGTGCTAAATAGAGTGTCATTTCACCTGTGCCAGTAATATGTTTATAAGCAACTGAAAAAAGCACAAATGTCAGGGCATGTCAAAACATCTCAAGGACCCCAAAAACACCTTGGTCCCCAGAGGGTTAAACCTACAATGCTTTTGAGAAAAACAGCCCTGCTCATTCTGCATTTTGTCCCTCTTATCTGATGCACGCAGTTAAGTTCATGGAGAGCCTTCATACCGAGGTGATGATCTGAATCAGGTGAGTAAGTAAGGGAGTATATGCAAAGAAATAAAAATTCTGTCTGGCTCCTAAACTCACCCCCCTGTGGTGAAAATCAAGTTTTTAAAATGTTGTTTATATGTCTGTGTGGCATTTTTAATATGCTTTAACCCTCATGTTGTGTTCAGGAAGATTTTCTTTTTCCCGAAAATACTAGTTAATGTTATCGACTGAAACTTACTGACTTTGTTCACAAAGGGTATAAATACTCTCAAATGTTTTTTTTATTATTATAATTTTCATACTTTTTTTAGGGGGGGGGTCACCTTGTTACACTTGTGGTGTTCCCGTCTCTCATTATACTATATTATCACCCAATACTGGATTCAATCTTTTTGTCAACCTGTTTTCTTTCAATTAGGACTAGTTTTATATTTCTATTTGCATCTGATTAATCGTAGGCCTCATTGATCTGAAAGTAGGCATCACATTTTTTGAGTAAAAGAGGCATTATTTGTGAATAATTTTCACAATATTATATTCAATAAAATATGAAGAAAAATTGCTCTGTTTATCACACTAGTGTGCTTTAATGTTTAATCAGACTCCTGAAAAATGACAATTCTGTCAGTAATTAGTCACCCTCTTGTTGTTCCAACCCCGTAAGACTAACCCGTAACACAAATGAAGATATTTTTTATGAAATCTGAGAGCTGGGATGAATACAGATAGTATTCATCCCTCCTGGGATTGTGCTGCTCTTCTCTCTAGTAGTTTGGCTCATAGTCTTAGAGATAAAACATGATAAGTTGGGCTCCAGGTCAGGAAGCAGACAGACTGGCTTAACCGACTGTCTGCTAGCGGCCTCGCGTCACCAAGGTCAGATAAATCCCATCACATAGAGCCTCTTTCACCTAGATATCATCATATAGAGACTGTGTCTGTTCCCCGAATTTGGAAATCCATAAAACATCCAAACCCATCTAAGGTTAAAAATTTAATTGATGTTTAACAAATAAAAAACAGATATAATACAGACGAGCAAATGATAAAGCTTGGGTTGCTGAATATTCGATCCATTGCTTCAAAAGCGCTCATAGTTAATGATATGATTTCAGATTATAACCTAGATGTGCTGTGTTTGACAGAAACCTGGCTAAAACCAAACGATTATATTATTTTAAATGAGTCAACCCCACAAGATTACAGTTATAAAAATGAACCTCGTCTGAAAGGCAAAGGGGGAGGTGTTGCGGTAATTTATAGTAATATTTTCAAAACCACTAAGAAATCTAGTTTTAAATATACTTCTTTTGAAGTGTTGGTGCTTAATGTAAAAATATATAGTGTAAACGATAAATCATGTTTGAGCTATGCTGGCTACTGTGTACAGGCCGCCAGGGCACCATAAGGATTTTATCAAAGAATTTTCTGTCTTTCTATCTGAATTAAGGCCTGTTCACACCGGGACGAATTTCACGCGCGATATTCGCCGACGTTTAACGCCTCGTGACTAAACAAAGGGCGCCAATGTGAGTGTGCACACTGACACGAAAAACCCCACGCGTAAAAGCGTCATTTTTTAAAAAACGCTGGAGCTTCTGAAGTTACAGTAAAACACAACTTGGGGGCGCTCAAACACAAAGCGGTCTTGCCGAGCACACATACGTAACGGCGAAGAAGATATACGCCAAGCGTCTACACTGCCGGGAAGAAATAAGATGAGGAAGATGCAAGGCAAGATGAATGTAGAGCTGCTGGTCTCGTTGCTGTTGGAACATAAAGAACTATATGACAAACGCGACAGCGACTACATCTAAATCTTAATAAAAGAGAATGTTATGGAGTGGTATTGCAGAGCAAATGGGCGCCATCTAATGTCAGGAAATGAATTTGCATGTCCACTCGGCTCATCGTCAGCGAAAATCGCTTGGGTGTGAACACAAAAAACGCGTTGAAAAACGCTGGCTAATAACGCGCGCCGATATTCGTCCCGGTGTGTACGAGCCTTTAGTATTGGCTGTAGATAAAGTACTAATTGTTGGTGATTTTAATATACATGTAGATAATGAAAAAGATGCTTTGGGATTGGCATTTAAAGACATTGTAAACTCAATTGGAGTTAGACAACACGTGTCGGGACCTACTCATTGTCGTAATCATACTCTAGATCTAATATTATCACATGAAATAGATATTGATACCGTTGAAATACTGCAGCAGAGCGATGACATCTCAGAACTAGGGATGGGCATTTTTCAAAAATATTGCATTCGAATATTCGGGCTCATAAAAATCGAATATTCGTTTATTTAAATGACGTTTAACGAAAAATACGTTATTTTTTAAGTTTAATTTTTTTTACGTTTTTGTCACCATTTCTGAACAAGCTTACAATTAGGCAATATACACAACAAGCTTACAATATATGTTAAAGTTTTCTTTTAGTTGAAAACATTAAACGGTAGGCCTATGTGTAAACAAAAAAATATAAAAAACAAAAGCATTAATAAAAGCATGCTCAAGCAGCGCGAATGGGAAAAAACGCCTAATAAAGCAGATTGCGCCAGATGTCGTACAGAACGTACACACACACTCGAGCCAGCATATAATTATCGTGTTTATATTGTTTCACATTTATATTGAGAAAAACGATATCCACATGCAGGGCATTACCAGCAATTTATGCTCGAGTGAGAAAAGGCGCTGCCTTGACAGACGTTTCAGAGACACAAAGATAACAGTGTTGTAAGTTTCTAACAGCACTTTGCCTTTTCTGTTCTTAAACCGGTCTCCCTCAACGAAACTTAAAGGAAGTATATGTCTCAAAATAATTTTGCTATAAGATAAGTTATCATTTCGGATCACGCGGGCTCCAGCTGTGCTTACCTGCAGTCGTGATGCAGTGATGGTCAGCTGTCTTTCCTTATTTGACTGTTTGGATTTCATGTGATTTCTCATTGTGGTGATAATATTATAACTCAGATTAATTAATTAATTTGATCAAAAGTAATTCCGTTTAGTAAGATCATTCTCAAGTAATTCCAAACTTCGCGATGCAGACGACGACAACAACACTATGTGATCAAATACACACAACTTGTTAACACTCCACAGCGCCACCAAGTGCATTTAATTATAATTGCAAGTTAGTGCTTGGGATTTATCATGGATTCACTGCATTTACAGCCAGCAAAGCAACGTAGTAAAATTCGAATAGTATTTGATTTTTTCGAATAATAATTACAGATCGAATATTCGTGCACATCCCTACTCAGAACATTATCTAGTCTCTTGTAAATTACATTTAGCCAAGGCTGCCAAGCCAACTCCGTGTTATAAATTTGTTAGACCTATCACTCCTGCCACTAAAAATTGCTTTATCAACAATCTTTCTAATCAGCATCCCAGATAGCTTAGAATAACTTGATATTACAACAGAAACTTAAATCTCTCTTTTCCAGCACTTTAGACACAGTTGCTCCGTTGCGCTTAACCCTCTGGGGACCAAGGTGTTTTTGGGGTCCTTGAGATGTTTTGACATGCCCTGACATTTGTGCTTTTTTCAGTTGCTTATAAACATATTACTGGCACAGGTGAAATTACACTCTATTTAGTACAAACAGGGCTACCATAATATGTGAGCAACATGTATGTACATGTTTGTATTTTTGAGAGAATATTATTTATGCATGTTTATTGATAAAACTAAAAATTAAAGTTTCTGAAATAAGGCCACAAAACACATACTAAATATGTGTCCACAAGACTTTTGACTAATGGATGTTGTGGCCTAGAGTATTTGCTTCAAAATGATCTGAAAATCATCCTGCCTAACCATTCACATAAAACCATAGATTGCTTTAAGTTGTGAAAAAAATTTTTTGTTTGAAAGGCAATATGCGAATGGGCGAACGGCCCAACCCCCTCATATATAATTAGGTGATTCTCACCTGAGAAGACAAAGATGCATTCATTTCATTCACGTGTGTCACAAGAAAGAATGCAAGGAAAATATATATACATATACACACACACAGAGACATATACACTCACCGGCCACTTTATTAGGTACCCCATGCTAGTAACGGGTTGGACCCCCTTTTGCCTTCAGAACTGCCTCAATTCTTCGTGGCATAGATTCAACAAGGTGCTGGAAGCATTCCTCAGGGAGTTTGGTCCATATTGACATGATGGCATCACACAGTTGCCGCAGATTTGTCGGCTGCACATCCATGATGCGAATCTCCCGTTCCACCACATCCCAAAGATGCTCTATTGGGTTGAGATCTGGTGACTGTGGAGGCCATTTTAGTACAGTGAACTCATTGTCATGTTCAAGAAACCAATTTGAAATGATTAGAGCTTTGTGACATGGTGGAAGTAGCCATCAGAGGATGGGTACATGGTGGCCATAAAGGGATGGACATGGTCAGAAACAATGCTCAGGTAGGCCGTGGCATTTAAACGATGCCCAATTGGCACTAAGGGGCCTAAAGTGTGCCAGGAAAACATCCCCCACACCATTACACCACCACCACCAGCCTGCACAGTGGTAACAAGGCATGATGGTTCCATGTTCTCATTCTGTTTACGCCAAATTCTGACTCTAACATCTGAATGTCTCAACAGAAATCGAGACTCATCAGACCAGGCAACATTTTTCCAGTCTTCAACTGTTCAATTTTGGTGAGCTCTTGCAAATTGTAGC
Source organism: Rhinichthys klamathensis goyatoka (assembly GCF_029890125.1). Lineage (NCBI taxonomy): Eukaryota > Metazoa > Chordata > Actinopteri > Cypriniformes > Leuciscidae > Rhinichthys > Rhinichthys klamathensis. Next base: position 5,425,363 of record NW_026606705.1, read on the forward strand.
CTCTTTTTCCTATTTGTAGTGGAGATGAGTGGTACCCGGATGAGTCTTCTGCTGTTGTAGCCCATCCGCCTCAAGGTTGTGCGTGTTGTGGCTTCACAAATGCTTTGCTGCATACCTCGGTTGTAACGAGTGGTTATTTCAGTCACTGTTGCCCTTCTATCAGCTCGAACCAGGCTGGCCATTCTCCTCTGACCTCTGGCATCAACAAGGCATTTCCGCCCACAGAACTGCCGCTCACTGGATGTTTTTTCTTTTTCGGACCATTCTCTGTAAACCCTAGAGATGGTTGTGCGTGAAAATCCCAGTAGATTAGCAGTTTCTGAAATACTCAGACCAGCCCTTCTGGCACCAACAATCATGCCACGTTCAAAGTCACTCAAATCACCTTTCTTCCCCATACTGATGCTCGGTTTGAACTGCAGGAGATTGTCTTGACCATGTCTACATGCCTAAATGCACTGAGTTGCCACCATGTGATTGGCTGCTTAGAAATTAAGTGTTAACGAGCAGTTGGACAGGTGTACCTAATAAAGTGGCCGGTGAGTGTATATATATATATATATATATATATAAATAATCAAAATATAAATTAAAGTCAAAAGCACATTTTTAGTCATACCTGGAAACAAATCCTGTTCAAATAGGTTATATGGGCCATTCTACAGAATTGGTTCAAAGTTAGAGTTGGAAACATCTTGAAAAGAAAATGGTCTTTTTCCATAAATCTCTTATAAAGTATTATTTTTTAAAGTATGCCAATACATTTTATTACACATATTTCAAAGTTAAGGATTCATTATTTTGATATAGCCTAGCTGGAACAAACACTATAACAGTTGAGAAGTTTATTTTTGACAAATCATACTATATATTTAACATATGAGCAGAAACTGCTAACAAAAGCTTATTTGATGTCTATTTTAGAGTTAAAACTTTATAATCTATCCTAAACTAGTCACACACACACACACACACACACACACACACAGAAACATGATTCAAATTTAAACAGTAGGCTATTTTTGCGTTTACAGACACTAACGTTATTATATATCGCGATTAGAACAAACCACAAGAATAAAACACTTACAGCTCAGCTCGCTCCTCGAAGTGAAAATAAACCAGCACTTGTTCTGAGGTAGGTAAATGTCCCAGGATTATTCCTCACAGCCGCGCAAGACGACAGTACATTAATCTGACTAAATATAGTGTGTTTACAGAGTTTATATGGGCGTTTACACGCCTCAATGTGTTGCTTCAGATCATTAGCGTTTGAATAGCGCGCGCTCTCCGTGGGTGTGTCACATTAGCGGAATAATGAGATGCGAGAATGATAATGAGAACGGCTGACACCTCTCTCTTTTTATATAGATTACATAAACAGGGAATATTTATTTTAGTTTTAAATTAGATCATTTAAAAGTACAAACTTAAATGATCATAAACATATATTGCTCATGTCTGGGTGAATAGTATTAGCTGAGTTTTGTTTAAGTTTAATAGACGTGCTCCAGAAAAAGTTCACTGACACGGAGAGGCAGAACGCACACCCTGTTTATTTTCTTTATTTTACAAAAGCACAATATTTTATTTCGATTGTAGGTGGGCACATAAAAAAGTAGTCATTTAACAGTTTTTTTAATATGTTTCATAACTCTGTATGACCAGAAATGATGAAGTAGTTTAAGTCTATTTTTCTGCTATGTGAAAAAAAATCTGCCAAAACGCACGGGTGCGTTCTTGGTCCCCAGAGGGTTAAAGAAGATTAAAGAAAATAGTCCAACGCCGTGGTACAACGAGCACACTCAGGCCCTTAAAGGGGTGGTCCAGGATTTTGGACATCGGGCCTCATTTCCAAGTTAGCCTTAGTGTTATTTATCAGTGGAGACAGTTTTCAAAAAATTTTATCCAGTCGTTCCAGTTGCATAGTTCGCCGGTGCTAGGCTAGAGCGAGTCAACGGTAGCTTTGGAAACTCGTTAAATCATCTAAATCGACAACTTATATGTTAGACCCTATACCGACTAAGCTACTGAAAGAGATGCTTCCAGATGTCATATATCCTCTTCTTAATATCATTAATTCGTCTTTGTCTCTAGGATATGTACCAAAAAACTTTAAACTGGCTATGATTAAACTGCTTGTTAAAAAAATCGCAACTTGACCATACAAAATTAGTCAATTACAGACCGATCTCGAATCTGCCTTTTCTGTCAAAGATATTAGAAAAAGCCGTATCCTCACAACTGTGCTCCTTTCTTGAAAGAAATGATATCTGCAAGGATTTTCAGTCCAGATTTAGACCGTAAATGATTTGCTCTTATCATCCGATCGTGGTTGTATCTCTCTATTAGTGTTACTTGATCTTAGTGCTGCATTTGACACCATTGACCACAACATTCTTTTAAATAGACTAGAAAACTATGTTGGCATTAGTGGAGTTGCACTAACATGGTTTAAATCATACTTATCTGACCGTTATCAGTTTGTAGCAGTAAATGAAGAGATGTCTTATCGATCACAAGTTCAGTATGGAGTAGTTCAGTATGGAGTACCACAAGGCTCACATACCTGTATTTACTTCCTGTTTTCGGTCGAAGTCCACAGTAGTTGATTGTCGAGTTCGTTGCGCGCGATCATTGGTAACTAAGCAACTCGACAATCAACTACTGTGGACTTAAACGGGAAGTAAATACAGGTAGGCCTATGTGAGCTGGCTAAATAAATAATAAACATAATTTTTATTCATATCTTTCACATCTACTGCAGTCAGATTCGCCGTGTTCACTCTGAATAAAATCACTCACATGGCTGTGCATTTGTAATGACACATCAAGGATGTTAAGAGGTTAAAAGCAGGTTTAAAACTTGGCCCATTTAAGTCAACAGGGTGCCAATTTTAAAAAGAGGATAATACGGTGTAGGAAACACCGATTTTTGTCATTGTTCTCTGTACTGACAGCACTCCAAATTTACAAAAAAAATGAGCTCAATGTTAAAATTGACCGGAGTTCTCCTTTAATGGCAAAGGTGTCATTACACTCTCTATTCAGCACAAATAGGGCTACCATAATATGAAGGATCCTGAATAATGGTCTGATTCACACCTGAGAAGACAATGACCCGCATAATGAGCTGCATAATGAGCCTTTCAGTCTGGGTACCACAAGAAAGAATACGAGGACAAAAAAAAAAAGGTATTTTTCCACAAATTTTGTATTCACGCAAATTATATAATATCCAAGGTAAACATTTCTAGTAATTGTGCAGTTAATTCTCATACTGTATTTTCAGAAAGTTTTGGAATATGTATCCTCTCTCCAAATTTGTCACTAATAAAACACAGCAAAAAATATGTTTACAAGGTAAATCTAAACAAAACAAATCTAAATCGGTCAATATAATCCTTCTTATTAAATTATTTTTTCTTATTTTATTAAAAAGGTTACAATTACAACAACAATTACAATTTTAACAATATTTCAAGTGTAATCTTTCTTTGTAAAAAGTATACATTTTATCATACGCATTTCAAAGTTAAGGATTCATTAGTTTGAATATTGGAACAAACATTATAATAACATCTTAGTTGATAGTTCAATATACCTACTTTATTTTTGACAAAAATCCCATACTATACGTGTTGCGATTCAAATTAGCCATGGCTATAAACACTGTGATACAGGCATCGGATTGTTTTTTATGTAATAATCTATGTGGGTTTTTTTTGTATCTGTCCCTATCCAAATAAACAACAAATAAAACATAAAAATACATTTAACATATGAGCAGAAATTGGCGAACAAAAGCTTATTTGATGTGACAGTAGTCTTTTTTACAGTAAAAACTTTATAATCTATCCAAAACTAATTCATATTTCGTCTGTAACATAGTTTTCATGATATATTAGCATATAAATGTTAATTTGCAGTTTTATACGTTCCTTATACAAAGACATTTTATTTCAACATATTTCACTCGATTTATACTCATTATAGTTATATACTATACGCAATATAGTTTGGTAAAAGCTAAACTAGTAGATGTGTTCATGTAAAAATTAGAGCCCGACCGATATATCGGCGAGCCGATATTAGGCATTTTCATAACTATCGGTATCAGCATTTATAATGGCCGATATATGAATATTTTTAAAAAAAAAATGCGCCGTGCGGTGATTCATGTAAGGGTGGCGCTGCCAATAATGCACCTAAAAGCTGTCACAATGAACTGGCAAAAGCAATGATATGAATTCATCAAATATAGCAAGGAGACCTTTTAATTGTTTATTAAAGTCCCCGTAAAGTCAAAATTAAGTATGTGTTCTGAGTTTGTCACACCACAGAAAAATGTGTTATTAGCCACCCAGCCAAATTTGAATGATAAAAAAAGCCGGCAAGTACATAAAATAAGCTATCAAAATCTTGAAAAAATGAGCAGTTTTCTCTGCTCTCAAACGCTGGGGGCGTGTCCGCTGGCTGCGCTGAAACCACGCCCACTCGCGGGAAAGCTGCACTCGACGGGACCCGCTACAGCCGAAATGGATGCTCCTAGCAGCTTATTAGGTTATACCAAGCCATATTTGTTTGAGCCTCCAGAGCCTGAATCCGATTCAGAAGACATTGACCAAGGAAGTCAACATCGTCCCCCTCGCTCTGCAACAGAATGGTAAATTTTTTCTCTCCCTTTTATGCAAGTTAGCTAAGTTATATGTAAGTAAACGTTAACTAGCTTAACCTAACTTAGACAAATAAAGTTAGACTAGCAATAAATAACAGAAAAAAACAACATATTTTTACACCTTATAGTTATAGATCAAACTAAGTTAGACTAGCAATAAACAACTGATTAAAAAATATATTTACACTTTATAGTTATAGATCAAACTAATAGCCATCATGGTTGTTATATTAACGATAAATTGATGTGCATAAATCCATTAGATAAGGGACTGCTTTGTGAACAGATACTAGTTTAAATTACTTGGCTAAGGAATTTTGATCATATAACGTTAAATAAAAATCACGTTAGAGGGTTGCAGAATTTAGTAGTTACAGTGGACTACCTACTATAATTATAACAAGCACACAAGGCAACTTACACTCATTGGTGGGCACGCATTGCCGATGATGGCGCCAGTTGTCGGCGGGACGGGAGGATGAAGGCCGAGGCGAGAGATAGTCGGTGCGGCACCTTTCACCAGCAACAACGGATTATCTGTGAATCCCAGTTGTCTCCGACGAAAGTTTATAAAACTATCACGAGTAAAATGATCACTACAGAGGCGGGTTTGGCTGGTGATCCTCAGCTCTCCATCAAGGTGGCTCTTCACAAAATTAATCCACCTCTTCTTGATGTCGTCGTTTTTAGGAAATTTAAACAAGGACACCGATCTGTTTTGCAAATGATTGCATCCAAGTAGTACGCATTTCCGTGACGAAGGCATGGCTAGATAGCAAACTGTAGGCTGTAGTAACTGATAATAGTACTGACAGTAACTCGCAAATGAGCGCCAAACTGATGCGAATGTGCTCTATTTATATTGTTAGAGGGATCAGTATCAGTGCGTCATCGAGTAGGGGCGTGTCCAAGAGCTCCAGTGCGTCATCGAGCCCTGTTTTAGACCCGCCCAAAAAATCCGTGAAATTGCCAGGGTGAAAAACTGTTTAACGGTCTAACTCCACAATTCAGTACTTCACAGTTCACAGTCTTTGTAATATGTTTTAGCAATACATTTCTAACCTTTAGAATGTGTTTAGAATGTTTTGTTAAAATTGCCTTTACAGGGACTTTAATAACAAGTGTTTTCAGTCATTGTGGGCTGCAAAGATGAAGTTGAGGATGCGGACTCGCGATCTTTGAACACGCCAGAGAGAAATGTACATTTCAGAAGGATTACATAAGCAGAGAGCAGTTTGTCTTTCGTTTTGATTTGTTCTGTTTAAAAGTAGACATTTCAATAGATATATTTCTCAGGTCTATACGCTGAGTTTCGGTTCATTTATGAGACGAGTTGCAGTTCACTCGCCGGCGCCTCCGTTTCGAGATTATCTATTGTCTGTTATATTTACTTATTTATTAAATCCAGGCATTTGGTTGATGAAACATTTATTAAAATTAAGATATAGGCTAATTAATACAAAACGAAATTGACTTTAATGAAAGGCTTTGTGCTTTCTGTTCGAGGTCTATGTGAAAGTTTTAAAGCACTTTAGTGCCGCTTTCGGAGCTTGTCACGTCCGTTTTTTCCTCATAAATGCGAACACGAAAAATAAAATGAATATTATATGTTCTGTTGAGAGCCAACCCTTCTTCATCCAGTGGGTAGTAGACTATTACTTTTGATTTGCGCTGTGTAATTCACTGAATTGATTTCTCTGCTGTCACGTAGGCCTATTGTGTGAGCTTGTGACTATTGCAAGCGCGCATCTGAGAAGTCCTGATTATATTGTCTGCTATAGGCCTATTTACTTCTTATTTATTAAATCCAGGCAATTGATTTATTAAACATTGATTAAAATGCGTGGCGCGAGCGACAAATCTCCGACAGTAAACGGACAGCCCATTCTGCGCTGTAACGGGTGCTTTTCCGCGTCTCGGGTAAACAGCTGTTGCGACTCACGCGAGCAATAACGGCCGCGTCCGGTGTGTAGACACAGTGTTAAAGCTCATTCTGCCTATAACGGTACGTTACAACATCAAGCAATATTCTAATAATTTATATAATAATAACACTTTATATAGGGCCATTTTGCATTAAGAGTAGCCTAGTTTCACGTTTAGTAGGTACATTTTGCTTACTAATTTAAAATAGTATAAAAGTCTGTACATTATGTAATTAAAAACGTTTTCATTATGATATTATCAATTTTACTTTAGTAAAAAGATCTGAGTTCTTCCTCCACTGGTAGAGATTAGAGGAATTAAGACTAAAAATAGAAGATATTGTCAGTGACACTTTTGATATATTTATTGATACAAGTTGTTTTATATAACGTGACTAAATTAAAAGACAAAGTCGCTAGTGAAGATTATGCAACAGTATTTAGAATATAATATAATATAGCATGCAATGCAAACTAGTTTGGTTACAGCTCAAATGTATCATTCTCATTCTATTATTCACCCTGCCTCCATTACATATCTTTGTCACACAAGTGTTTGATCAACACATTTGAGTGATCATTGCAAAACGTTTATATATTTATTCTGTTTAAATACTGTGTATTCTATATTGGGGTAACACACCAATAGGAAAGTGTGTCCAAACTTTTGACTGGTACTGTACTATAATACACATAAATAATATTGCTACTGTACACATAAATAATATCGGCCGATATATCGGTATCAGGCTTTTTTATCGGTATCGGCCCCCAAAAATCCATATCGGTCGGGCTCTAGTAAAAATAACATGTTTGCTAATATAAGTGCCAGTGTGAATGAACGGCACAGATGCGTGCTGTTGTTTACTACAGCTGAAGTAAACAACAGTGCACATCTGTGCCGTTCATCCATTCACACACAGACATGCGATTCATATTTAAACAGTCTTTTTGTGGTTTTCAGACACTATTCCATATTGCGATTAGAACAAACCACTTAAGAATAAAGAATTTATCATTCACAATTCTCAGCTGGATCTGTTACTCCTGTCTGTGTGACTGAGTATTCACTTCATGCATGCATGTTTATTTTTCTTTATTTGGCAAAAAGCACAACACTTTGTTTTTATTGTGAGTATACACAAAAAAAGACACTTAGGTCATCCTTAAAAATATTCTTGTTTGCCGTAACCCGACCCGACCCAATATATATATATATATATATATATATATATATATTGTTATTTTAGTCCGACCGACTTGCCGGTTGTAAACTTGCGTTAAGAAGTTGTTTTTTTTTACTCTTCAAACAACTAATACAAATGCAATAAAATAATATTATAATATTTTAGTAAGTATTGTGAATATAAATTGCCTAAGCCTACATAGGCTACGTTCTTTCTTTTAAATAGTCTCAGCCTCAGACGTCACGCCCACGGAACGTTGGCTAAACGTCTGATGCATATGGTACACTTAACTGAAAACACTTCAGGAATGTCGAAGTCGTCATCTGATTGGTTTAATTTTATCGGATTTCCGGGGGGTGCGAGTGTCGCGTTTATTTTCGGTCCGCCGGGAAACAAAGCGCAGACGTGTGATTGCGGAAGAAAAGACTCTTGAAGTTTTCTTCTCCTTCTTTGATTTTCTATGCTGACTGACTTGTTGCACGCCGGTCTGTTGTTGTGGGGACATTTCCACGCCCCGAAACGTGACGCTGAACGAAACGAACTGTAATTGGTTGTTTGACATGTCGGTCAAACGGCCTTATGGGCGGGCCTTGGCCAAAGAAAGCTGCTATGAATTCCAGACCTTCAGCCGTCAGTCTGAAGGTCTGGCCACGCGAGACTATTTTTAAAATAAAAACCCGTGGCGTCATTTATGATTCTGTTTACACCATTGGTTTACGCATGTCACACTATGGCCTATACGTTCGCTTCGTTTCATTCCCTGTCAATAGTTTGCGCTTGGTAATGATGGCTGTGGTTGTTGTTTTCTGCACTCCTGTTTGTCATTGTGCACGAAACTTCACACCAATAAATCATCAGAAATATTGCTGACTTGTGCACGTCTCAAGCGCCCTCTTTACGTTCGTCATAATGCCTGTTAGTTGTCCGTGGATATTTGGCGTTGAAAATGGAAACGTCTTTAGACATGAAAACTTGATTTTACAACCGATTTAAATAAACACTTATGTCGCAAAAATCAAACAGGATTTTTTGTTTGAAAAAGTGACAGCCCTAGAAAGCAACGTAACCAGTCTCTGATTTGTAGGTTGCATTGACACCTAGCGGTGGATGCAAGTAAAACAGTATAACCTAGTAACCAGTAACACAATTGAAATTATGTTATATGGATGTAAACATCCCAAATGTAACACATTAACATGTTTTCTCATAAGTATTACATTGCATATTAATCCAATTAACTGTTATTTTGTGAATTCTAAAGTCATTTTATTTTTTTTGTTTACCTCTGAAAATCCACTTTCATTGAAATCTAGTGGCTTCTTTTTTTTCTCGATTTTGCCTAATTTCTTTTTTCAAATGAATGCAGCTGCAATTAATGCAATAAACATGTTTTTTGATAAAGATTTCAAATTGTTTGTGGTCTACATAACCTGCATCAGAATGAGGTTTGCAAAGGTGCGCCCGAAGGCACGGTTTAAAGACACAGTCAGTGACGTCACGATATGCAAATATGACCAAAATTGTACTTTTTTTTTTTACATTGAATCTTGAAAACATAGGCCTACCTACCAGCAATGTTCCCTCTAATTTTTTTTCTTGCTGAGCAAAACTTTTTTCTATTGGGCGGACATTTTTCGCCACCTGAGCAAAAATATTCTTTATACCTGACCTGTACAGCATACGCGTAGAAACACAATGGTTTCAACATTCAGTTGTAACTTTTAAATTGAATGTGCCATTTCTATTTTATTTGACCCTTGATGAAACTTATTGGTATTAAATCATATTTTCGAAAAACAAGCAGTTCATTAAGAAGTCACTAAATGAAGCACATTTTAGGTTACCTGATATTTTACAGTTTACACTTTACACTTTACAGTGCTGTTAACTGTACAGTCTTTACCAAGAAATCCTATGAAAAATAATTTACAAAATCTTCTGCAGGACAGTTCAATTCTTTACAATACTAGAATATAGTATGAAAGAAAAGTAAGCTGTTACACTGAGATGGTTTGGGAAAACCATAAAGTGTTTTTGTACAGTCAATTAATTGTGTAGAGGAAGCATTAAACCGTCAAAGTTAAATTATTGTTTATTGCTTATGAATTTCCAATATTTTCTTTAGAAGGGGGTTTCAAACTTTTTAATGGCAATGAGCCCTAAACAATACCCTTGTGAGATTCTTTATTTAGGCTTATAATATAATAAAATATAGGCATAATATAATATAAAAAAACGAATTGAAGTAGGCCTATTTGAAGTGATATAATATATCAGTTTAAATGCTTCAATTTGTTAACATATTATATTATTATAATATGAAAACAAACTGAAGCATTTTAGATCTAATAGCTAAATATTTTCAAGAAAAGTGAATATGTGAACTCTTTTATAATCTAACCATCCCTGAAAATCCCCCACACACAAAAACATCTATTTAAACTAATGATGTATTTTGAATTTGCACGCGGGTGTGTTCACACCGAACGCGAATAGAGCGTCAAATGCGCGTCTATCGCGTCTAGTTAGACGCTTGAACATTCGCTCGAGTTCAAATTTTTCAACTTGCGCGGAAGACATTCGCGGCAAACGCGTCGCCCAATTCGCGTCATTCGCAACGCCCGGCGCGAATGACGCGTCTATTCGCGTCTTTGAATTGACTTTGTGTAATCTACTCGCGCAAATAATTAAATTCGCGTTCGGTGTGAACACACCATATTCTTTTCTGCGCGGCCGCCGCCAGAAGTGCGCGGCCGAGGCATCAGAAGTGCGCGGCCGCGCACGCGCGCAGCTTAGAGGGAACATTGCCTACCAACCCCTTTTTTTCTTTTCTTTTCTTTTTTTTTTGCTGTTATTGCTACCCAAAATATTTTTAAGGATGGCCTCAGTAATACAGTAAAAATACAGAAAAATGTGAATAACTGCGTTGCAGGTTGATTTAAGTGTGCCCCTAAATTTTCTGCTTGCACTTCAAGCAAAAAAATTTAGTCTGGCACTGGAATCATGTTTAGTTTATATAATTTATTTTACATGTTGTATTTTAACATTGTTGTTAAATAAAACCCATATGATTTCTTACTTTGATATGTTGTTTTAATCAATTATTATTATTGCTTGTTATTATAAATGTGTGATTTAAGTCATTTTAAAGGCTGTGGTTCACTTGGATCTATTTTTTTTATTATCCCAATTTTCTATCCGATTAATTGATAGAATAATAGTTAGAATACTCGATTACTAAAATAATCGATAGCTGCCGGCCCTACTCAAATTTCATAGTTTGCTTTAAGATAAATAAGTGTTTTTATTTGATACGGTTGCATAATTAAGTGATAAAAAAAGAATGGTTGGAATGGTCAGAGTTGATATTGTGTTGTTTAATGAGAAGCTTAAATGATTAATGATTACTATTAGCTCTCTTAGGCTACTTCAGTATGATTATTCTGGTTTTCCGAATGACATGTCAAAATAATGATGACCAACTTGGAAGTAGGATCTTCTCAGGTGCTCTTGAAAGCAGCATTAATATTTGTCTCATGTGATCTCAACATGTCTGTCCACATAAGGTGACCCGCTACATGTCAAATAAAACCACTTTAATGAGGACACTGTAATTTCTGTAAAGGCATTTTAATAAGAATCAAATGACAGAGTTCAGTTTTTGAGAACCTACCCGTTTGTTCCTCAGTATCTTCTTGTTTCACTGTGAATACTTCTTCAATCTTGAAGTCTTCACTCTCCTCTTTAATAAACGCCATCTTTATAACAGTATACGTGGATCTCAGCTGCTTCACCAGGAGTTTTCTGTGTGTTTGGACACTGTTGTGTATAAAATTAGACAAAAGAATAATAAAAAGTCAAATGATAATTCCAAGTTGAATTTCATTCAGCTCCCTAGTTCAGTAATAAAAGAGTAAAGTCATAGTGATGATGATGGTCATAAATAACCTGATCAGCCAAGCCCTCCTTAAAAACGTCAGTAGATTCCCGTTTAAAAAAAAACATGGTTTGTAAATGTTGTCATTGCACGTGTGTTGCATGTTCACAGTTTTGACCAGTAATTTTAGATAAAGCATAACTATTATACACATTCTTCTCAGTTAGAATAACACGGTACAATTTCTAACGATTTGCATTTACTTAAACACTTAAATGCTTTAAAACACAAACCTTTATTCAGCTGAATCAAGACGAATGAATGAGCGCCGCAGCCTTATGACGTCACATCGCCAAACCAAAATAAAAGTCCGGGTCAGTTTTTACCATAGACAGTAAAAGAAAAGGTTTTTACACCCCTTATCAAAAAATCCTAAAGGATTCCAATAAGCACTTTCTTTATAACAGGGTCTATGGAAGCATCACAAATACTAATGCTGCTTTCAAGAGCACATGAGAAGATCAAACTTCCAAGTTGGTCATCATTATTTTGACATGTCATTCAGAAAACCAGAATAATTATACTGAAGTAGCCTAATCATTAATCATTTAAGCTACTCATTAAAGACAATATCAACTCTGACAATTCCGATCATTATTTTTTTTCACTTAATTATGCAACCGTATCAAACAAAAACACTTATTTAGCATAAAGCAAACTATGAAATTTGAGTATTATTTTAGGAATCAAGTATTCTACCTATTATTTCATCAATTAGTCGGATAAAAAATTGTGATAATAAAAATAGATCCAAGTGAAATAACTTAAGATACAAATATATAATAACAAGCAATACAAATTTGTTCACATAACATATCAAAGTAATCATATGGGTTTTATTTAACAACAATGTTAAAATACAACATGTAAAATAAATTATATAAACTAATATAAACATAAGTCAGGGCTCCAGACTGACTTTTTTTGCAAGGAGCGCAAGCAGAAAATTTAGGGGCACACCTTAAATCAACCTGCAACGCAGTTATTCAAATTTTTCTGTATTTTGACTGTATTACTGACAAATGCCTTGGTAATAAATAGACTTAACGTACATAAATTACAACGCGCAGTTTTATTTTAAGTTCACAGCTCCAGTCCAGACTCGCATTTGAGGGCAGTAGCACCAGAGCCACTGAGTTTAAAGTATTTGGTAGCACTGCAGGGCTGACAATAAAGCATATTGTCTTAATATTTAACGTCAGCTAAATGAATATATGTATATGTAATATCAATTCAAAAGCAAAACGAGCGAAAAAAATAGATATTGGGGAGTGAAAATAGCCAAGTGTCCTCTGCAGCTACATACAATGGTAATTTAATATTTTTTTTTAATTTTTAAATGAGTGTGAGTATTCCTACATATTGAAACTTTTAGTTTTAAAAAAAGCTTGAAAAATATGTGTAGTACTTGTAAGCGTTTGACTATTTCTGTCACAATACAATAGTTACGGTTAGTGTTACTACATTAAATCCATGGTGAATGTTGCAGATTTGTGGACTTAAAGCCTTCTATTCACTGATCTATATAATGACTGGATAGCTCATAATGTTCTAAACTGCCACCAGGCAGTGAAGCCACCGGAAGTGTTCGAGGGGCCATCTTACGATTCCCTACCAGCAGAGGGCTCCAATGGCCATTATACAGAGATTGGTAGCTCCGACGGCACTTTTAAGATGACCCGCTGCGACTGCCCACAGGTTGTAATTCAAGCCCTATAAGTAGTAATTTATATGCACAATTGTCGCTTTTCCCGTGTTGTTTTCTCCGAGCCAAGAGTAATGCTTCTGCTTCTTCTTCAACAAAAAAGATAAAACAGTCAACAGTAGCCTATAAGCAGCAATAATCACAATTAAGTGTTCAATAGCGACACCATTTGACAGCTTCAAAAGAGCTTCGTGCAGAGTCTGTTTACAGTTACTTACATTAATCCCATACAATTTGTATTATGCATTTCCTGAACATGTACTTGCTATCTAATTAATACTGATCTATAAAACACAATCAGAAAGAGCTATATTTTAAGTACACATATCAAGGAATTTTTCTTCAGTGACAAATCTTTCATTGTTTTATTTGACTGTTAAAATTGTTTATCTGCCATTTGAAGTTTAACAACTCTAATCAAGTGATGTTCAAAAACTATCAAACCATGTGCTTAATGCTGTGTAAATAAACTTTATTTGACTTTTTGTGTACAACTTTGTAGATTTCCAAAAGATCCTGTAGTGATGGGAAGTTCGGTTCTTTTCCGCGAACCGGTTCTTTCGGACAGTTCGTTTCAATGAACCGTTTAAAAATACGGTTCACCAGTTCTTTTACGTCCTCACGTAATGACGTCAATTCTATCGTCCCGGCGGATAAAAATACATTAAAATAAAGGCATTTGTAATCATAACTTCAGTTAAATAATTGTACTCATCGTCATAATCATCTTGGATAAGTTTCTTACATTTACGTTTTGCTAATGAACCCTGTAGGCTACAGACAATGTGCAAACGCGGATGTTTTACATGTCTTAAAGATCTAAAGTGAATAAACTGGTCTTCATCAATTTTATTTTATTTGTTATTAAATAAACTAAGATTTCGCCGAATTCAGCCCCTCATTTAAGTCCTCGTTTCACCCGTGCATGTATCAGCACAGCATGCAGTTGGCCAAAAGAAAGTTCGGTTCCGAGATGGTGCTATCACGCATGCTCAGTATCTCCAGCTCATCGGTTCTCCGTATCGAACGTGTCCGAAAGAAACAGTTCTCGGTTCTGTACTGGTGATTCGAGAACTGCTGCAACAACCAGTTCTTGACTCGAGAACTAGCCTGTGTGTGCTGAGCTGAGAACTGCTGAAACCTTAGGCTACCAGCCTACAGTCAACACAACTAAAAAGTCGATGCATGTCTACAGTATGTTAATGTTATGTTTTGATTAACATATTATAAACATTTAGTTTGCACCCTTAAAACATTGGCAAGAGTTTACGACAAAGATTTATGTCAACTTATTAGAAATTAAATTAGTTGTTCCTGAAAATAATGTTTTAGTATAATAATAAATGTTTAGTTTTACAATCCATTCATTGTGTTTCCAATCTTTAAAATAATACAGTGAAAAGACAGTGTAATTATGTGATAAACATGTTTCCAACACGTTTTATTTTGTTACACTTATTTATGTTCAACAAAATACTTAAGAAACATGCATTTCGTCCCTCTGAAAAAATTGCATGCATGCTCAGTTCATCAGCTCATCGGTTTTCGGTATGTCGAACACGTCCGAAATAAACAGTTCTCGGTTCTGTACTGGTGATCCGAGAACCACTGTACCTGTACGTTCGGTTGTACGCGCATTCTCAGTATCAGCTGCTCGTGCTCATGACTTCTCTCAGCACAACATGTCTCAGTTCAGTTAACTGCTGGAGATACTGGAGTAAAATATACTCCGGGATATTGGTTTATTTCGAGTCGGACTGTCAGGCATGTCTGAAAGTGAGTAACTTTAGTAACTTGTGGATCAGCGCTGACGCAAGACGCGAACTGTTTCGAACGATTCTGTCCGATTTAGTGTACTGGTTCGACCAGTTCACTAAAAATAACCGGTTCAAACTAGAGATCATCACTAGAGAGAATGGGTTGTAAAGCTCAGGAGGCAAAACGTCAGGCCATCTGCTTACTCCCGCCTATGCTCTGATCACTTCTCTACTGAATGTTTTGATAGGACAGGACAGATAGTCAGGCTTTTCTCAGATGCTGTGCCATCAATATTCAGTTTCCCTTCTCCACATCTGCAAAAGGCAGACAGATAATTGCTTAGTAAAGTAGATTAGATTAAGTCATTTTTGGTTAAAGGGATAGTTCACCCCAAAATGAAAATTCTGTCAGTAATTACTCACCCTCATGTTGTTCCAACCCGTAAGACTTTCGTTCATCTTCGGAACACAAATTAAGATATTTTTTATTAAATCTGAGAGCTGGATCACTCCTCCATAGGCTTTTAAGACATTAATAACTTTTCTGGGCAGGCAAGTTTCAAAGACATCGTTAAAATAGTCCAAGTGACTACAGTGGCGCAAAAAAACAACCCAGAAGCGCTGCGCAGTTACACTACGTGAACTATCTCGAGGCCCTCCCATCAGGAAACGCTGATGTGGACTCAGTCATCCTGTCAGAAAAACCAAACCGGTCTGACATAATCCTCCGGCTACGTCTCTGCAGATAATTAGTGAACCCCCAGAAGTCCAGAGTCTCCAGCCCCATCATCTCACATCGAGGTAATGGGTTATTAAGGTAATTATTAAAAAGGTCTTTTAGTGCCGCCTCATTGTAACCCATACCTCTTGAGAGAGTCCAAAAGAATTGAGCTAGTCCACCCACCGACTGTCCCTGTTGGCGTAAAGCCATTAAATTACTGAGTCGTCCCCTCCTTTCTTCCTTGGTGGTAGGGGGACGGATTCGGAAACCCGTACTGCTGGATCCTTGCAGGACGGAGTCCTTCTGTCACGATCCACACTCAAGGAAACAGAAGATCCAATAATGCAATATAATTTATTAGGGAAATCCGTTACTCACACAACAGTCCAGGCAGGGGTCAAAATCCATATAAGCAATCCGAAACACAATGAACAAAGAACAGACAAAACTCGAGCATGAACAGACCTCAGAACGTGGTGTGATGAAAGACAAGGACTCCGTAACAAACACTAAAACAGACAGGGTATAAATACACACAGAACTAACAACCATGATGGGGAACAGCTGGGTACAATGAACAGTGATGAGTGCAGACAAGGATTGTGGGAAATGCAGTTCTGAATGTGACTGACACCTGGTGAACAGAGGACCTCTAGTGGACACCAGGGAACATAAACCAACACTGTGACACCTGTCCCTGGTCAAATACAGAAAAAACTACCTCTGTCATCGTTTTGTTTTTGAAGACACAACATTAGGTTGTGTCTTCAAACCTACTTTATTTTTTTTTTCATTATTCTATGCCCTATATACTATAAACAGTTTTTAGAGATAAAACTCCCCCCATTCAAAATGAACCTTTGGTCTAATAACACATTGGTACCTAGTCAACCATTCTCTGAGATTTGTTTTCATGATAATCGAATGTAAAGAGTTTTATCTCTAAAAACTGTTTATAGTATATAGGGCATAGAATAATGAAAAATAAAGATCACTAGTTAATACCCCTAACAAGGCTCAAAATAGCCCCACACTAACATGGTAACATAATGAGGGTCCCTACATGCAAATCGAAGCATTGATAACTTTGTAAGTGTACAGACAGTTTAATAAGAAGATATTTTATAAAGACAGTCCACTTCGCGTATACAGCCAGGAGCCATCTTTGGAAAACAGTCTCGACAAGTCGAACCACGAATGCTTCGGTTTGCATGTAGGGACCCTCATTATGTTACCGTGTTAGTGTGGGGGGAAAAAAACAGCATGAAAATCAGTTCGGTATTCAGTGAGGTATGATTAATTAAATGCGCTGACAGCTCATTGGACCTGCCAAACAGATTACACTGAGTGGAGCGGATCAGGGCCGGCTCTAGCCCTTTGGTTGCCCTAGGCGAGATTGAGTTTTGCTGAGGGTTTCGCACTCCTTTGCAAGTTCTTCCTCTGGCAAATTAGGAAAGTTCACCAACACTCCAAACTGACTTTCCCTTCATGTTGGCGCCGTTGTCATAAGACTGTCCCCGGCAGTCTTCAAAGGGAAGGTTAAACTCTTCTAGTCTCTTCAGAATAAGGTTGGAGAAGCTTTCTCTCGTGGATGATTCCACCTCAAGGAACCCTATGAAATGTTATTTTACTGTAGGGGTGTCTGTGTCATCTACTGCAACTATTCTAACTATAACAGATAACTGTTCTATGTGGCTGAGGTCTGGGGTGCAATCCAAAATAATTGAATAGTATTTGGCTTGCTTTATCTCCTTTAACATATATTGTAAAAAAATTTTCAACAATGCAATCAATTAGTTCATTTTAAGTATCCTTTGCTAAGTATGTTGTATGGCTGGCTCCTCTCTCCACATCAGCAACATGCTGTTTGAGGACAGGGTCAGACTTGGCCATGAGCTCAACTTCCTTAAGGAAGTTTCCATTATTTGGATGGTATAGCCTGTCTGATTTCCCCCGCAGGGGAATATTTCGCTCGGCCAAAGACTGTATTATGGCCACCAACCTGGTCAGGACTTCACGCCACCTCCTCCTTTCAGCTTGAAGGAGTGTCATTTCCATTTGATCAATTGTCTGGCACTTTTCAAGTCGAGTCTCCAATTCCTTCCATGCGCTAATGTCCCCCGAATGCTCTGGACTATGCTCGTGGCTTTTCAGGATCTCACTACAATTCTTCCAGTCATTTAGGCCACTACTAACGAGGTAATCATTTTTCTGTGAAAAGAGCCTGCAGCAAAAGCAACAAAGAATATTTTTCCCCTTGAAAATACAAGCTAGCTTCTCTTGATTTTCTCCCCATTTACTAATTTCCTATAGAAGTGGTTGTAGTGGCAGCTTCTCCCATCATCTCTTTTTGGAAATGTAAAGTCTGGACTGGTCTGGTCTGGTCCTCTGCTAACTAACTCTGTCCTTACCGCACTTGCACACACAAGGTCTCTCGCTCGCTTTTCCTCTCTGCCGCGGTTTGGAGCACAATCTCTGTCTCGCATGCGCGCTCGCTCTAGATTCCGGGAGATTTTAAAGGAGTCATAACCTAGTATTACCTTGGATACCCACGCTCTATTATAGTCTTTCAGGCCCTTCTAAAAAAGAAAAGTGGAAAAAATACACACAGAGCTCCTCTGACCCTTATTTCTGAATGCATTATTGTCTCGCGAGATCTGATGCGATATTTTGGCTGTCGTGGACGGTCATTTTAATAATGCAAATGAGGGGCGCGTTGATTGGTGGCAGGAAGGAGGGGGCTTGACACCGCAGGTAACTTCAGCATATCATTAGCAAACAGTTTTAGGCACTGAGCATGGACTCCTGTACCGTCACTACTGTAGTGTAAAACAAAATGGAAAGATGTGGCTAGCATTCGTAGAGTCCATTCCCCGTGTTTACCTCGAAGCTAACGTTACATACAATTGCCGCATTAGTAGTTAGCTGCTGTTTGTTACACACAGTAGAGTAATAAAAACACAGTCTTACCGTTTCAATTTCAGGCAAGTCCCTGATTGTTGGAATGGCACCTTTTTCCAAACGTAGCTTCGAGGCCAACTTCGCCTGATATTGCCCCAAATTTGTAAAGGATTCCTGTGTAAAATGTTTAGCGCAGCTTGAGCCAGTTGATAGGGTTGTTGGAGCAGCGTCATTAAAAATGAATTTCATCCACTGGTCCCTGGTAGTTTGGTCGGTTTTTGGTAGAGAAAACACATTTGAATGTTGATTCTGGCAGTCAACCACTGAGCAACTCACGTGTGCACTACAATTCTGCATTTTTCTTGACTGAATATGATGGGGAGAGGGGCAGGGCGGGCTTCCTGCAGCATATGTCTGCGGTGTCCATATATGCTATATCCTGCCCCGTCTTGACGTCAAGTCGGGGGAGAAATTAAAATCTCGTATTTGAGTGCGCGTGCACGTGGGCTGGTTTAGGAACCCTGGGGTAAACAAACGCTTCACTTTTGAATATCGGCTTCCCGGCCAATGTATAATCGTTAGGCAATCATAACATACATTGATTCTCATGGAAAAGTGAAAATTACAGGTTATGACTCCTTTAACTAATTTGCGGCATAACTTGTCGATCACGAGTAGCTCAACTGGTAGATATATAGATAAACTCATCTTTCAGGCATTTGACCGACCAGGTTGACACTTCATCGTGAGAAATCGGGGGTGTGGCGTGTGAGCGTGTGAAACCAATCAAATGCGTGTGTCTCACGGCCAATGCATGAGAGTTGGCAGCTCTGGTAGTAGCAGATCATGTTGTGTTTGTTGTTCCTTCACCTAAAGGCAAATGCATACATGCAAAATTGATGTTAATGCTTTAATAGGGGTACACAATGTCAAGCAAAAATGCAATTACAAATTAGTAGGCTACTCTTCATTTTACTTCATCAAATGTTCTTATTTTGTTTGTGCTGTTTTTCGTCAATGGTCTAATATTTCGTCAATGTTCTTATAAGTTATAATACAACAGACTGTAAATATATAAAAAATTTACATAATTACTATGCTGTGCTTAAGCTATACATTACTATACTATAGACCAGCATATAGAGTATAATAAACCAGCAGTGTTTGAGATTAATCAATGAAGAATGTCAACTTGGTTTTACTTGGAAACAAGTCACTGACGTTTGAAATTGTGGTCGAATAAACAGTATTCAAGGGTCTTACTTGCTTCAGGCTGAGTGTCCCTGGTCTCAGTGTCTGTGTTTCACTGGTGCCCTGAGTGCTTGATGTGGTCCTGGGTGTCCCTTTACCCTTCACAAATTAGTGAAAATGACTAAAACTGTGGTTGAAATTAGTTTCATAGGGATGGAATGTTATTGTGATTTCCATGTGTTTTCATTATCTCCTAGTACATATTGTCAGATGGTTGTAAGCTTAAATGAGTTATTCAAAGGACTAACTTCCTTCAGGCTCTGTGCCCCTGGTCTCAGTCGTCTGTGTTTCTCTGGTGTCCTGATGCTTGATGTGGTCCTGGGTGTCCCTTCACCTTCACCTCTATACAAGCATATTGTATAGCCAGACAAGCAGTGAGTGAAATGATCATGAATGTGGTTGGACTTCTTTAAGAAAACAAGCTATTGTATTTGAATACATGCTAACCTTTTTCTATTGTACTTTAAAGTATGGATGTGGCTTGAATAAATACTATTAAATAGACTCACCTGATGCAGGCTGTGTGTTCCTGGCCTGTGTGTCGCTGGTCCCTGGAGTACTACTACTGGATGTCCCTACACCTGCAGCTGTATATTTAAACACAGAGTTCATCCATGCTGTTCGTTACACAATTTACATTTGGTCATTTCTATCATCCTACCACATAGTTGCATTGTACAAATACATGCATAATGCATATAAATGCATAAGTTCTAAACAGAACTTATGCATTTATAATGAATGTAGAGAGCAAGTGTACTTTTCATAACTAGCATGCATACGTTATCCAGATACTGGTCTTTTGACATCCATGTAGGTTATCAGTGAAGTTACGTTTGCTAGTAATACGTAGCAAACTAGCAAGGTAACTAGCTATCTAGTGATAGCTAAGTGACAGAAATGAAACATTCAATATTAGGTGATGATGCACAATACTAAGCAAATTTGTTTGACACCTTAATGGCTGAGATGAGACGACTTACCTCTATGCTGGGCTTTCCTTTTATCAGTTTTCGTCCCTGTGCACCAGAGGGTTTAGACCGCTTCATTTTTGATCAACGCGCCACCAGCACTTGCCTAATGTAACGTAACGGCGACACTAGAGGGCGCCCGCGCCCCAACACATTTGTCGCCCTAGGCAACCGCCTAGTTCGCCTATAGCAATCGCCAGCCCTGGAGTGGATCCAAGATGGCGGCCCCACGGCTCGTCAGCACCAGTAGGCAGTAGGGGTGGATAGGGCGTCTTCATAATTTTATATATAAATTATTCTAAAGTAATGTTAACATGACAGACATTACCCTAAAAAACGAAGGAGCTTATCTGAATAAGATTGATCGGCTACTCCTTTAGCCCAAATTACGTCACACAGACATAACGGTATTTAACGACAACTAGCCTACATAACGGCGTTTAAAAGTGCAGATCATAGACTATTAAAAAAAAAGGACCTGATATGGCACTGACAGCCGCGATATCAAAGTCCCGCCCACACTCTCGCAGAAACCATTAATACAGTTTACTGCAGAACAACTCATTATGTTGGTGTGAAATAAACAGTCTTGGACAAGTAGAAATTAAAGCTGAAGCTCCAATCTCCTCCCGAAAATCCCTCAAAAAAGCAGTTGGTGCCCCAGTGACTACTTCGTTTAGAGAAGCTGTCAATCATGACGTCACATTCTCGTTTTTATAGCATCAAATAACTAATTAAAGCCAAACTTACAAAAAAAAACGAACACTTAAACTTACATCAGCATGATAAAACTACCTAAAATGACAGAAAACCTCTTATTTATTTGAAGTGTAATTTGATTGTTTAGTTTCCATCATGTCCATTAGACTATGGAGGCAGGGTTTATGACATATACTGGGACCAACCACCGGGGTGCAATCGAGATGCTTTGGCTTCATTTTTCAGGACTTGTGCAGCACACTTTGTTGGTGCAGACAAGTGGTATAGCGGAAAAAGAAAAAAAGATGGAAAATCAGTTTGTGTGAGAAGTAAATGTGATACATTGACTGGAAAAGACAGTCCGTCAATTTAATGACAATTACATTTTGTGAAACGGCCGTTATTTCCATGAGAAAATGTCACAGGTCGGGGGGGCCAAACCAGACTGCACCCACCCCTCAAACCCAGGACCACTCTGAGGAGCGTACCAAAGACCAGACAGACAAGTAGAATTAAAAATGAACAATCTTTATTGAATAGTAAAAAGGAAATTAAAAGTCTTGACGTGAGTCTGTGTCTCTGTCCAGGAAGGGGGAAACCGCTTTGGACCCTGGGAGGCGAGGGATTCGTCTGCCGTTCCAGCAGCAGGTAAGTGTCGGGGTAAGTAGAACTTCTTAACCACGATGGAGACGGACAGATACCCGGGCAGGGCAGGACCGGGACTGAGGACTAGGAGACTCCTCCACCGGACAGGTGAGTAGCAGGTACGTATACCTCTCAAGGCGAGCAGACGGAGGGGCCTCACTGGAAGACAGGTGGGTAGATAGGTCGGTGTGTTCCTAGACCATCGGTCGTTCCGAATATGCTCAGCACAGAAGAATCATCCAGTTGAACAGACAGAGCAAATTATACAGGTGCAGGCACACTCCGCTGCAGAGTCGAGCTTACGGCTGGACTGTGTGGCTCCAAGCGGACAGCGCTGGGACAAGGGTGGATCCTTCCTTCAGACGGACAGCGCCCAAGAAGACAGCAGCAGACGAATCATCTAGTTAAACGGACAGAGCAATTTATACAGGTGCAGGCACGCTCCTCGGCAGAATGGAGAATCGGGCTTACGGCTGGACTGTGTGGCTCCAAGCGGACAGCGCTGGTACAGGGGTGGATCCTTCCTTCAGACGGGCAGCGCCCAAGAAGACAGCAGCCGACAATTCGTCTAGTTAAACAGGCAGAGCAATTTATACAAGGCAAACACTCCTCTTCGGTCTCAGAACGAGAACTTATAGCCCGAGCGGGACATGCACGTCTTGCACTGAGGCTTTGTTCAGCAAACACTGGGCGGAATCATGCACTGGGAAATACTGGCAGTTAAATATACATATCCACCCACACACTGCAACCTCACGTCAAGTCCAATACTGTGTGACACTTCAATTCAGGCACTGCATATCCACTCTCACTCTCAGTGCAATAAGGCCAGCACTCACCCAATAGTCAATCCTTCCACTGTTATGTTGAATCAGCACTCAGACGATAAAGAGATGCAGATGACTTCTCACAGCATGGAGAACAGCGTCTTTAATACTCTCTCACTCTCAGACGGAGATACCAGGATTTCAATGATGACTCAGTCCACACTCTTAAGTGGCAGTTACACTCGTGATCAACGCACTTCACAATTCTTTGTTCAACTCAGAAGATGAAGATATCAGAATTTCAATGGTGACTCAGTTCACACTCCTATGTGACAGTTACACTCGTGATCAATACACTTCACAATTCTTTGTTCAACTCAGTGCAGGACATGCATTCACACAGATTCGATGTTTTATTACTTAACTTCCTCTCAGGAATGATGGCGTTCTCCAGTCTTGACTGTATCTCCCCACTTCTCCGACTTTCCATCCAGTTCACGTTTCCAGCGTGTATTCACACAAATCACCGTTGCACCCTTCAGCCAGCCAAATCCTCACAGCCCTCTCCAAAGATCCCAGCGAATTCAGCCACAGTCAAAGAAACTAATTCTCCCGGGGGAGTACCACACCCAATTCCCTCTTCCCTTTCCTTTTAAATGTTTCCTCCAGCCCCGAAGCCCTATCGCTGATCCTCAGTTCAATCGTCAGCACCTGTTACCACTTGCCTCATCAGCTGCCGCTGTCATGGCAACTGACAACAAGTGAACCAGCCCGGTGTGCCGGCGAAATCGTCCCGGGGGGAAACACACTCCTAGCGGAAATTGGTTCCGCTAGACTTGTCACCTTGTGACAAAAACTTCGCTCAGACTGTCCATTTTATTATTATTATCATCCTGTCTACATATTTTATGTCATTTTGTTTCATTGTAGACTTTGTTTTTAATAAATTAATTTAAACAAAACAGTTAAGTAAAAAGACCTTTACCTCAGAAAAACTGGCAGTGGGGATGTCCACTAAGAAGTGAGTCAGGCTGTGTGCGATGGTCCCAGCTTATATATGCCCACTACCAGGTTTAGAATTTGTGAAAGAGGTGTTAAAAGATTTTATATTTTATTTAAAAAATATGATACCTTGCGTTATAATACTTATAATTGCGTTATATTACTAAATGACAAAAAAAAAAAAAGAAATTGGGGTTCCATACCCAATAATTAACTGGTCATCTTCATTTATATAGTGCTTTTAACAGTGGATTGTTTCAAAGCAGCTTTACAGAGATAAACATATAATTTAAGGTAACAGAGATTGTTTTGGCTTTATAGCGGTTCTTGAATAATGTTATTTCCAGCTAAAGTTATTAAATTTTATTAAAAGTTAAATTTTGATTGATTCACCTCCGTCGAAATGATCAATTGTTATTAAATTAGGGGCTGCTAAGACGACGGCATTCTCTCTAAACAGACCTTTTAGTTCACATGCACATTAAGAATTGATTCTATAGTTATGTGCTTTTGAAAATATGTGCGCAGGTTTGTAATTCCATACAAGCCATGCCTAAACAAACTACTTGTCTTGCCTATAAATTTTTATACAGAATTTTGTTTTATTTTATCACTTCGGGGTACGAGAGGATAGAGGATAGTTGACACTTCAGCACTCAGAGCCGGTCCGAGCCTTTTGGGGGCCCTAAGCAGAATTTGATTTGGGGGCCCCCTCCCACTACGCGAAGTCACCTGTGCTTGACGATTATTGACACAAATGTCACGCAATAATGATACATTATAAATGAATACAGTGAGGTTATGTATTAATACAAAATAAATACTTAATAAAAAATAGATGCCAACTTAAATAAAAAAGTTTTAACTTTTACTTTACTCTTTTACTAACTCTTTGAAGCTTCTTAAAACAAACCGTCTCAAAACATATAAAATAAATTATTTGCTAAAATAATGACAAAACTGAGAAATCAGAAACATAATAAGAATGACAATTATTGTTGAAAACTGTAAAAATATTATTATTTCTCAACTGTCTCAATACAGTGTAACTGTCCTCAAAATCTTTTTTATTATTATTATTGTAACAGACTTTGTTGGATTGTACATGACAGAATCTGTTACAATAATACTGGTAATGATGTACTGGCGCTCGTTGTATGTGTGTATGCAATGTATTTTTCCCCTCGGGGCTTGCCGTAGATAGGAATGGGTTGTGCGCACTTGGTACTGGAGTGTCGCGGGTTTTTGGAGTCAGTGATCTGATGTGTGGTATAATAAAGCGGAGAAGAGTTCAAACTGCTATGTTTATTATTTGTTCAAACTGCTACCCTTACACCTAGAAGGTTAAGTTCCCCTGCGGCTATTTTCTCCAACTTAAACCGATACCGTGACTATGCGCAGTTGCGCACGAATTGTCTATGCACGCGCGAGGTGTCTAGATTATGCGCATAACTAAAACTGGCAGACACAGCAGCAGTTGTAGGCAGGTATATTGATCATGAAATCAGAATTTTCTTGTCTTGAATTATTCATTCAGTCATATTCAATCATTTATTTATGTCACTTGTTTAAGTCATCTTACATTTTTTATTTTTTTTTAACTCGATTGGGGGGCCCCCTGGTGGCCATTTTGATATTCTCGGTATTATCAACTGGCCGTAATTTTGAGATCGCAATAGGCATGAAGGACTATAATGCTTTAAAACCTCGCTCAAGTACTGCGGAGCTAAACCATTTAGTGCTTTGTAAGTAATCAAAAATATTTTAAAATGTATACGATGTTTAAGGCGAGACACTACAGGTGAATAGGGTAATTTTTTTAACTAGCAGATATCACCATGAAACTTTCCCAGTTGATTACCTACATTAAGATGAGAAAAAAAATGTATTACAAGGTTTCTGTAATTTAATGTTTAAATATGCAAATTAGGCATTGTCTAATTAAATATGCGCTAATCTGCATATATTTCAAAAAATGAAATCTGAGTATTGGATAAAGCCATAAAGTTAAGGATAAAGTTCTTTTTTCATTGTGTTCACATATTAGATGGGAAAAAAAATACAGAGGGATTTATGGATATCTACTTTTGTTATCCTGTAAATCAGAATATACCGTCAATAGCCTTAAAAAAATATTTTTGCCATGTTTTTTGGAATAAAATGTTATATAAATCAGGCTAGGAATAATATATTTACAAATCCCTCTGTAAATGTCTTCATAATATAACTAGGTACAAGACTGGAGATTTTGGTGTATATAGGTGCTACTGAAGTGGAGATTTCGGACTTGGAGTATGAGAGAAAGGTCATTTTGAGAAACCGGGCTTTTAAGATTTAGCATCAGCCAATGAGATTGCGCATTTGCGCCCTTTTACTTTCACGATTGGTTGCTGATAAAAAGGAAATGACCATATTTGGATCCGACAACATTGTACAGGAGAGAGAGAGCTTTCTAACGGTGTGTGTGATGACAGGGTGCATATAGGCAGGCAAGGCAAAGCAAGGCAAGGCAAGTTTATTTATATAGCACATTTCATTCACAATGGCAATTCAAAGTGCTTTACATAGAAGAAATTAAAATAATCAAAACAAATAAGAATAATTAAAACAGTTTAGAATAAAAAATCAAATAAAGTAGTACTGGTCCACCCCTATCTGAGATGGAAGAGATTGAGCCGGTTTACGGTTCCACTGGACCTCTAGCCCAGGGACGTACTCTGCTGGGGTGGTGCTACACCAGTAATGCCCAGCGGGGCCCCCACAGAGCACGCTTCGTGTGCGCTGTCTGCTGCCGTTACCCTTAACGACGCTCTCAGCGACTTCTTATACAGCAGTATAACTTACTCCTTCACTCGCCTCATCGGAGTGAAGACTCTCCCGCTCTCCTTCAAAATCTCTTCCAGAGATTATAAAAATAAATAAATTAGAAATTAGAAAACAAACAAAGACAAAACCAGTACAGTAAAAACAGTCGGACGAACAGTGGCACAGTGCTCATTCAGTAAATGCATAGCTAAACAGATGTGTTTTGAGTCTGGATTTGAAAGTGACTACTGTAGGAGCACATCTGATCTCCTCTGGAAGCTGGTTCCAGCTGCGGCTTAATATAATAACTAAAAGCAGACTCTCCATGCTTAGAGCGAACCCTTGGTATTTCTAGCTGATGTGATCCTAATGATCTGAGTGATCTGTTAGGTTTATATTCAGTGAGCATATCTGCAATATATTGAGGTCTTAGCCCATTGAATGATTTATATACCAGTAATAATACTTTAAAATCAATCCTAAATGTAACTGGGAGCCAGTGTAAAGACCTGAGGACTGGTGTGATATGTTCATATTTTCTGGTCCTGCTCAGAATCCTGGCAGCAGCGTTCTGTATAAGCTGCAACTGTCTTATGGTCTTTTTAGGAAGGCCAGTGAGGAGTCCATTACAATAATCCACCCTGCTGGTGATAAAAGCATGCACAAGTTTCTCTAAGTCTTGATTGGAAACAAAGCATCTAATTCTTGCAATATTTTTCAGATGATAGTATGCTGATTTAGTTATTGCTTTGACATGACTACTGAAACTAAGGTCTGACTCTAGAGACACACCAAGATTCCTGACTTGATTTTTAGTTGTTAGACCCCTAGCGTCAAGGTATGCATCCACCTTGAGAACTTCATCTTTGTTTCCAAACGCAATGACTTCAGTTTTGTCTTTGTTTAACTGAAGAAAGTTTTGGCACATCCAACCGTTGACTTCATCAATGCATTGGCACAGGGAGTCAATGGGGCTGTAGTCGTTAGGCGATAGGGCTAAGTAGAGCTGTGTGTCGTCTGCATAGCTGTGGTAAGAGATTCGGTTCTTTCTCATTATTTGGCTCATTGGGAGCATATACAGGTTGAACAGGAGTGGTGCAAGAATTGAGCCTTGAGGGACTCCGCAAGTCATGGATGTCCACTCAGACTTATGGTCTCCTATACTCACATAATAACCTCTCCCTTCTAAGTATGACCTGAACCATTTTAGGACTATCCCAGAAAGCCCCACCCAGTTTTCCAGCCTGTCAAGAAGTATGTCGTGATCAACAGTGTCAAATGCAGCACTGAGGTCGAGTAGTACCAGCACTGATAATTTGCCTGTATCAGTATTTAAGCGAATATCGTTTATTATCTTTATGAGCGCTGTCTCTGTGCTGTGATGCGATCGGAAACCAGATTGAAAATTGTCAAAGTATCCATTTGAGCTTAAGAATTTGTTCAGCTGATTGAAGACAACTTTTTCAATGATCTTGCCTATGAAAGGAAGATTTGAGATCGGTCTATAGTTGCTCAAGATGGTCTTATCCAGATTGCTCTTTTTCAGGAGGGGCTTGACAACTGCAGTTTTCAGGGAGTTTGGAAAACTACCAGAGAGAAGTAAGGCATTTACCACTTCTAGGAGATCTGCTTCTAAGCTGTTTAACACACTTTTGAAAAAAGATGTGGGAAGTGCGTCAAGGGCGCAGGTTGATTTTTTAAGGTGCTTAAGGTGCAATTCTTCCAAAATTGTGCCTTCAATTTCTTCGAAAACAGACAAAGTAACTACTTTCTCAGGTTGTTGTCTGATCTGTCTGACCCCAGCGCAACTCAAGGATGAGCTGATCACCTTTCTGATATTATTGATTTTCTCAGAGAAGAAAGAAGCAAACTCACTGCACTTGCTGTCTGAGAGCATTTCACTGGGAATCTGGCTTGGGGGGTTTGTCAGTCTCTCTATAGTAGCAAAAAGTGTGCGTGTGTTGTTTAAGTTTCTGTTTATAATATTCGAGAAGAAGGTATGTCTAGCTTTGCCTAGTTCAATATTAAAAGCATGGATGCTGTCTTTGTAGATGTTATAATGGACTACAAGTTTTGTCTTCCGCCACATGCGCTCTGCTCTTCTGCATTGTCTTTTCATATTAATTTCAATAAGTACTTACTTAACGAGCGCTAAAAGAGTACTTTATAGCCAAATCTCGTTGAGTATGAATGCGATCCGGACATCATCGCCATGTTGACGTTATCATGTGACCTACGACGCGTTATCACAAGCGCAACAACTTAAAAGATATGAACGACACGTTTAATTAATCTATCTGTAATCTTGATATTGATGAAACTTGCTCATTTTGTGGTATTGTTGAAGAAACAGCTGCCCATTTATTTTGTGAAGGGTTAGCATACATTTAGGGTTGATGTAAGTTGTTATATTTTAAACCCTACTAATGTGACCCCACAGTTTTTATAACGATATACATATTTTTATTAAGAAACCCCAAAATCGTCATCTCTTGAATATGTTGTTAATTTCTTTATTTTATACCCAAAAAGTTTCTCCTTTAAGTTTTCCTTTTTTCTTGATGAATTTACCTCTCGTTTCATCCCTCAGACTTATAACAACAAAACAATTTTTGTATGTATTATGAAGAACTATTTAAAGATATTTAGCCTTGTTATTGTTCTTTTTTCCTGTGTATAAATATCATATTATGATGTACACAAACCAATGATCTTTTGTTTTCTGTTGTCATTATGATTGTTCATTGTTAGATACAACTATGTGGTATCTTTCCATGATCTTGTATGTAATAAGTTTATAAGTTTAAATTATATGAGCGACAGGTGCACTAACACTTCATAACATCAGTAACTCGACAGCACAACCTAGAACAGTTTTCCTCGGCGTTTGTAATGTCTGCACAAGCAGACGGGCCGCTGCTCGAAGGTCTCTCCTTTGGAGAAAACTGTTGATTTTATACTCGAAAAATGTAAGTATCGCTTCTTAAAAATTAATATTACCTCAGAATGAATTGCATTGTTAGCCCACCCCAAAACTTAAACAAAATAATAATATTAAATGCTGACCAATACTTAATTATATTACTTTTTTATATACTAAAAATGATATAATTTAATAAAACAAGCTAAATGTAATTTGTTTTGTCATATGACATTTTTATGCATGAATACACGTGAACATCTCAATTGTCAGTCAAGCAATGAATTGATGCATACATTAATTAAATAATTATATTTTATATACTGAGGACAGACAACAATAAGAAAGGGTTTCCGCGGGGTTGTAAAAGGTAGTAAATTAAATTATGCCAAATTAAGGCCAGTAAAAAGTAGTAAACGTCATCTGACGAAGTAGTAAATTTTCGAACCCCCATCCAACTAGGCCTATGAGTTTCAATTTGTGTTAAGTGCAGGACTTTGTTCTAAAATTCGCGTGGATTTATTTATATGTAGCGAGTAGGACCTGTGCGATATCATGTGACGTGGTGTTTGTTCGTTCGCGCGCGCTGAAACAAACTGGGTACCCGGCTGGCCTGGCTTGCTGCCCAACCTGTTCGCGAGTTCGCTTCTATTTCAGTCATCAGTCGGCCGCCAAAGCCATATTTGATCGGTGAGTAGCCTAATGTAGACGACTGACTGCTGCGCTTGTGACAGGGTGCATGTTAACTGAAAGAAGGAACAGAGAGAGAGCCCCGGCTGCGCGCGCGCACTCAATTCACTCTTGCTCTCTCTCCCTCGCTCATATTAATCAAAATCAATTGACACGATGGTAAAAGGTCGGAAGACCGAAGTTTCACGTGGCGCAATTGGAAATTTATTTCCCGCTGTGTGTGAATTGTGATAAAAAACGTTGCCTTATCTTCTCTGAAAAGCGTTCCCCACATTCAGCTGACATAACCACACTTTCAATAAACGGAAAAATCTACCCTAAAAAAACCTATTTGTTGACACAAATTTTGTGCGATGTCCTAACTGATGGGATAACCACACAATGCGTACACGTCCGCTAATGACGCGTCACTTTAATGAATGGTTAACAGCTTAACACAACGGATCTGTCCTCACGGGACTTCTGAATCGGTAACACAATATGGTTCCATTTATTAAAATCTAGTTAACTACATTAGTTAACATGAACTATTAATAAACTGCACGTCTACATCATTAATTAATCTTTCTTAATGTCAATTTCACCATATAGCCTACATTATTGAAATCAAAAGTTGTATGTTAACATTAGTTAATGCACTGTGAAGTAATATGAACAAACAATTCATGTATGTTGTAAACTACGTAGTATTTTCAGGTTATTTATATTATAATGTGTAGAAACATTGCAAAAAAAAAAAAAATTTTGTTTAGACTGGAGTGAGGTGAAACCAGAAAAAAAGTGCAAAGCAAGTTGTTATCTAGCAGCAATTTTTGTTATTTAATTAAAAAAAAAAAAGTATCTGGCAGCTAATTCTATTAAATTTTACAGTATATGGTAGAAAATTAGACTTCAATAAACTTTTAAAATAAACTTTTTAATGCTCCGTTTTTATTCTACTTTTTGATATTGATATGATTATACCAAAACAATTATCAATTTTTTTTTTAAAAAGGGCAAGAAAGGATAAGTGTCTGTCGGCCACCACCGAAGACCAATTTTGACCAAGGAAAAAACCCTGGACATTATGGGGAAATGCAAGTTTTCGAAGATATTTCATTACTTTACTTGTCTCTAGTATATACGCCACTACAGTTGCATCTTGAAGTCGTGATGGTATTAAAAAATATAGTGAAGGTATTAAAAGGTATTAAATTCATTTTAAGAATTTCTGTGTATACCCTGTATTAAATGAAAGATAAAATATGATAGAGCAATAGAATGAACAGTGACAGAAACAGAAGCATGCTTTTTAGCAGGATTAATTAAGCATGAAAATATCTGAAGGAAATATATATTTGATGAACAAATTAAGCCAACTAATATGATTTATATTCTTTTGGTTTATCTACTAATACATTTAAAAATTACAAATGCAGTGAAAATTCAGGGATCGGTTACGGTATCGATATCGGCGAGTACCAAAAATGAAAGTATTGGTATCCGTCTCGTTCTGCAAAAAGTGGTATCGTGCATCCCTAATTGAAAATATTTAACGGGTTCGCGTGAGGGAGGAGCAAAGCAGTGCCATATTTGAAGCACATTTAGAGATGTGATTAAATAAATTGCTGTTTTGGGATAGTAATTTCACTGCTTAAGTCTGTGTGTGTGAGAATGTGTGTTTGTGGGTAAGTGTGTGTGATGTGACACACTTTATTATTAATCTTTATTAAAGTTTATGGCTGTTAAGTGTCATTTGTTTTTAAGTGCCAAGGTTATTATTCACCTTATTAGGGCTAAGGGCTAACGTAATGGTTAGGATAACTCGAGGGCTAGGGTTAAAGAGGTCATATAATGCCATTTTTGTACAAGTTAATATGAATCTTTAGGGTCTAAATGAAAACTTTGTAATATACTTTTATCAAAAATTCTCATTAGTATTTTAAGAAAACACTCATTTTACTAGCTCAAAAATAGCTCTGTTTTCAACACGCCGTTTCAGTGCACAATCACATGCCTTTAAATGATAATGAGCTTTGGTCACCCCGCCCCTCTGCGTACACAGTTTTTAATAACACAATAACCATAACGCGTTGTTCATTATAAACGTGGGATTATGAATTATATTGAGAACATTGTAACGTTACATAGAATATATGTCGTGTTGGTAGTAAAAAATATTGTGGAGGTAGTAAAAAAGGTAGTAAAAGGTAGTAAATTCATCTCTATGAGTCCTGCATAAACCCTGAAACATGAATAATAAGTAAGAGAACAAATAAAAGTAACCATCACAATAAACAAATGCATATACAAGTCAACAACACATGAAACAAAGCTTTATTCAAACTACAAGCATGTATTTACAGGCGCTGAACCCCACATCCTACCAGTAGCACCTCAATGCAGTACATGAGATCCAGGGGGCTGATTGGATCCAGATCTAAGGGGTGGAGATGGGTAGCTTTAGGGATCAGGGGGTGGAGATTGGTAGGTTTAGGTATATGTAGGTGGGAGGAGTTGGATCTGGATCCAACTCCTCCCCCTGGATTTCATGTTCTGCTCAACACAGCGGTTCCCATTCTGCAGCTTTATTCTGATGACTTCACCAGAGATGACCGTGCCTTCGTGCCGGAGCTTGTTGCTGCGCTTCACAATCTGAGGCAATAAGGGCAGATGGAGTGATGGAGCGTCTCTTCCATGGCACCGTTTCCAGGATTCAGCTCTGGGCTCCTCATCCTCAGTGCTCACACCAGTCTGAATAAAAACATGTTTAGTTACTTTATAGATTTGTTTATTTACCTTATTTACAGCACATTTGTCTAATGTTAACAGTGTTGACAACAGTGAATTATCCTACATAATACCACACACATCAATCAGATGTCTTTTTCATGTTGTGATGTGCTCATCTGCGATATTTACAATATTTTCCTTTCAGATGTAAATATACATTTTAAATAAGCGTATTTAAGATGTATATGGTTATGTAAATCCACTTTAGAGACGTAACGTTACGTGTGCTTACTGGAGCTCGATCCCCTGTTAGCTAGCTATACATAATAAAACATGTTTTTATGGCAAAATCACAAATTGATCATACTATATAGCGTCTTTACACCTTCAACAATTTAACAGTTTACTGTACAGTAGTTCAACACATGCGATCATTTGATTTGTAATATCTAATAGCCTACTCACACATTTGAAAACGCTCTCGTCCGTCATCATTTCGTCCGGCGTCATGTTCGAGTATGACCTATCCTTCTTCTTTTATATGACGTATCCTCTCGCGTGGCCTCCTGGGATAGAAGAGTACGCATCGGACAGCACTCAAAAATCGGGCAGGAAGCAGTAAGCCATCCGGGAACTTCTCGCCTACTCTTTTATGAATACTGATGTTTCGAACGTACTGCTTCTTTCACGTACTGTTTTCGCCTACTATATAGTAGGAAAGTAGGCATATTCGAACGCACTTAAGTCCGAATCTCGCGATAATTAGTACGTCACCCAGGTAATTCTCGCCTACTCTTTTGGATTCATACATACTTTTTTGCTCGCCTACTCTTTTTCCCATACTAAATAGTAGGGAAGTATGCGGTTTGGAACGCAGCAATGGCCTTCATAAATAGCACACTAGTGTTCTCATTTATGCATCTCTTCTTGACAGACACAGATCTAGCTTCAATGGCAGGAGAGATCAATATATCAAAGAAAATACAGAAATGATCAGACAGTGCTACATCCTTAATAACAATCGATGAGATGTTTAAACCCTTACTGATAAGTAAATCTAGAGTGTGTCCATGATTGTGTGTGGGACCATGTACATGCTGAGTCAGATCAAACATTTTTAAAACAGTTTTGATTTCTTTTGCCATATTGTTTTCTGCATTGTCTATGTGAATGTTAAAATCTCCAGCAATGGCAAAACAGTCAAACTCTGAGGAAATTGTTGATAGCAGTTCTGTAAAGTCCTCAGCAAAGGCTGGAGAGTATTTTGGAGGCCTGTAAATAATGATAAGTAAAATACGTGGAGCACCTTTTAACACAATACCCAGATATTCGAAAGACGGGTAATTCCCAAATGATATTTGCTTACATTGATAGACATCTTTAAAAAGAGCAGCTAAGCCCCCGCCTCTCTTACCCGCTCTGCAGACACTCAAAAAAGTAAAGTTAGGAGGGGATGTTTCATTGAGGACTGTTCCACTGCAGCTGTCTTCTAACCAAGTTTCATTTAGAAACATGAAGTCCAGGTTGTATGTGGTTATTAAATCGTTGACTAGAAGTGATTTATTTTTAAGTGAGCGGATGTTTAAAAGTGCTAACTTAACAGTCTTACTTTTTGTCCCCACAGCAATCTTAGTTTGGTGCGTAATAGGCACCAGATTAGATGGGTTTGCTGTACGGCTTTTGAAGGCCTTAGATTTTCTATCATGTAATTGAACGGCAATAGAGAAAGATTCAGGCACACTGGGTTCCCGCTTGTTTTGTAAACATTTAAGAAAGTTACTGTTTTCATAGCGGGGACCCGACACATATCAATGAGAGCTGGTATCAGTTGTTTTTGGTTTACCTCGAGCCGCTGGAGGAGGGTGTGAGCCCTGGCGCTGTGGCAGAGGCCGAAGAGCTCTCACAGGAGGAGGAGGAGGAGGGGGAGGGGGAGGGCGAGCTGGGCCCGCAGGCTTTGGTGGTTGTGGGGCCTGCCGTTTTTTGGTTGACATCTGGGGACTTGCAGCAAAAGAGTGCGATAGTTTGGTTCCAGCATACACCAGTTTTTCCATTTTCTCTGAGAAGCACAGAAGTGGAGATGCTGGAGAGAGGGATAACGTGTCTGGGGAGAGGGGCTGTTGCTGTAATATGCTGTCCTGGTTTCCCTCGCTGTTTTCCAGAAGTGTCCTCGGGAGCTGAATCTTGGAGCAGTTCTGATATGTCCCGGTCTGTCTGTGGAGAGCTCTGTGGGCGGGGCTCTGCTGAGATTGTGTCCGTGAGCAGAAGTTGTTGTGGCTGCATGGTGTTATCGTTGTCCTTGTGTGATATGTCAACCGCATGTCCATTCAGGTGCTGAAGTGAAGTCCTGTGGTCATTCATACTGTGTCCAGGTGTGTGTGTGCCATTCAGGTTGAGTGGATTGGCACACACTGCAGAAGGATGATTGAGAGAGAAATAGATGTTGTCCTTTAGCACTCTTGAACCAAGTTTGTTTGGGTGGAGCCCATCCTGTTGAAACAGTTGCCTCTGACTCCAGAAAAGATTGAAGTTGTCAATGAAGTTCACTCCTTTTATATTGCAGGTTTTTTGCAGCCATGTGTTGAGCCCAAGTAACCGTGAAAACCTGTTTGTTCCTCTTGCTGGGAGTGGTCCACTGATGAATGGCTGAACTTTCAGTCTTTTAAATGTGTTTCAAAAAGTTCATTGAAATCCTTCTTAAGGAGTTCTGACTGCTCTTTATGAATATCATTTTTCCCCACATGAATGATGAGTCGATTTGCAGTCTTATGTTTCGTCAGAATGTTCTGAAGTTCCCTATTTACATCAGAAGTCGTTGCTTGTGGAAGGCAGCACGTAGTTGTATCCCTGCTAATAATGTTTCTGATTATGGAGTCACCCACTATCAGAGTCCTGTGTTGGGCTGCGCTCTGAGCTGAGTGCCGCTGTCTGCTCGACCTTGAGCGCCAGTTAGCAGTGTTGGTAACTGGGTGATTCAGTCTGTGTTCGATCACATTCATCACATTCAGGGATTCCTCATTCATTAATACTTCAAATCTGTTCTCAAGATGTATAAGCGGTGGTAGTAGACCAGTGTTTGCAATCCTTGTCAGAGCCGGATCTGGGGTAGAGGATGCTACTGCAGCAATATGTGATGCTCGTGACAATCTGATGTCTCGAGTGCCTTTGGGTCTCGCTCCCTGTTTGTGCCATCGATTTGTAAGTCGATCGGCTTGTTTCTCGACACTCAGTATGCCCTGTATTGGAGCACTAGATTCAAGGGACTCACCAAGCTGTATGCTGAGGGCGTCCATGACGAAGCTCTGTTGTGTGTTCTGTCTGGTTTGGTGGTCCCACAAATAACTTTGTTTCAAGAACTGCAATCCTTTGTGAAAGTCTCTGGCAGTTAGTGCAGCAAGTAGATTCCAGAAGAGGCATTTTCTCTTATCCTTTTGCAGTTGTGTTTTCCCTTCCCCGGAATGTAAGCTTTCAGTGGGAGGCTGGCCGGAGAAAAGAATTCTGCTTTTTTGTAGTAATCAAGCGTTTGAGCACTGTGCTGATTTGTTGAAGTTAAAATTAGGTGATAAAAGGAGATAAAATTTAAAAATATAGAAGCAATAGAGCGATAGAGCAAAGCGCGGAGCAGTAAGCAGGAGCGTCCGAACAGTAGGTGAACAGGAAGTGGAAGCGATCACGGAGCAGCGGGAGGATTTAGATCGCCAACTTTTGACGAATTTATGAGAAATCTACAGACGCAAACAGACAAAGTGTCGTAAAATAAAGACCTAAATGTGTATTTCGGACTTTTTTTCACCACAAGTCTGAAAGAAGACATGTTATTGAAGACAAATATTCCAAAATCTCAAAATTGACCAGTGAAAAAAAAACTATGTTTTTGCCTGCCGTGTCTCGCCTTAATAGGGAGCCAATGCAGTGTTGACAGAACCGGGCTAATATGGTCATATTTCCTGGTTCTGGTAAGCTGTAGTTTATTTATTAAGCGTGCAGGGCAACCACCCAGTAGAGCATTACAATAATCTAGTCTTGATGTCATGAACTCATGAACTAATTTCCGCATTTCCCAATGAGAGCATATGGCGTAATTTAGATATATTTTTAAGATGGAAAAATGCAGTTTAACAGATACTAGACACGTGACTTTCAAAAGAAAGGTTGGTATCAAAGAGCACATCCAGGTTCCTAACCGACGACGAAGACTTAACAGAGCAGCCATCAAGTGTTAGACAGTATTCTAGGTTATTACGTGTGGAAGTTTTTTGTCCAATAATTAGAATCTCTGTCTTTTCAGAATTTAGTAGTAGGAAATTACTAGTCATCCAATTTTTTATATCAGCTATGCATTCCGTTAATTTTGTGAATTGGTAAGTTTCGTTAGGTTTTGAAGAAATATACAGCTGAGTATCATTGGCATAACAGTGAAAGCTAACTCCATGTTTCCTAATGATATCTCCTAATGGTAGCATGTACAGAGTGAACAGCAACGGTCCTAGTCCTGAGCCTTGTGGTACGCCATACTGAACTTATGATTGATAAGACATCTTTTCATTTACTGCTACAAACTGATAACGGTCAGATAAGTATGATTTAAACCATGCTAGTGCAATTCCACTAATACCAACATAATTTTCGAGTCTATTTAAAAGAATGTTGTGGTCAATTGTATCAAATGCAGCACTAAGATCAAGTAACACTAATAGAGAGATACAACCACGATCGGATGTTAAGAGCAAATCATTTGTGACTCTAATGAGAGCGGTCTCAGTGCTATGGTACGGTCTAAATCCGGACTGAAAATCCTCGCAGATATCATTTCTTTCTAGAAAGGAACACAGTTGTGAAGATACTGCTTTTTCTAATATCTTTGACAGAAAAGGCAGATTCGAGATCGGCCTGTAATTGACTAATTCTGTAGGATCAAGTTGTGGTTTTTTAACAAGCGGTTTTATCATAGCCTGTTTAAAGGTTTTTGGTACGTATCCTAGAGACAAAGATGAATTAATGATATTAAGAAGAGGATATATGACCTCAGGAAACATCTCTTTCAGTAGCTTAGTCGGTATAGGATCTAACATACAAGTTGTCGATTTAGATGAATTAACGAGTTTGCAGAATTCTTCCTCTCCTATAGCAACAAATGAATCAAATTTTTCCTCAGGGAGACTACAATCCACTCCCTGATGCGATACTGTAGTAGACGGTTGCATAGTTTTAATTTTGTCCCTGATATTATCAATCTTATAAGTGAAGAAGTTCATAAAGTCATCACTGCTGTGTTGCTTGGACACTTCTGAGCTTGAAGCTTTCTTTTTCGTTAGTTTAGCCACTGTTTCAAATAAATACCTTGGATTATGTTTATTTTCTTCTAATAGGGTTGAAAAATAAGCAGATCTAGCAGCTTTTAAAGCCTCTCTGTAAGCAATCGAGCTCTCTTTCCATGAAATCTGAAATACCTCTAGTTTAGTTTTCTTCCAGTTGCGCTCCATTTTTCTGGCTGCTCTCTTAAGGGCCTGAGTGTGCTCGTTGTACCACGGCGTTGGACTATTTTCTTTAATCTTCTTTAAGCGCAACGGAGCAACTGCGTCTAAAGTGCTGGAAAAGAGAGAGTTAAAAGTTTCTGTTGCAATATCAAGTTCTTCTAAGCTATCCGGGATGCTGAGATGATGAAACTGATTAGGAAGATTATTGATAAAGCAATCTTTAGTGGCAGAAGTTATAGATCTAACATATTTATAACACGGAGTCGGCTTTGCAGCCTTGGCTAAATGTAATTTACATGAGACTAGATAATGATCTGAGATGTCATCGCTCTGCTGCAGAATTTCAACGGCATCAACATCTATTCCATGTGATAATATTAGATCTAGAGTATGATTACGACAATGAGTAGGTCCTGACACGTGTTGTCTAACTCCAATTGAGTTTACAATGTCTTTAAATCCCAATCCCAATGCATCTTTTTCATTATCTACATGTATATTAAAATCACCAACAATTAGTACTTTATCTGCAGCCAATACTAATTCTGATAGAAAGTCCGCAAATTCTTTGATAAAATCTTTATGGTGCCCTGGTGGCCTGTATACAGTAGCCAGCA
The DNA here is from genome assembly GCF_029890125.1 of Rhinichthys klamathensis goyatoka. NCBI lineage: Eukaryota > Metazoa > Chordata > Actinopteri > Cypriniformes > Leuciscidae > Rhinichthys > Rhinichthys klamathensis. The sequence continues at coordinate 5,464,727 of NW_026606705.1, forward strand.
GAATTCTCAGGCCTGTATACAGTAGCCAGCAGAATTCTCAAATGTGATTTATCGTTTAGACTATATATTTTTACATTAAGCACCAATACTTCAAAAGAAGTATATTTAAAACTAGATTTCTTAGTGGTTTTGAAAATATTACTATAAATTACAGCAACACCTCCCTTTTTGCCTTTCAGACGAGGTTCATGTTTATAACTGTAATCTTGTGGGGTTGACTTATTTAAAATAATGTAATCGTTTGGTTTTAGCCAGGTTTCTGTCAAACAAAGCACATCTAGATTATAATCTGAAATCACATCATTAACTATGAGAGATTTTGAAGTAAGGGATCGAATATTCAGCAACCCAAGCTTTATCATTTGCTCATCTGTATTATATCTGTTTTTTATTTGTTGAACATCAATTAAAGCTATGGTCTACGATTTCAAAGATTGTTCATTATTAATAACCTCGTTTAGATGCTGGTTATGGTTCTACAGTACAATCCTAACAATATGAAGAGAAAAAATAATGAAAAAAATTAATTCACTCTATTGGGTGTACAGCTGCAGAGAAGTTGACCAATGTAAGCTGTCCGGCCGGACAGCTTACATTGGTCAACTGCTCTCATCCAATCACCAGCTCCACTTGAAACTCCGCCTGGCGCTCGCATCTCCACCCCACCGCACCCGACCCCGCCCCCCGACATGAAATTGTGCGAGCAAGCAGCTGACAGTCTATGGTAGCTAGCTAAGTAGCATCAGATCAGCAATGGATAAAGCAATGGATAAAAAAATAAACGACAGCAGCAAGCGGCCCCTGCTTGCCCCTACTGTAATGTTTGGACGAAAGAGAAAGTCTGTAGAGGAAAGAGCAGAGATTAAAAAAAAAATGTGAAGAACGCCGGACTCTAAGTAGGATAAATATAGGGTTCACCATTGACCAATGGAGGAAGCTTCAGGGAGATCTGGGACTGAAAACCGACGCTGACACGGCTGACTTTTTGTTGAGCAGGTAAACATTTATTTATACTTTTATGGTGTGACGTGTTACATAAATAGCTTTTTATCAGTCTGACAACATGCTCATGCTGCCGGTCGGCATTGGAATGTTAGCCGTTTAGCATCGCCTATCACGCGTCAAAGTAATTATATTTCTTGAAGTGCTTGAATATATTTCAGTAGGCCTAGCGGGTTTCTGTTCGAGCCGATCGGAATTTGAACAAGATGCGCTGTGTGCTGCTATAACAATTACTCAAAACCTTAGCAATACTAGTAGTATTATACTAATGGTGGTGGGGAGTTTAGAACAGTTCATGTGTTGCTAATCTTGCGTTGACGTGAACTCAAACGTGACATTGAATTGTTGATGAAGCAACTAAGGTCAAGTGTCGAAAGGCAATTTTACATATGATGTATCATTAGCAAGGTCATTAGATTGAAGCGACTAAGCAATGTTGTGAAAGTAAATGATGTCAATCAGTCATAATTGTAAGTGTTAATTACTTCAAGGCTTTATGTGTTCACTGCTTTCAGCTATGAGAGAGGACCAGTTTCATCTACTCCAATGAAGACGGGATTCAAAGCCCCACTAGCCCCCCATTTTTTCATCAGATACTGACCGGTAAGTGCGAATTTTGACCTGTCTATAGCTTGACTGAGTGACGTTGTTCAGGTTGTTTCCCGGTGGGAGGGATCAGGTAGCACAGAGGGGAGGGGTGTGTGTGTGGAGGGGCAGGATGAGTTTTTTTAAAACTTCCCAACCGTCTCAGGCTTTCTCGACCGATTTTGAACATCGTAGACTATAGCTTTAAATTTTTAACCTGATGTTTTTTGGATTTCCAAATTCGGGGAACAGACACAGTCTCTATATGATGATATCTAGGTGAAAGATGCTCTATGTGATGGGATTTATCTGACCTTGGTGACGTGAGGCCGCTAGTAGACGGTCAGTTTAGCCAGTCTGTCTGCTTCCTGACCTGAGCCCCAGATTGTCATGTTTTATCTCTAAGACTATGAGCCAAATTACTAGAGAGAAGAGCAGCACCACCCCAGGAGGGATGGATACCATCTCTTTTCAACAGGTCAGGTCTGCCCCAAAAACTTTTCCAATTGTCTATGAATTCTACATTATTATGCGGACACCACTCAGACAACCAGCGATTCAGTGAGGCCAATCTGCTAACTATCTCATCACTCCTGCGTACAGGAAGGGGGTCAGAGCAAATTACAGTGCCTGACATCGTACTTGCGAGTTCACACACCTCTTTAATAATCATTTTGGTGATCTCCAACTGGCGGAGTCGAACATCATTTGTGCCGACATGAATAATGATCTTAGAGAATTTACGATTAGCATTAGCCAGCACTTTTAAATTTGCTTTGATGTCAGGCGCTCTGGCTCCCGGCAAACATGTGACTATGGTGGCTGGTGTCTCTATTTTCACGTTCCGTGTGATCTAATCACCAATTACCAGGGCACAATCAACAGAATTCTCAGTGGGTGTTTTACTGAGTGGGGCAAATCGGTTTGTTATGGGAATCGGAACGGAAGAGTGGTTCTTTGATCCGCGACTAGAACGATCCCTAACCGTCACCCATCTGCCCTGCTGCACGGGCTCTACTTCAGCCGGAACAGAATCATGTAAAGAGTTCACTATGCTAGGCACATCCAAAACAATATCTAAAGATCTAGCATTCTTACCATCCTCAATTAAAGTTTGGATGCGTGTCTCTAGTTCTGAAATCTTCTCCGTCAGCCTGACTGTCTCCTTGCATTTATCACATATAAATCCTATATTGCCATCGGAGAAGGCTATATTAAACATATGACATGTGACACAGGTGACAATAACAGGACAAGACATTACTCACCGTGTTTGTTGACTGATTCTTACTTACCTGGGCTTTTATGAAATGCGCGGGTGCGCGAGAGAAAATAAATAAATAAATGAGCGCACAGGTGGCGCGTTAACAGGCTAGCGAGTTACTAGCGTGTTGTGCTAACAATAACAGAAGCTAGCGATGTAAGGTTAATCTGAGATGGTGGGCAAAATGTATTTAGTAATATAAACAACTAGAAATTAAAGTAAATGATGGTTCAAAACAGAAATAAATACGAAGCTAATACGAGGCTTACAGCCTCGACGCAAACAGACTCACAGCAGGCAGGAAGGCAGACAGGAGAAATCGATCAGGAAGCAACTGGTGTATATTATAATCAACTTTGAGTATATTAAAGGGTTAGTTCACCCAAAAATTTTAAGTAATTTCTCACCCTCATGTTTTTCCAACTACGTAAGACTTTCGTTCATCTTCGGAACACAAATTAAGATATTTTTGATTAAATCTGAGAGCTGTCTCACTCCTCCATAAGCATGGGCGTAGGTTTGGTCTCAGCTTTGGTGGGGACACCCCCCCTCCCTCCCCCGGGATTTATTTTGTTGTAAGATAAGTAACATTGCTTTAATGGCGATTTCCTTTGTCATTTCAGACTGCTGGCAATACAGAATATCACAATACAGAAGTGAATCTACTTCATCTCATTATATTTGATCCTGACCCCGATACACTATCCTGTATACTGTCAATAAAGAGCTAGTATAACTGTATAATCTCAAAAATGCACTCTCAAAAAATAAACACCTGAGACTGTGTAATGCTGAACAACCAAACATTTTATTTAACATAAATTATTATTATTTGGAATTTGGATATTATCAATCAAATTATGATTCATTATATTTGAATAACCAACAGTGTTAACTTTTGCCTTTTTAACATTGCCAACATGTTTTTCCAGCACATGTGTCTAGCAAGTAGGCTACACTCACAAATACATTACATAAACAGAATGTAGAAACGAAAAATGTCTCAGATGATCCACTGTTTATGACGGCAAGATTCTAAGTTAAGGTAGGCTAATTAACATTCAGTGACTTGCTAACGTAGCATTCTATCATGATAGCGCGACTTCTATGAGTCTTATGAGTGATTAATGCTCCTAACCTTGAAAGATTGCAGAAGCTAGGTTTAACTGTAACAATATCCTGGGTAACCAGGATCACCAGTTAATACTATTTTCCACAGTAGAATCTGCATTTGAAAGCCTGGTCAGTCACTACTACTGCTAGTTATTTGTGTGGCTAGTTATTTTTGCCTACTTACACTCTGCTTTATGAAAAAGCTTCGTATGTCCCCTTTCTTCTTCTTGGGTGACATAGCTGATCTACAAAGTACAAAAAGGGGCAAAAAAAACGGAATATTAAAATGTTTTACTCTGGCCTTTGTATATTGCAGGCAGAGAGACAGCCCTGGTAACTTACCGTTGGCGTCGTCACGCACACACACACACACGCACACACCACCCGCTCGCTGCCAGTGAGTGCAAGCACAAAAAGTAGTCCCGGCCCGCGCGTGTAGCCTGCCTGTCAGATACCCCGCCGCCAATCAAATTACGGCGTATCTTGTACTGTCATCGTCCTGGCCGTTGGAATCGATCCAAATAGCAGCGCAAAGATCCAAATGCAGCGCAAATATCAAAATAGCAGTTCAAAGGAGCTTGCTAAATATTGGTGGGGACAAATTTGTCATCTCAAAATATTGATTGTGACTAGTACCTAGCGTCCCCCCCTAAACCTACGCCCTTGTCCATAAGCTTATATGTTATTGAAACTTGCCAGCCCAGAAAAGTTAGTAAAACATCGTTGAAATAGTCCAAGTGACTACAGTGGCTCAACTTTAAGTTTATCAAGCGACGAGAATACTTTTTGTGCGCAAAAAACAACAACATGACTTTATTCAACTATTCATTTTCTTCTCTGTGGGCCTCTAAGTGAGTTCACGTAGTGTAACAGCGCAGCGCTTCTGTGTTGTACATCAGAATGTAGGCTCACTATTGGCCGACGCTGGTGTTGTGTGTGACGTAGGGGGAGAGTGGGGTGATTTTTGCCAGGGGGGAAGTAGATCCACCCCTTGTTTCTGGAAAACCATAGAAGAGATTGGTTATGTGACCACATCATTTTGAAAAGCCATCCATTTTACTCATCCTCCAAAGAAGAGAGACACATGGCATGAGAGGTAAGCACATTTTAGCTCAAAAAACAGTTTTATTCCTTTCAAAGTAAATTTTCTATGATTAAGGTTTTTTGATTGTGGTGTATGAACAAATAGGTTTGAAAACATTTTACACATGTTTTAGTGCTTTAACAGGCTACACAATGAGTCTATAGAGTTAGCTTGATGTTAGCTCTTAACTGCTGGATCATGCTAGTTTTTCAAACTTGTGGGTCTGGGGTGATTTGTGCCAAAAGGCCTGGGTTAAGTTGTGCCAGTGGCACAACTCACCCTCACTTATGATTATTTTCAACATATTATTCATTTGTAATTGTACATTGTACTCTTATATTTTACCACTTAAACTATGTGACATTCTTAATTTTAGACCTAAACCCATCATGCCACGCACTTATAAACGGAAGACAGACAGGGCTTTAACTCCTTTTGTGGAGTTGGACAGATCAGTAAAAGAGGTGCAACAGGGAAAGACCATACGTCAGGTGGCAGGGGAGAGGAAGATCTGCAGGATGACCTTGAAAAGATTCATGGAGAAGAAAAAGATAGGAGAAGTAACAAAGACAGGGTATAAGAGAACAGGACTAGCCAACCAAGTCTTCAAAGAATACATGGAGACAGAGCTGGCAGACCATATAAAGGCACTAACAGCAATGTTTCACGGCATAAGTGCCATGAAATGCTGTCAGCTGGCTTTTGAGTATGCACGAAGAAATGGCATTCATATCCCTGCCAGCTGGATCAGAGAGAAAAAAGCAGGTTAGGTTAAGTGTGCATTTATTAAGGAAAAGTTATAAGGAACATTGATCATTATTTTCACAGGACATGTTCATTATCAGTTATCACCATGCACATCCTAAAGAGAAGCATACTTATTTAGAGCATATAACTTTGCCTAATGTAAAATCTGAATTTAAACTGAAATGGTTCAATTAGGGATAAATAAAGAGATACCCTTCATGCTAATAATCTATTAACCTTTTCTAGGACCTGATTGGTTCACAGCCTTTAAAGCACGCCACCACTTGTCATGCCGCACTCCTGAAGCAACCTCTCTTGGTAGAGCTACTGCCTTTAATAGACACAACGTGGGGGAGTTTTTTGATAACCTCTCTAAAGGGATGGACAGGTAATCATCAATCATAGGATCACATATTCTCTCTCTCTCTCTCTCTCTCTCTCTCTCTCTCTCTCTCTCTCTCTCTCTCTCTCTCTCTCTCTCTCTCTCTCTCTCTCTCTCTCTCTCTCTCTCTCTCTCTCTCTCTCTCTCTCTCTCTCTCTCTCTCTCTCTCTCTCTCTCTCTCTCTCTCTCTCTCTCTCTCTGGCAGCCAGGGAAGGAAAGAGGGCACATCTCTATAGGGTCTTCTGCCCTGAGTTGCAGAATTGACATTTACACACATAACCACCTCCATAATCTCATTTCAGGTATAACTTCCCTCCACACATGATGTACAACATGGACGAAACTAGTGTGACTACAGTGCAGACACCCAAGCAGATTGTCACAGAGAAAGGGAAGAAACAAGTGGGTTCAGTTACATCAGCTGAAAGAGGAGAGCTCGTCACTGTGGCCTGTGCAGTAAACGCCACTGGAAATGCAATCCCAGCCATGTTTATTTTCCCTCGTGTTCGTTTCAAAGAATCCTTCATGAATGGATCACCTACAGGATCCATAGGTCATTCTACAAAGTCTGGATGGATGAATGAAGAAGCCTTCACCATCTTCCTGGAGTACTTCATCCGCCACACCAACTGCTCCATTGATCACCCAGTCCTGCTCATTCTGGACAACCATGAATCTCACTGAAGGCAGTGACAACTGATAAAGAAAATGGCGTCGTTATGCTCACCCTCCACAGCAAGAAGGCCCAGAACGATGAGAAAGAAAGTAAAAACAAGAATCGTGACCGACACACCTGAGAAGATGGAGCTGGAGAAGGCACACAAAGAAAAACAAGATAAAAAGGCTGAAAAGGAAAAGAAAAAGAATGAAAGACAGAAGAAATGGGCTCTGAATGGCTCAAATCAAACCAAAATCATAAAGAAAAAAGTTGTGCACAGTAGCTCAGAAGAAAGCACCATGGGCCTTCCACTTGATGACACCACTGACGATGAAGCAGAAGATGACCTGGAGAACACACACAACAGAGAAAATAAAAGGGCTGAAAAACAGAAAATGAATGAAAATAAGAAGAGAGGGGCTCTGAAAGTGTCCAAACCAACCAAACCCAAAAAGAAAGTGACTTGTCTACAGTAGCTCAGAAGAGAGTGACATCTCCATTCCACTTAACGACACCACTGATTGTGATAGTTCAGATGTCCATAATGATGATGGTGACAAGGATCTGTCTGCTGGTGACTTTGTCATTGTGCGCTTTGCTGGTAAAACCAAATCCTATAACTACGTTGGATTGGTGGAGAAGGTTGAGGGTGCAGACATCAGCACAAAGTTTCTAAGGCAAAGTTGTAAGAAGTCTGTGGATGGAAAGTCCATCTTTACATTTAAAGAAAACGATGAAGGAGTCATCCGTAGGCGATGTGCTCAAGAAACTACCCACACCCCAAAAACTTGGTGGTACAGCCAGAAGGGAGCAGAAGTTTATATTCCCCTGCAGCATTGACAAGTGGGATGTTAAGTAGTAGGCCAGATCCAGACCACCTAGACCTTCATACTCACAGGGGATAATCTGGAGAAGTGAGGAGATGGGCATGCCTCATCGGTGTTTGACTTAGGCCTACCTGTCATTTGTTTAATTTAGCTAACACTGATTTCAGTTTTGAGTTTGCACTATGTTATTAAAGAGAAGTTTTATTAAGTTTAAGTTTATAAGTGGCCTAAGTCACAAGAAGATGTTTAGAAATTAGCCTAGTCACTTTATTCATGTTACATAATTGACAGAAAGCATTCTATGTATGTCAACAGGCATCTATTGCCAAAGCCTTTTTGCCTGAAATGATTCACAAATATCATATATTGTGTATTTAAGTTGTTTGTGTTTTCCCAAAAACTACAAAATATGATTTATTCCAACAGTTTAATAGGGTGACAATATCTAAATAAACCTTAAATGAGTAATTTTGTGTTGAATTTGTCTTCCTTTCATATAGCATTACAGTTCATAACATTAAAATGTTGTTTTACTTCAGAAATCACTGGCACAATTTACCCCAATCTATTCCCCAAAGGCACAACTTACCCCACACCAGGGGCAAGTTGTGCCACGAGACCACTTTTTTTCCCAAAAGCTATATTTCTGAAACAATTTATTTCAGATCCAAAGTTATTGTTCTCAGGGATGCACCACATCCTGAAATATATGTACATCCTTAAGTTGAAGGCATTACTGTCATGGCCTCACTTTAAAGTTACTTTGAGTAAAAACTGGCACAACTCACCCCACTTTTCCCTATAACACAGAAGCGCTGCGCTGTTACACTAAGCCTATGGAGGAGTGATCCAGCTCTCAGATTTAATCAAAAAATATTTTAATTAGTGTTTCAAAGATGAACGAAAGTCTTACGGGGTTGGAACAACATGAGGGTGAGTAATTACTGACAGAATTTTCATTTTTGGGTGAACTAACCCTTGAACCTATTGTGTGTGTGTAGGCTATATATAGGCCTAGCCTATTTAATTATTATTATTAATTGTATTATTATTAAACCATACCATTATATCACCATACTTTACGTTATATTGAAAGTCATTTTTTCAAAGAAATATTTTTGTTAGCATCATTTTTTTTAAATTATTTAAAAAAAATTATATATATATATATAAAAGTAAATTAAATTGTGGAAGTGCAAAGAGTCCCAATGAGTCATATTTCTCAGTTATAAAATTGTTGTGTGTTATTTGTCTTACATATTATACCTTAAAATTGATCATGAAAAATCTTTTTATTATTTTAATGTATGAGATTATAAGCGTCTTACCTGTTTCTTCTTCTCTAGTAGGATGTGCAGAATCTGACTCATCCAATTCATCTTTTTCTTCGATGGTAAAAAAACAAACAATTTCTTCCCCCAGAATGAAGGCATTGTTCAGTCTTGTGGTGTGAATTTTGTGGCCATCACACATTAAGCACAGCGTCAGTTAGTCAAGCTCGGATCAGTCGACTCTCAACTGATACACATCTACATATAGGAATACAACGCCTATCACTGTATACATATATAAGCTCCTTCAGTATTATCAGCAGCTATCGCATTTCTCAGGAGCTAAATACCCTCCACCATCCCCAGCTTCTCCTCTTGTCCAGTCAATATTTGGCATTCTGATTGCCCTTTAATCTTTATTTTATTAGTTTATTAGCTAATTAGAGTTGCCCCCGACTAAAGATTTTTCTAGTCAACTATAGTCATTTATTTAAGCAATTAATTAGTTGAATAATCGTAAAATAACCTCAATCATTTAACACAACGGTAAAGTGTTTTTTGTTTTGATTGAGCATGAAACGTGTTTCTATGATCACTTCCATGCTTTTCAAGTTTGATGCCCAAATGTCATATGGGTGTGACATAAAATGTCAAATTTTATGTTGTATCAGAGAGTTGTATTATGTTTTTTTATTTAATTTAAATGAGTTCACTGTTAAGTTGTTCCTTGTTACTTCATCTGATGTATAAGTCTCTACCTCAGGTTACACAATCCTGATGCACTACAGTTTTTTTTAATTATAATCCTGCAGGCTTGATTTTATATAATGCAGTGATGTGTTGACAATGTTTTATACAATTTTAAAATGTTTAGTTACCACTCTTTTAGCTACATAAATGTAAATGTTTTGCTGTTAGATTTTACAGTATTTTATGACAGCAATTATTTTAAAGTGTGTCCATACATGGAATTTCTAAACCTAATGTATGAATTTGCTCAAATAAAAGCAATGAGTTGAGAGTATGGTGTTCAGTGTATCATTTTCACAACATTATATTGTGTTAAATAAATGTTAACTCTAAGAAGTGTTAAATTCAATATTTTTTAACTGTTGATTTTTAACACTGTTAACAAGTTCATATTATAAATACATTTTACAGTTACAATTACTCTTCGTAGGATTAGTATTTTAACTCCAGAAAGAGTTCAATTTTAACTCTGAAAGTGTTAAAAAATTCAACTCTAAGAGGAGAGATATTTTAACTCTGCACTGGAGTTTATTTGATGGTCACGCATCTACACTCAGATTGAGTTGATTTTAACTCACAGGGAGTTTATTCCAAAGACCAGAAGTTACTGTGTATGACCCCTTTAAAATATGCCAATCCTGCCACAACTTTTCAGGAAAATAAATTACTCACTAATTATGTCAGACACTGTTTGAGCCTCCAGTTGTGGCTTTGCTTCTTTTTCTTTGAAGGCATTGGAACTTTTAACTGTGTGGCAGTGTGTTGCCAATGTTGCTCTTCCAAAGACAGCCACCAAGAGGTCTTTTGTTGCTTTTTTTGGATCTGTCCATTTCATGTGGCCAAACTGTTCAGCACCGATAGCCATGTTTGGGCCAATTCAAACCTGAAAACTGATCAAACAATGACACAATAACAGAGGTAAAAGGTGAACGTACTTGGTTACTAACGTAACCTTGGTTCCCCGAGAGTAGGGAACGAGTATTGCGTAGCTAAAACGCAGTGAGGAAACTCCTTTCCTCTAGAAATATTGAAGCCTATATTTAAAACGCAGTGCAGCTACACAGCGAGCACAGCAGAGCGTCTAGCCTCGCCCATTGGCTGTGCTGCAGCAACTGCACACCCTCAGGCGAAGCGCCTCTGACACGCAAACCAATCAAGCGACTGTGCGCCAGAGCACGTCAGAGCCCGCCAGAATGGGCGGGGCTTATGGCTATAAGAGAGCCCATAATTCGCCATTATAGCAGGTTCGATTCGACTGAAGCGACAAACCCTGACAGATTGCAATAGTGCGGCAGGCTAGGCAATACTCGTTCCCTACTCTCAGGGAACCAAGGTTACGTTAGTAACCAAGTATGTTCCCTTTCGAGAACGGTCACTTTGTATTGCGTAGCTAATACGCAGTGGGGACGCAATGTAACACGCCACGCTATTAGCAACTGGCTGCATAAACTGGAGCATAGGGAGCACCCCGAGGCTCACAGAAACAAGATCTGAGTTGGGTTTCATGAATAAGGGGACAATTGTGCTTATGGACAGTAGTATGTTAGACTGATAAGACCGGACACCGTCAGCTCTAATTATCCTATTGAGAGGACTCGAGCCTGCAAGCAAGGAACCTCCATGTTATAAAATCTCACAAATGTGGACGGCGAGGAGGCAGCTGGCAGCCGCACATTGAATTGGTACCCCAGAAGACCAGGCCCACGAAGAGGCCATGCCTCTTGTGGAGTGAGCTTTAGTGCCTATGGGGCAAACCTGACCCACCAACGCGTATGCTAGAGAGATGGCATCCACTATCCATCTAGATAGTCTCTGCTTCATGACCGGAGACCCCTTGGTGCGGCCACCGAAGCCAACAAAGAGCTGTTCTGATTGCCTGAAAGGCGCAGAATGCTCCAGGTTAATTTTTAGACCTTTATAGCAGACTGTGCTATAAAGATCCTCACAACTGTGTTCCTTTCTTGAAAGAAATGATATCTGTGAGGATTATCAGTCAGCATTCAGACCGTACCATAGTACCGAGACAGCTCTCATTAGAGTTACAAATGATATGCTCTTATCATCCGATCGCGGTTGTATCTCTCTATTAGTGTTACTTGATCTTAGTGCTGCGTTTGATACTATTGACCACAACATTCTTTTAAATAGACTCGAAAATTATGTTCGCATTAGTGGAATTGCATTAGCATGGTTTAAATCATACTTATCTGACCATTATCAGTTTGTAGCAAGAAATGAAGAGATGTCTTATCGATCACAAGTTCAGTATGGCGTACCACAAGGCTCAGTACTAGGACCGTTGCTGTTCACTCTGTACATGCTAACATTAGGAGATATCATTAGGAAACATGGAATTAGTTTTCACTGTTATGCCGATGATACTGGGCTGTTTTCGACTAAGGATTTTCATAGTCGAATCTGATTCGTTAGATTTTGCCGTAGTCGACTGATAGTCGACCTTTTTTTTTTTTTTTTTAGATAGCAGCTAGACGTTCGGTTGAATAACTGTTCGTCTGTTATAGGACAACTCACTCTACGTTTATTTAAAATGAACAGCAAGACAACTAGAAGTGAATGTGCTTTCCATTAAATGAATCCTTAACACACAAAAAACGTTGCAATGAACGTGCTTTGTTTTAAATAAATCACACACAGTAAACAAAACCTTAACAAAAAAACTTTGCAATGAACTTTGCAATTTAGACGCGCAAACTGCGTGCCGGTGCGGTGAGACGTAGTCGTTCATCCTCGGATGCGGCGTCGCGCGCGCTGTTACAAAAAAAGCCGTGCACACAGCCAAGCGAAATGGGGTCTTGCCGGTCTTGCGCACCCAACGCGTCATTTTTTTGCCGTCCGCACCTTCGCGCTCGTGCGGACGCGTCGAGTATAAACAAGGCTTTACCAGAGAGAATGTTTGGCTTTACTCCGTGTCAGCGCGCACTCTTATCGGTAAAGGTGCACCAGCAGTAGCAGCCTCCATAGACAGTATAAGAAGGGCAGCCTCCGAGTCCGATCGCACCACTGGCACTAACTCCGCCTCCGTTTCCCTCGTAAGATGATATTAGTATTTAAACATTCTCTATGATAAAAAATGTTTGTAAAAAATATTTTAATAGCACGGTTTTGGCGGTTATAGAGTTCTAATGACGGTGTTCAACTATAACCGTCGGTCTCACGGTTATATAATAACGTCACACCCCTCATAACACGTGCCTACTATTCGACTATGAGGTTCATAGTCGAATCAGACCTCTCCGAATCGAATCGTCGAATCCTCGACTATTAGAAGTCAGCCCTAGATACTCAGCTGTATATTTCTTCAAAACCTAACGAAACTTACCAATTCACAAAATTAACGGAATGCATAGCTGATGAAAAAAAATTGGATGACTAGTAATTTCCTACTACTAAATTCTGAAAAAACAGAGATTCTAATTATTGGACAAAAAACTTCCACACGTAATAACCTAGAATACTGTCTAACACTTGATGGCTGCTCTGTTAAGTCTTAGTCGTCGGTTAGGAACCTGGGTGTGCTCTTTGATACCAATCTTTCATTTGAAAGTCACGTGTCTAGTATCTGTAAAACTGCATTTTTCCATCTTAAAAATATATCTAAATTACGCCATATGCTCTCATTAACAAATGCAGAACAATTAGTTCATGCGTTCATGACATCAAGACTAAATTATTGTAATGCTCTACTGGGTGGTTGCCCTGCACGCTTAATAAACAAACTACAGCTAGTTCAAAACGCAGCAGCTCGAGTTCTTACCAGAACCAGGAAACATGACCATATTAATCCGGTTCTGACAACACTGCATTGGCTCCCTATTAAACATCGTATACATTTTAAAATATTGTTGATTACTTACAAAGCACTAAATGGTTTAGCTCCGCAGTACTTGAGCGAGCTCTTAACGCATTATAGTCCTTCACGTCTATTGCGATCTCAAAATTCCGGCCAGTTGATAATACCTAGAATATCAAAATCGATTGCTGGCGTTAGATCCTTTTCCTATTTAGCACCAAAACTTTGGAACAGTCTTCCAACCATTGTCCAGGAAGCAGACACACTCTGTCAGTTCAAAGCTAGACTAAAAACACATCTCTTTGACCTAGCATACACATAATACACTATAGACTTCTATAATTCAATGTTAGGCTGCATAGATTAGGTCAGCCGGAACTGGGAACACTTCCCTTAAATCCAGATGTACTCGTTACATCATAAGAAGAATGGCATCTACGCTAATTTTAGTGTCTTTGTTTATCCCGAGGTTTCACCGCAGCCTGCCGGATCCAGGCCGTATCCAGATCTGACGAAGGAGCTTCGCCTGGACCCGATGACAATGCAGTGCTGAAGTGTCAACTATCCTCTCCCTATGGAGGATCCCAGATAAAGCGTTGTTGAAAATCCGGTTCGCATAACCCGAAGTGATAAAATAAAACAAAATTCTTTATCTAATGTATAGGCAAGACAAGTAGTTTGTTTAGGCATGGTTTGTAGGGAAATTACAAACCTGCGCACATATATTCAAAGGAATATAACTATAGAATCAATTCTTAATGCGCATGTGAACGCATGTGAACGCCATCAAGTCACAGGTTCGCGTTTAAAGTCTGTTTAGAAAGAACGCCGTCGTCTTAGTGGCCCCTAATTTGATAACAAATGATAATTTTGCTGGAAGTGAATCAATCAAAACTAACTTTAGCTGGAAATCAAATTATTCAAAAATCGCTATAAAGCCAAAACAATCTCTGTTACCGTAAATTGTATGTTTATCTCTGTAAAGCTGCTTTGAAACAATCTACATTGTTAAAAGCGCTATATAAATGAAGATGATTTGACTTGACTTGACCTCTGACAGGGCAGAGCAAATTAGCCACCCCATCGTTCTCCGAGGGTGGAAGAGCTGATAATGTAACAATCTGCGCTCTGAACTGAGTTGAGAGCACTTTAGGTACATATCCATGCCTCGGCTTGAGTGTGACTCTGGAGTCACCAACCCCAAAGTCCAAGCAGGAAGGGCTCACAGAGAGCGCCTGCAAATCTCCCACTCGCTTAACTTATGCCAGAGCCAGCAGGAGAGCGGTTTTCAGCGAAAGTGGCTTAAGATCAGCCGACTGCAGCGGCTCAAATGGGGGACCCTTCAGGGCCCCAAGGACCGTGGAAAAAAGTATTTAAAAAGTATTAAAAAAGCTCTAAACAATTGTAAATATTTATCCTAACCATTCATGATGCTGCACTGTGTACATAGATGGTAAATTACAAGAAAAAGGTACAAAAGCACTCTTTACGTTTATATATTTAAAACTTTTTCTGGTATGTTTTTTCATGTGAGCTTTGGTGTACATGGTAGTTCTGAATTCTCTCTTTAGACTTTTTTTTTTTCAAAGGACACCTAAACTTACGTTGAAAAAGTGTATTGTGTAAATAAACTGACTTGACTAACTGAATAAACTAGAAATACCTAGAATCATTAGTGTAACAGTATCAGTAGTTAGACACCCGGAGCAGGAATACGCTCTCAGATTTAATCAGATGTACCCCAAACAGCAGCCATATTCAAGACCAGATTGACAACATACCTTTACCAGTGCATTCTTTCAAAAATAAATAAATAAATCCAGTAAAATATTCATAATTCCACTAAGTTTATCCTTTTGTTTTCATTTACATTGTGGCATTTCCCAGCAAGACAGAATTGTATCTAATATTTTGATACCAAGGTACTAAACTGAATCAAATACATGAGAGATGCATCCAAACAATTGAATTTAGAGTCAGTCTTCCACAATCACTCAATATTGGAAGCTATAGCATAGGATGTGGTCAGGCATTCATATGTAAACGACAAATTTTTTTAAAAGCCTCAGAAAATCATATTTGCCGCACTTTCATCTGCGGCGTGACCGTAGCCTTGATCTCACACAGATACGCATTTTCTGGTGACATTTTAAATTGCTGAGCCATTTAAAACTCTTTCCACAAAAGGAACACAAATAGGGTCTCACATCTGCATGGCTTTTCAGGTGTATCTGTAAGTGTGATGGCAAACGAAACCTTTTATTACACTGTTCACGTTTAAATGACCTTCCTTCAGAGTGAATACACAGGTGATTTTTGAAATTGCTCCTTTTTCTAAACCACTTGCCACACTCAGAACACATCAGTTTCTTTCCAGAATGAATTAATGAATGACGCTTCAGATCTTTTTGATATGTGAAACTCTTCTTGCACTGAAGACATCTAAAAGGCTTCTCTCCAGTGTGAACTCTCATGTGAACTTCAAGGTTTCCTTTAAATGTGAAACTCTTTCCACACTGAGGGCAGATGAAAGGCTTCTCTCCAGTGTGAATTCTCATGTGACTCTTAAGGTTGCCTTTAAATCTGCAACTCTTTCCACAGTGCTGGCAAGTGAAAGGCTGCTCTCCTGTGTGAATTATTGCATGCCTCTTAAGGTTTTTTCTGTCTGGGAAACTCTTTCCACACTGATGACATTTAAAACAGTTCTCTTTTGAATGAATCTTTAGGTGGTAATCAAGGGATTCTTTGCGTGTGAAAGATTTTCCACACTGAACGCATTTGAATGGTTTCTCTCCGGAGTGAACTCTCATGTGAATCTTAAGATTTCCTTTTTGTGAGCAGCTCTTCCCACACAGTTTGCAGGTGTATGGGTTCTCTCCAGTGTGACTTCTCATATGGGCTTTAAAGGTTGCTTTATATTTGAAACTCTTTCCGCACTGAGAGCATGTGTAAGGATTCTCTCCAGTGTGAAGTCTGATATGAGTCTTAATACTTTCTTTAAATCTGAAAGTCTTTCCACAGTGATGACATGTGTAAGGCTTCTCTCCAGTGTGAATTCTCATGTGAACCTTAAGGCCTACTTTTAATCTAAATCTCTTTTCACAATGTTGGCATTTGAAAATCTTCTCTTTAGAGTGAATTGTTACATGCTTGTTAAGGTGTGTTATGTCAGAGAAACTCCTTCCACACTCATGACATATAAAACAGTCCTTTCTTGAGTGAACTCTCATGTGGGAACTAAGGTTTTTCTTGCGTCTAAAACTTTTTCCACACTGATCACATGTGAACGGCTTTACTCCAGTGTGACTGTTTATATGATAGGTAAGGCTTATGCTCCACTTAAAGCTCTTTCCACACAGTTCGCAGATGTAAGGCTTCTCTTCTGTATGAATTCTCATGTGCCTGGTAAGGGTTGATTTTTGAGCAAAACTTTTTCCACACTGTTGGCAGGTAAAAGGCTTCTCTCCAGTATGAACTCTCATGTGGCTTTTAAGGTATGCGTTTTTAGGGAAATCTTTTCCACAGTATTTGCAGGTATAAGGCTTCTCTCCTCTGTGAATTACCATGTGGACTTTAAGGTCTTCCTGTTGATTGAAACTCTCATCACACCTAAAGCATGTGAAACAACTGTTAGGGTCAGTCTTTGGCACTCTTTTTTGTGTAGAAGTATTTTCAGTCTGCTTGGAATTTCCGGCAGTCATGAAATCATGTTTCTCATACTGATCTTTCTCTTTCATTTCATTCAGTACTTCACTCTCCTCTTTCAGTGGCATCAGGTCTAAGGTGAAAAGAGACAAAAACCTCAGTTTAATGGCACAAAGCAACAGATATTAAAACACCTTTCAAATCTGCCATTTATGCCTAAAATATTGGAAGTGTCCTCTCAATTTGTCAAGAATTTCAGTCAGAATGTAAGCCTCATCACAGCATAGACAATTAGCTTATTAAAGTAAAAAATTACCTGCTTTTGGCATTTGTCACATCGACATCATTATTTTCTTGCTATTAGACCTTTAGACAACATAGACCATGACTTGTACACAGGAATTTCTGTGGTGTTGAATTTTTTCTGCAAGTCCTTATAGTGTTACAGTGTTAAAATCCTTGTGTACATATACTGTAACACCACCTTGTGTTAAACTGTGGCTCAAGTGGTGTAATTTTCTAGTGTTGCACTTCCGAACTCCTGTTTAGTGTTAATTATACATACGGGAACTTTGTTGAAAAAAATGTCGGTTCTCTCGTTGGAAAGTCGAGATTAAAAGCAAACGAAAGACGGTAAGAGTTTATTTTTTTTTATTTTTTTTATCAATAACTGGTTTAACATCAACTTTGAGCTCATGTGTCTGTGAGTAATACAGAGTATACAAATTAATCATTCCAGCATTAGTCACATTAAAAGCCGCAAGTTGTAATTTCCATTTAATTACATGCTGTCCTTGCAACGCTTTGATTCACAGAAGACAAAGATGATTATAAAAGAACGTAAGATTTATTATGAACTCAGAATAACAAGCCAACATACGAAACAGTGTGCTAGTGCACAGACAACAACCAACAATGAACTGAGGGACTAAAAGAACTTAAGTAGTGGTACAAAAAAGGTTAATAAGGAGACACAGCTGAACTAAGGTGACTAATCATATCAGTAACCATGACAACTAATAAGTGGCGCTAAACTAGTAAGGAAACGCATGTGACTGAATGAAAACAGAACAAAATGAACATGACTGTGAAAGGCTCTGGAGGTGGACGAGGTGATGGTGAAAGGAAGGTGAAAGGCAGAAGAGGAAGGATGATGGCAGGATGAGGCGAAAGGATGGTGATGGGAGGATGACGACAAGACCCCGGACGCGATGATGAAATGTCCCAGGTAGCACAGACCCAGAGCTTGCCAGTGGCGACAAAGGAGGGAGGAGCCACGATGGTATGGAGGCTGACGACAACTGGGTGACAACTGGCGAAGACGAGGCCGATGGATCCACAGCCACAGACGGAGAGCCGATGGAATTGAGCGATATCGCTGGCACTGTAGACCCAGGCGATTCTGCGGCAATGAACATCGAAGGCGGAGCCAGACTGCCCGAGGACTGAGGCGATGCTGGTGTGATGGAGGACCGAGGCGTACCCAAAGGGAAGGAGGAGCCCGCTGCAGCCATAGGTGTGGAGGAATGGTGCGTTGCGGAAGATCCGCAAGTCCGTGGCGAAGGTGGTGTGACGACTGACCAAGGGGGAGCCGGTGGGACGAGGGAACCCGGGAGAGTTGAAAAGGCAGAGGGTGTCTGGTGGAGCCGAAGGAGGGAGGAGCCAAGTTGGAGCCGACAGGTCGACGGGCCGAGACAGAGTGCTGGAGTACTGGCTGAGAAGGGCGGTGACGGAGGCAGATGGAGACTTGACAGGGTTTAAGGTACCACACAGTCCATGCAGGTCTCTGTGCTGTTTAGCAACAGTAATGAACGTTGAGAAACGGGGTGGGATAAGGTGATTGAGGATACCTCAGTGCTGAAGTCAATCAGCCAGTCTTCAGTCTCTATTTCCACCAGAATACCCTCGGCCACTGATGTCGCAGACTCACACCCCAGGTCAGACTCACTGGGGGGCTCCTCCACCGGGGCGATGGTCCGCACTGGCCACTTGTCCTCGGGCTCTGGCTGACTTGTCATGGCGGGTGGAAGCTCTCCATCTGCTGGGGGCTCACACAAGTTTCTCTGCAGTCGAAGGTCAACATGACATCATGACTTTGCATAAACATACACGCCACTTTCAATTCAAGTGGCGTGTTATCTATACGCATTTTGAGCTATCCGCGTGTATGTCCACGCCGAAATCTTTTGCGTGTATGTCTACGCCATTAAACGTCCGAGTGATTCCGCGTGTATGTGTACGCCGTTAAATGTCCGAGCGAAACGAAGCAAAATCTATATTCTACATCTGTGGAGCGATATTTCTTTTCCTAGGATGGTAGGAGAAGACTCATAAATGGTATTAACCCCAGTGACGGGTAGGTTTAGGGACGGGGTTGGGGTAGGTCATATATTTATATGTACATAATACAGTAATATAACGTTAAGTCAAAGGCGTTGATAAACACGCTGAAAAGCGATTATGCGTGTTGATAGCACGCCAAAAATGGAAATACGAATTGGCGTGTCATACATACGCCATTTCATGAGATCAGTCTGCGAAGGTGGTGATTTGGGCTCTGGGTCCGGCTGTGTTCTGGAACGGTGCACAACGCTCTCCAGACACCGGATGATCGCCTCTCTCCAGCTCAGTCCAGTGGTGTCAGGGAGGTTCACGGGGTGATGGAATTTAGCCCTGATCCAGAACAGTGACTTCAAAGGGGCAAGAAAATGTTTGTGGAGAAGGTTAAAAAATCTTTGCTCTCACGAGTGATCACAGCCAGTTTGGTCGCATAATCCATCTTGAACACGTTCAGAAAGAGAAAAAGAAACAAGCTTTACAGGAGCCAAAATTCACATCAAGCAACTGTGACTCAACGAAGCAACAAATTCGAAACGCGTGAACAGATCAGAAGATCAAACGAAGCCACGCAAAATCAAGTTCATTCGGATAATTCAGATCATCCAGATCCGGCCAATAACAAAATAATAGCTCGTTAGACTGAATAAAACAAATAATGGGTACGGACCGAACATGAGAATGTGTCACAGATAGGGGTGTAACGGTACATGTATTCGTATTGAACCGTTTCGGTTCAAGGCTTCCGGTTCGGTACGCATACAAACCGAACGATTCCTTGGACCATTTTTCTTGCCGACAAAATTCGCGCTGGCGCGATCACCACAACGTAGCGCAACATCAAATGGCAAGCGTAATGAAAGCGGAACGAAACTGCGCTACTCATTATATTGTGCTTCACGGATCGTTTGACCAGCAACATCTGTGCAGCGCGAGCCGATCTCGATCAAGCGACACTGTTACAACACAGCGCTAAGAGATCCAGTAAAGAAAACATTTTAATTCGCCACTGAAGTAATAACAGCACTGCGAGATCTAGTGAGAAGCATTCACATTTCTCCGTTATTACCCGTAGATCTCTAGATCAAACAGCGCTGACGTGGAAACCAGGAGAAACATTGTGCCGTGAATGAACTAGTAATACTTTACGTCAGTAGCGTAGGCAGAAATATTATTTTGGGTGGGCCAGTGAAAATGTGAGTGGGCCTATAGTTTTTCATAGAAAAAAATGACTTCAGTAGGCTAATAATTAACCTTAGAGAGTAGAAAAATGAATCGACAAACTGCAAAAACAGTTAGCTGCTACAGCTTTATATTCGGCAAATCATCATGTTCAACCAACAGAGCTTAATAAAGGCTGGACAAACCAGTGTAGACATTAGACAATAACCTGTCTATTTTATTCAGGCTAGTCAGCAATGCAAAGACAGTTCACCCGAAAATAAAGTAAGCTAAAATAATAATATCGCTATTAGATCGGCGGGTAAACCCGCGTCGGGCTGACCGGGAGAGAGGGAGCAAGAAGCAGCCGCCACCAGCACCTGACTAGCCTTCTCCTGGGGTAATGAGTCTGAAGAACTGGGACTCGGTAGTTGAAGGCAGTGGCGTGTCTTCTTCCTCAACTCTTGCTTTTTTCAAATAGCACATTAAAGAAAGTTGTTTAGCCATTATTGTGGCGCCGACGCCGCTGTGAGTTTTCCTGTCGCAACCCCCAGCAACCATAGCAACCAATAAAGTTCAGGAGAGAGGCTTTCTACAACTTGCTTCGACACTCCGTTTTATTCGGAAAACGAATTAAACACACACAGCAGTCAACAATAAATCAGGTATATATTAATATATTTTCTTAAATACATTTGAATAAAAATAAACTAAAAATGTACTTTTATCAAACTTGCCTGGGCGGGCCAGTGAGTAATGTGGGCGGGCCAGTGCCGCCCTGGCCCAATACTGGCTACGCCCCTGCTTTACGTCCACAGACCAGCAACATTCACCATGGATTTAATATAGTAGGCTAACACTAACTGTAACCAGTTTGGCTGGAATAGTTAACTGCTTTCAAGTACTTCACACATCTTTTTCCAGCTCTTCAAAACTCAAATAATATATAAATAAATATATCTATATTTAAATGTTATTTTTAATGTGATGACCAAAACATTATTTGTTCATTGTTTATCCTTCAAAGATGACCCCCATTTATAAACCTGAAAGTTTCAAGATGTAGGAAAACTCAGTTATTTAAAAATATTTTTTTCTTTTAACAAATAAGAAATTTCTCTGGCATTTCTTTCTTTTTGCTGTATCGAAAACGTACCGAACCGTGACTTTAAAACCGAGGTACGTACCGAACCGTGATTTTTGTGTACCGTTACACCCCTAGTCACAGACACTTGATGCTATTTTCAAGACGCCAATCCACGACTTCATTTACTTCAATAACGAAAACAACTTAAACAACCAGAAAACAATTCACAATAGTTCACAAAATGTTTTACAAGAAACATATTAACGAATAAAGAAAAATAATAGTAAAACAGTAGGGCAAACTAGGGAAACAGAGAACACCTGCCTACACCTGTTCTCACAAGCAGTTCTTACCTGGCTCTCAATAAACTAAAAAGGGTGAGTCTTCCGGGCCTCTGCTTCACTCCCTATGCTGTCTAAATAACCAAAAACGTGAACTAATAAACAAATCCACTACCAGTTACTGATTAATGAAAAGAAAATAACAACAAAGAACACTAAAAATATAAATATTTGGGGTGAACTAAACATAAAATTACTTTTTTTTATTAAATAGTGGTTTACTGAACAAATTGTGTCTCTGTCTTTAAATGAATGAATTATAATTAAAAGTTTCTTAAAAACTTATCTCTGCTAATGCTGTTCACTATAGGAGCCCTTACTTGCACATTACTATAATATTAGGTTAACAACAGAGTCCAAACTAATAGCCTAAATTCAGTTTCTATTTATTTTTAGATATAATATTCAACACTCAAATAACAAATTCTATGCCAACATGTAAACTGCCCATAAGGCAGATTTTGCATTAACTTCTAAATTTAATTATATGTTTTTACTCTAATTCGTTGTTGAAATATAATAATTTACACACTGGCTGTCATTTTCATGACGGATATTTTAAACATAAAATATGTTTTAGTTCTTCCCCACTCGCATGCAGATGCAGAGAGAGTGTTCTCCATGGTGGGTTTGAACAAAACTAAAATTAGGAACAGTTTGGCTCTGGATGGAATGCTATCATCCATCATAACTGTGAAAATTGCTGGCCTTGAGCCACAGTGCTTTAAGTGGGAGCCCCCTACCCCTGTCATCAAGGCATAAAAATGTGCAACAAACACAACACAAAACACCATTCATAAGCCAAATGTGTACACACACACACACACACACACACACACACACAAACACAACTTGACATACATGCTCAGGGCAAGTTGTTATGACTGAGTATGTACATTGAGCACTGCTGTTCAGTTGGCTCGTTTGGGGCAAAATTTCTTTTTATTTTTTGATAAATTTAAGAAATATATAAAACTATTTATTTTATTTGGATTTTTTGGATCTTTTATCAGATTTACCAATTGTTATAATTTTGTGCTGGTAAATTATGAACAATAGGCAAAATTGAACTACTAGCAAAAATTCGAGTGAATTTGGTGGGGCTGCTGCAAATATTTGGGTGGCTCCTCCCCTAACAGATCTCAATCCAAACATTTGATAAAAATTGAGAGCCCTGAAAATGTCAGAAAGTGTCAGCAGTGTTCAATTCAAACTGGAGTCGGACAATGATGCCTACAGAGCCAACGAATATATGCTGCATATATGCTGGAGATAGAACAGGTATAGTTTAGTTAAATTACAGTTATAACTTGATGTCATCTTGGTTTTATCCACTATTAGTACAATCCTGTTGTAGCGGACCCTGTCCAAATGAGGGTTCAGGGGTTGCTTGGTAAACTTTATGTCCGTAAAACAACTCGTATTGAGTAACAACTTCCGGTGTCCTCAGTGGCTCAGCTGCCGGGAGTCTATGGAGACTCTTAAGTTTGTTGGTACATCCAACAACAGAACGTATTGTTTTTTGGCACAGATATTGTAAATCTCCAGCTGCTACAGCGAGTAAACAGAAATGGCGACTGCTGAGGCTCACGCGTTTGGAGAGATTGTTAATTATTTATGGGGATTAAGTACTGGGTGGATTTTTATAATTATAGGCTGGTTGTTTACACACACTGTAGACACACATCTGTTGTGTAATTTTTGCATAATAGTTCCCCTTTAAGATTTGAAAATCATCTAGTGTGTCTATTGTGTTTAATGAGAAGCTTAAATGATTAATGATTAGCTCTTAGGCTACTTCAGTATGATTATTCTGGTTTTCTGAATGACATGTCATAATAATGATGACCAACTTGGAAGTTTGATTTTCTCGAGTGCTCTTGAAGGTTAGTATTTGTCTGATCATCTCACATTTCTGTCCACATAAGGCGACTCGCTCCATGTCAAATAAAACCACTTTCTGTAGTTTTGAGAATGAAACCTACCCGTTTGTTCCTCGGTATCTTCTTGTTTCACTGTGAATACTTCTTCAATCCTGAAGTCTTCACTCTCCTCTTTAATAAACGCCATCTTTATAACAGTATGTAACGTGGATCTCAGCTGCTTCACCAGGAGTTTTCTGTGTGTTTGGACACTGCTGTGTATAAAATGAGACAAAAAAAGAACAAAAAGTCAAATAATTCCAAGCTAAATCTCATTCAGCTCCCTAGTTAGTGAGATGTGAGTTAGAGAGTGATGATGGTCATAAATAACCTGATCAGCCATGCCCTGCTTAAAAACTCTTCAGTAGATACCCTTTCATAAAAACACTTGCAATTGGTTTGTAAAAGTTGTCATTACACGTTTGTGTTCTTGTTGCATGTTCACAATTTTGACCAATAATGCGAATGCCCATCACTACTTGCCAGTGACCGTATTAGTGTTTATTATTCACGATATAGGGGACCAATTGAGACTTGAGACACAAATAGTTCATTAATTTTAGATAAAGTATTAAAGTTTACTTTTCTGAAAAATATGTATTTTTTATTTTAATAGACAAATAATACCACCAAATGTGGCCTTTATTGTTAATCTTTGTTTGATTATGGAGAAATACTATATACATAAAACAAAAATGGGCTACAGGAAAACCCAACTTTTTGTTATTTCAGATAGATATGAAAAATTATATTGAGTTACTACTTGGGTTGAAAAATAGTAAAGCAAAGCACTAGGTCTCTATGTGAAGCTTTTATGCTATTTATATGATGATCTCATACCTGTTCTTTTTTCCTGTTTAAATTATTTTCTTTATTTTTTCTTGTATTATTATTTTATATATTACACTGTATATTTTCTTTTCCTATTTGTTCTAGTCTATATTTGTTCAATATTTTATACTATATGCTGGATTTTTGCCATGTTTATTATTGGTAATGTGACTGGCATTTAACAAAACAAAGCATGACTATGATAGGGATTAATGTAAAACGCAATTCATTCATAGTTACAAATTCTTCGCAGTTAATATAAAAACTGTAAAAAAAAAATGTCTAAAGATGTGCATTGACTAAAACACTTCGTATCCTTTAGTTTAAAACACAAACCTTTCTTCTGCCGAATCCTATGGCCGAAGCAAGACGAATGAGCGGCGCAGCCTTATGACGTCATCGCCAAACCCAAAATAAAAGTTCCGTTTTTACACGCTAAAACGATTAATGTGCAAATAAAGGCATAGATACATTAAAAAAGTATATTGTTACACATTACAAATACTTGCTTATCAAATGTATTTTAAAATACAAATAATCTGACAACACAAAAATACACACAAAATAATCTTTAACACTACCTGATGTCAGATTACAGAATTATTTATATTATATCATATTATCTTATATCACATATCATAAATATATATTATATTTATATAATTATATCATTGTGTGCAACACTTATTAATTTCACATTATTGTAAAAATACACTTTATTGCATGTATTTATTACACTTTAAATGCTTAAAAAAAACTTTCTTCTACCGAATCACAGACTCATTTTTATGTATTATTATTATTCTTCAAACAATAAACAGACAGAAAAGACAGAACAGAACCTCTACAGGACTAAAATGACATCATATCTGCAAGAACAGTTTCACAAACAAACAAAAAAGATATATACGTATACAGAGGATTTATGCATCAGTGTTTTTTATTTTTTATAACATAAAATATATAATATTTCATAATCTGTCACTTGTTTTTGTTGGTCTCAGTATTTGTTTTGTATTTCAGTTATTTGATTTGTGATTATAACTTATTTGTTATAATTGCCTTTAAATATGTGTTCATTACTACAAATGTTCCACTAAAACACACACACACACACACACACACACACACACACACACACACACACACACACACACACACACACACACACACACAGAGAGAGAGAGAGAGAGAGAGAGAGAGAGAGAGAGAGAGAGCACTGCAACTTTGGGCATGTGATAAAATGTGCGGATCTTATTGGTTGGCCGGAGCGATGGAAATGATATTAGAACACTGATATGTGTTTTTATTATTTTTATTATAGAATTTATTATTGTTTGTTAAAGTTTTGTGCACTAGCGCATGAACAGGACTTTTATTTTGGTCTGGCGACATGACGTCATAAGACTGCGCCGCGCCCCTGCGTCAGTGATTCGGCTGAAGAAAGGTTTGTGTTTAAAAGCATTTAAACCGATGCATACCTTTTATGAATATATATATATATATATATTACAAGAGCTTTTAATTGTGTAGTGTTTTATCTAACATGAATGAACATTGTGTTTGTGAGCAAAGTGCGTGCATCCACACAAGTAACTGAAAAACGAGCCTGGATCCAGTAATTCGTTTGTTACTGCTCCGTTTAAATGACAATGCTTCCCTGTAAGCCATTGTCTATCTCGCTGCTCGCAATAAACGCTGTTAGAAATAACCGTCATTGAAGCATTTCTCCGCTAGGGTGTCCACATTAAGTGTGCAAAATTAGGGGCATATTTTTTTTAGATACCTGGTATCAATCTCAGACAGGTTTGTTAAATAGCAGGTCTTCTTAGGTAAATGGAAAACCTGCTTAAAAAGGTTCTTCCACATAGCAAGTCACAGTTCTCACGCAATGGGGGATGAAAGATCTTTCTGAAGATGAAAAGCATTCGGTGCAGTCAGGGCCGTATGCTGGGTCTTATTATTACAGAGGTCCCAAATTTGAGGTAGTTAGGGGGGTTCATGCTCCCCCGAGAAAGTTTATATTCCTCTGAATTCAATAAAACAACAGTGTCACAGTTAAATGGCCTAAATGGGCCTTTTGGAAAGCTCAGCTGAGCAATTTTTTTTCCAGATAACGAGTTCTGTGATTAGTCTAACGAGTAGGACAGGTGCGGTGAACACCTGATTTGCTTTCTGCACAAAAAATGCATTCAAAGAATTTCATGATTGCACTATTTAAAATAATTCTAATTCGTTGACCAGCACCTGTACATATGTGCATTTTAATGTTTGATTGCAAAAAAATTGGATAACCATATAGCTTTAAAACCATGTCAGTGGACAGTAGATTATTTGTCAATACCTGCTCTCATCATTTCCATCACTCTTTCTTATTCTCTCAGTTTTCATATCTTGCCCTGTCTCTTGACATAATATTATGTCTTTTCATTTTCATCTGTGTCAGTGAAGAAAGTAAACGTATAGGTCGGTCAACTGATATTTAGCCTAGGCTTATTTGTTTTATTAATCATTTTCTTAGACAAGTTAATTTACTGAAGGCTACGAACGCTAGGTAAATAAGTTTATTAAATTCATTCACAATATGAACACATTCATTATTAATCTTGTGTCTAATAAGATGGAAACGCCTTTGTTAATGTTTCTTGTCCCCTCACCTTGATAGTTTACTATAATGTTTACATTACATGAATGCTATTTTAGTATTTGAAGCCGGTGGAGTCTCAAGAACCTCTCCATGCAGGCTGGCAGTTGTGCGTACAGTTGCATTTCAGCGACCTTAGTAAATTCGTAAGAGTATCTCTACTATAATGTCCCTATGTCCACTCTAACGCGGCCTGGAAACAAAGTCTGCATTGTTTTGATGCCAAGTTATGGTTCATAAAAAAATAATAATTGTACAGTAAAAAGTGCTGAATATTTGGATTTCGTTAGAACTATAAATATATAGAGCTCTACTATAATGTCGTTACGTCCGACCTGATGGCGCAATAGGTGGCTTGGAATACATTGTCCCATATAAGCGAAGCGGTCAATTAAACAATATTGGTACAGTAAAACGTGCTAAAAATTAGAATTTGACAAGATCAATACACCCTTTATTAAATCACTTTGACTGATTTAACGCATCCTTACAGGTGGTGGAGAAATGCTGAAGTCTTTCTGTGTTTATTGCGAGCATAGACATATCCCTTGCCAGTGCTCCGACTACTGAACTAGGGAGCTGATTGAAATGCACTCAGAGATTTAGTTTGGATTTATTTTTCTCTCTGTTAATTATTCTCATTTTAAACAGGACAGAGTGAAGTCAACTCCTGGTGAAGCAACTGAGATCCACGTGACTTATAAAGATGGCGTTTATTAAAGAGGAGAGTGAAGATATCAAGATTGAAGAAGTATTCAGCATGAAACAAGAAGATACCGAGGAGCAAACAGGTGGGTTTCATTCTCAGAGCTGAACTCAGTCATTTGATCCTTATTATGCCTGCCTACAGAAATGTATAATTTTGAAGGACATGAAGTGGGGTCGCCTCATGTGGACAGACATGTTGTGATCACATGACCAGACAAATATTAAAGGGGTCATTCAATGCCATTTTTGTACAAGCTAATATGATTCTTTAGGGTCTAAATTAAAAGTTTGTAATATACTTTAATTAAAAATTCTCATTAGTATTGTAAGAAAACACTTATTTTACCTGGTCAAAAACAGCTCTGTTTTCAGCACGCCGTTTCAGTGCATATGACTTTAAATGATCATGAGCTTTGCTCACTCCGCCCCTCTGTTCTGTGTACACCGTTTGTAACACAATAACCATAACGCATTGTTCATTATTGTTACGATCTTTAAAAGGCCTAGGGAATGTCGTACCATTAAAATATTAATATGCTGCTAGATGTGAAGTAGACTGGAAGAACATGTCAGACAAACTTTGAAAGAGAGAAATTACTGGATTTTATTACACAAAAAGCCGAAGCCACTAGTTCCAGTAACAGGACAATGAATGCGCTATGTACAATGCAATAATAAAAAAAAAGATTGGGAGACAAACAAAGAGTGGCGCCAAAGGAAAGAACATAATATAACAAAAACAATCCTTAAGCTAACCCTAACCCTACTCAAAACAAAATGTGAAAAAGAAACCGCAATCTTCACGCACGCGGCGCTGACTAACCTAACTAAATAACAAAAGTACAAAGGTTGGCGCTCACCACTAACCTAGTGTGTATAACAGAGACAGACCTACGGGCAGTGTATACCGCGGCATACTGACCTACCGTTCGTCCTCCCAGATTATCGTAATGCCTCTATGATATGAAATCAACACACCAATACATCGCACATCACTCAGTTCGCTACACAGAGCTCAACATCGCACTTCACTCAGTTCACTACACAGAGCTCAACATCGCACTTCACTCAGTTCGCTACACAGAGCTCAACACGCCACAGAAGAGAGAGAGTGAACGCGCCACAAGAGAGAGAGAGTGAATGAACGCGCCACTCTCTTAAAACCAGCTGAATGGCCTTTGATTGGTTCTGGAACGTCGCCTCAATGATGACTAACGTCCGGCTCAGCCAATCACAGCAATCCTGCGAGCAGAGATAGTGAACTAGGGACGAAAGAGAAACACAATGAACATAATGGCCAACACGTGAAACAGATCAGTGAAACAAAACACGTGGAACGTAACACTTCCCCCCTGAAGAACCAACTATATGGGACAAAATCGACCATATAGTTGTTCAAATAGTTATGCTCAAATTCAGTTATACGCAATTCTAGATAGTGCGTCAGCTATCACATTCTCGACGCCCTTCTTGTGCTTAATTATCAGATTATAACCCTGTACAATCAGAGCCCAGCGCATTAAACGCTGATTCTGGTTATACATGCGTGATAGAAAAACTAAAGGGTTATGATCGGTGAACACGATCACCGGAATGTTACTCGAGCCAAGATACACATCAAAAAACTGGAGAGCCATCAAAAGCGCTAAAGCCTCTTTCTCGATGGTCGAATAGTTTAACTGATGTTTATTAAACTTACGCGAGAAGTAACAGATGGGATGATCAATACCATCTTTACCCTCCTGAATTAACACAGCTCCAGCACCAACGGCACTCGCATCCACATCAAGTTTAAACGCAGCAGCGCAATCTGGTGCGGCTAAAACAGGTGCGTTACACAAAAACGTTTTAATCGAGTTAAAAGCATGTTCACAGTCATCAGACCATAAAAACGTACGGGAGGGACTAAGAAGCGAAGTCAACGGCTGTGCAATTGTCGAGAAATTTTTGCAGAAGCTACGATAATAGCCAGCCATCCCCAAAAATCGACGGAGCTCACGCCGGGTGGTTGGAATAGGGAAGTCAGCTATCGCGGTAACTTTAGCTTCTAAGGGGCGCACTTGGCCCTGACCAACTTCCTTCCCAAGATAGGTAATAGTGGCCTGGCCAAACTCACATTTAGCTAAGTTTAAAGTTAGCGAAGCCTTCGCAAGTCGTTCAAAAACCATACGTAACGAGGAAATATGTTCTGGCCAATCAGCCGAATAAATCACCAGATCATCTAAATATGCGTTACACTTAGGCATTCCAGCCAACACAATATTGATTAATCGCTGAAAAGTGGCTGGGGCGTTACGCATGCCGAAAGCCATAACACGATATTGTAGGAAACTATCAGGTGTCACGAAAGCTGAGATGTTAGAAGCACGAGTCGTAAGCGGAACTTGCCAATAACCTTTTAACAAATCTAGCTTGCTGACATAACAAGCTGAACCAATGTTATCCACACAGTCCTCCATGCGTGGCAATGGAAAACAGTCGGGTACGGTTACTGCATTTACTTTCCGGTAGTCGGTGCAGAATCGCGCTGTACCATCACTCTTTGGCACTAATAAACACGGAGAGCTCCAGGGACTACAACTGAACTGAGCAAGGCCATGCTCTAACAGATACTGAACCTCATTCCGCATAATATCTCTTTTCACTGCGTTCACACGATATGCATGCTGTTTGATCGGAGCAGCATCACCCACATTGATGTCGTGCTCTAGGACTGTAGTGCAAGAAGGTACATCATTAAACAGAACATTAAAATCATTAATCAACTGCATAACATCATATCCCTGTTGTTCAGATAAATGAGATACATAGGATGTAAAATCATTCAATACCTCTGAGTTTTTAAGACGAGCACACTGTTGATGAGTATGACGCAAGATTACTCCATCATCCTCCGGATCACCAACCTCGACAGCAGCACAAGCGATCAGCACAGGAGATGCCACAGGAATGACAGTTTCGTCTGCAGGTGAAACATCACTCTGGACAACTTCTCTGTGGTGAAAAGTTTTTAACATGTTCACATGACACACACGCGTTTTTCGTTTCCTGTCAGGAGTCCCAATTACGTAATCGGTGTTACTAAGTTTTCTCACCACCTGATATGGCCCAGAAAACTGTGCTGATAGGGCAGACCCTACCATAGGCAACAAAACCAACACTGAATCGCCCTCGTTAAAAGAACGCTGCACAGACTTACGATCATAATGACTCTTCATCTTTTTCTGTACAACTTCAAGTGACTCTCTCGCCACTGAACAAGCTTTATGTAAGCGTTCACGGAATTTACTCACATAGTCTAACACGTTCACTTTCGGGCTAGACTCAAACGACAATAGATTTTCCTTAAGCATTTTCAAGGGTCCTCTGACGGTATGTCCGAAAACTAATTCAGCAGGACTGAATCCAAGGCTTTCCTGAACTGCTTCTCTAATTGCAAATAAAAGTAGTGGTACCCCCTCATCCCATTCTTTACCCGTATCCATACAATACTTCCTCAGCATTGCCTTAAGCGTTTGGTGGAACCGCTCAAGCGTCCCCTGGCTTTCAGCATGATAGGCACTGGCAACCCTATGAGATATACTTAAGCTGGACAACACCTGAGTAAAGATTCTAGAAAGAAAATTAGTGCCCTGATCTGACTGCACAATTTTGGGTAAACCAAACGTAGAAAAGAATTTCACAAGGGCTCTAGTTACAACAGGCGCTGTAATCCTTCTCAAAGGTATTGCCTCCGGAAATCTAGTCGCTGTGCACATTATTGTCAAAAGAAATTGATTACCGGACTTGGATTTAGGCAAGGGGCCAACACAATCAACAATAACGTGTTCAAACGGCTCTCCTATCACAGGAATAGGAACAAGAGGAGCACGCGGAATTACCTGATTTGGTTTACCAATAATCTGACAGGTGCCACAGGTGCGGCAAAAACGTGTGACATCAGCTTTTACTCTCGGCTAAAAGAAATGTCTTAAAACCCGATGATAGGTTTTCTTGATTCCTAGATGTCCTGACAAATCATGATCATGAGCTAAAGACAAAACTTGTGGTCGGTAACAAGAAGGAATCACAATCTGATACACACTGTTCCATTCAGCATCATCGGTACTCTCAGAACACCACTTACGCATCAGTAACCCGTTCTCAACAAAATAAGCAGTTTTCCTCTCTTGAGTTTTCTCTAGAGGAACAACAGCAGCAAAACACTTCCGAAGACTTTCATCCTCTTCTTGAGCAGCAATAACCCCTTCGCGCATTACACGCAACTTTACATTCAGAGTGCTCAGAGCAGGCGACTTTTCATCAATTTTACTCTCATTATGGGGTAACACATCACTGATACAAACAGGTGCCATAAATGTTTCAGCCAAATCCTCAGCATCCATTTTACGAGACTGAGCTCGCGTAACTACAGAAATTGGAATAGTTTCAGGATAAGATCTCGACAGTTCATCAGGCTGACCTGACAGAACTGGTCTATCAAACACTTCCAGCAAAGGCATAACTTTCCCACCGGCTAAATCATTGCCAAGGATGAATTGTACTCCTCCAACAGGCAAACTCTCACGGACGGCCACCTTCACAAAACCAGTACACAATTCTGACTCTAAATGAACCTGGTGCAACGGAACCTGGAAAAAACCCATCTCAATGCCCTGTACCAGCACATTACTGCCACAATAGGTTTGCTCAGAAAACGACAGTACATCTGCACTAATAAAAGACTGCATTGCCCCAGTATCCCGCAACATTTTTACGCATTTCTGCTCCTCAGAATTAAGGGTAAAGGAAATTAACCCTTCCAGCAGAAAAGGAGCATAACTAGGATCAGGCTTATCACTACACTCAATCTTAACAGGATCAACCACTTTAACAAAACCCGCGCTCTGATGTGCATAATTCGACTGTTTTCGTTTTAACACAACACAATCAGCAATTAAATGACCAGGTTTGTGACAATAAAAACATGCTCGATCCTCTTTCACCTTCACAGTAGCTGTTTTCGGACGTGTTGAACTATTCGAATCCACTTGCAATGACACAGCTCTCTCAGAACGCGCAAAAGTGAACACATTTTTATGTGTCAATGCGAATTCATCTGCCAAAACAGAAGCCTGCGACAAAGATGACACTTTCTGTTCATTTAAATAAACGACAACACGCTCAGATAAACAATTCTTAAATTCCTCTAGAAGAATTAATTCTCGCATGTCTTTAAAATCATTCACCTTACTCGATATGCACCACTTATCAAACAATACGCTTTTCTCTCTCGCAAATTCAACAAATGATTGATTAGATCTTTTCTGATGGCTTCTAAACCGTTGCCTATAGGCTTCGGGTACCAGCTCATACGCGCGCAAAATTGCAGCTTTTACTGCTTCGTAATTCACGCTATCCTCTAACGACAATGTAGCGCAAACATCTTGGGCTTTCCCAGTTAACTTGCACTGCAACAGCAACGACCAGACCTCTTTGGGCCACTGAAGTGTAGACGCAATCCGCTCAAATACATTAAAATATGAATCAACCTCTGTTTCTCGAAACTGCGGCACAAGCGAAATATGTCTACTGACCTCAAAGGTGGTTCCCCCCAAGCCAGCATCAGCGGGCTGTAAGGGTTGCGTAACTGGAACAGGTGTCACCTTGCCTGCACTCAATTCAAGTTCACGCAGCTTCACCTGCGTCTCCGCCTCGATTTCGAGTCTACGGATTTCAAGTCGAAATTTCAGATCTGCCTCAATTCGACGGCTTTCCGCTCGTTCGCGTGACTCCATTTGCACTCGTGCTAAACGGACCTTCACTCGCGTACCAGCCTCATCTGAGCCAGGAGAGGAAGGATAGAAGGGCGGAACAGCTTTGGCTTCAGAACCCTCCACCTCAGCCGTTTCGCTCAGCTCCTCCTCACCAGGGCCTTCTTCCGCACCAGAGGCAACATCACCGACTGGCAACTGCAAGACACCTAATTCCACCAACCTTTGGGACACAGTAGACTTAATCTCCCTTTTAAGCCGCTGCTTCGAAACCGCGATCTTGAAATGAGCAGCGATACACATCAAATCATCTTTTCTACACCTATCAAATTGCTCCACCGTAGGTGCGCTAACAAAGGTGTCTAAATCAAAATCAGCCATACTTACTCCTGTCAGAATCACTAACCAAATAGTCCACCAGCCCATCTGCTAATCACTATCTCGCGAACACTAATACTCATACTCTACAAAGGAAACACTGAACATGGTCATTCCACCACTCACACCAGCAGCAATCAATATCTCAGAAAAAAAAATATGACTTTTAAGATCCTGGACCTCTCGCAACGGACGAGCCCCCATTTAATGTTACGATCTTTAAAAGGCCTAGGGAATGTCGTACCATTAAAATATTAATATGCTGCTAGATGTGAAGTAGACTGGAAGAACATGTCAGACAAACTTTGAAAGAGAGAAATTACTGGATTTTATTACACAAAAAGCCGAAGCCACTAGTTCCAGTAACAGGACAATGAATGCGCTATGTACAATGCAATAATAAAAAAAAAGATTGGGAGACAAACAAAGAGTGGCGCCAAAGGAAAGAACATAATATAACAAAAACAATCCTTAAGCTAACCCTAACCCTACTCAAAACAAAATGTGAAAAAGAAACCGCAATCTTCACGCACGCGGCGCTGACTAACCTAACTAAATAACAAAAGTACAAAGGTTGGCGCTCACCACTAACCTAGTGTGTATAACAGAGACAGACCTACGGGCAGTGTATACCGCGGCATACTGACCTACCGTTCGTCCTCCCAGATTATCGTAATGCCTCTATGATATGAAATCAACACACCAATACATCGCACATCACTCAGTTCGCTACACAGAGCTCAACATCGCACTTCACTCAGTTCACTACACAGAGCTCAACATCGCACTTCACTCAGTTCGCTACACAGAGCTCAACACGCCACAGAAGAGAGAGAGTGAACGCGCCACAAGAGAGAGAGAGTGAATGAACGCGCCACTCTCTTAAAACCAGCTGAATGGCCTTTGATTGGTTCTGGAACGTCGCCTCAATGATGACTAACGTCCGGCTCAGCCAATCACAGCAATCCTGCGAGCAGAGATAGTGAACTAGGGACGAAAGAGAAACACAATGAACATAATGGCCAACACGTGAAACAGATCAGTGAAACAAAACACGTGGAACGTAACAATTATAAACGTAGGATTATGAATTATATGGAGAACGTCGTACATAGAAAACATGCAGTAATGTACCCTGAGTGTAAACCTTAGACTCATTCATCGTGAAGCAATTTGCAAAGATATAAATATTAATATAAAGTTTAATAAAACGTTACACTCACTTCAGTTGTTCTAGAGGCTCAGCAGGAACACGAATATCTGGTACCGATCCTTTATTCAGGAGCAGCTTCTTAGCAAAACCAGCTTTATACTGATCCTCGTTTATAAAGCAGTCTGGTGAGAAATGATTCGCACAAACATGAAAGCATTGACGTTGCTCGTGGGGAATATTCCCTTCGAAAACAAACACAGCCACTTCGTCTTCAGCGGTTCGGATTTAGGAACATTAAAATGACTGCTGTGTTCG
Source organism: Rhinichthys klamathensis goyatoka (assembly GCF_029890125.1). NCBI lineage: Eukaryota > Metazoa > Chordata > Actinopteri > Cypriniformes > Leuciscidae > Rhinichthys > Rhinichthys klamathensis. Next base: position 5,500,496 of record NW_026606705.1, read on the forward strand.
TTATTACACCCAAGAACAGAACACCACAATCGCTTAGACGCCATTCTGCTCATAGACAGTGCTCCAGCATATCAACAATGACCGCGCCGATCCGCGCAGACTATGATTGACAGCTCACGAGCGAGGGCGGGTCTGTGTTGAAACGCGCCAACAATCGTGGGAGGGGCTTCCGACCGTGTGACGTCACACGCTCGAACGGCTCGATTTGAGGCAGGGGAAAACATATAAGGAGATTAAAACAAAAATATTGGATGGATTTTTATCATTATATGATGGTTGTGTACAGGCACTGCCAACACACATTTCAGTACAATCAACTTGAAAAAGTGCATGTACCATTATATGACCCCTTTAATGATGCCAGAAGGTAAATCACTAAATTAATAATAATAATAAATAAAATACAGATTTATTGATGCTTAAGGACAATGGGTCTTATTCACTAATAATTGTGTGGATTATTTTGTATTGGTACATGAGAACTTCTCACAAAAAATGTCTGCCTATTTCACAACACATTTGTATGCACATGAATTTGTTCTTAAAGGTACAATATGTAAGATTTTTGTTATAAAATATTCAAAAACCCCTTGCACAGTGTGATATATTTCATGCAGTTGTACATACATTATTCCAAAAGTTCCCATGGATTTGTAAATCCAGAGAAATTACAGTTTTAAATAATGGCTTGTCTCTTGTCATTTTCGCATATCAATGACAAAATATCCACGCTATCCTCGTTTTCCCCTTGTATAAACACATAGATTCCTCATTAGCGGCAGTTTCAATGGGCCGCTATAGGTAAGCCACTAATGAGGGAGCTATTTATTTGATACAATATCTCGCACGCTGCTGTTGTGACATTCAGTCATTATGGTTCACGATTATTGATTGGCGAGAACAGAAAATCCCCCCCAAAAAAACTAAATGTAGATCAACTGAGGCAAGCAGGCTTTGGGAAAAACGGAGAAATAAAACACGGATCAATATCGGTGTGGCATTTTCGAGATGGAGAGAGCTTTGCGTCAAACTTGGACTTGATCTGTAGACAGACTTTGCTCTCGCATGTGTTTTAATAGACAGGTAGGCAAATGTATATTATTTATTGCTTTTTATCAAAGTCTATGACAGTCATTGCATAGGCAGTCTTATGTTGTTACGGAAAGGGTGAAGCTGATTGGTTGGTTCTTGTCACATGACCTGCGGTGCGCTTGCGGCATTCTGAGAAGTTGAGAAAAGTTGATCTTGCTGCGCCTGAAAAGAACGAGGGCGTCGCACCACATGCATGTCGCGACCGCGTCTCGCCTACATTTGAAATAACGAACTTGAGCACGCAAAAGACGTGATATGTGAACTAAGACTACTTTAAAGGCCCCCTGAAATCAAAATGTACGTTTTTTTAATATCTTAGGTTACTAACGACATTACTTTTTCCAGTAACGAGTAATCTAATTGATTACTCTTCTCATCTTAATAACGCCGTTACCGTTACTGCCAAAAAAAGCGGCGCGTTACTATAACTGATGAAGCTGTTTTTTTTTTCATCAGACCAACTAGATCTCTGAGCGAGAGGCAAATACTTTGTTTACTGTTCTTCCTTGGTTAGTGGGCAGAGGACGAGACAAGCGCATAAATGCTGACGATTGGCTGAGGTAGAGTAAAATGTCATTGTAAGCCAATCAGAGGTAGAGTTAGGCGGGTCTTCGAAAGCACGCATAGTAGTGATGGGCATTCGGCTCTTTTGACTCAGCTCACTGAGCCGGCTCACAAACGGCTCTTTAAATGACTTTGACTATAATATTTCAATTTTTATTACATAATTATTTAATTTCTATAGGCTAAATTTGTAAAAATAGAGTCGGCTCTTCAGATATGCGAGATATGGCTCTTAGAGTCGGCTCATTCGCGAATCGCGAACGACCCATCAAAAGCTCATTCGCGAACGAGTCGATCCATCATCACTAACGCTCATTCGCGAACGACCCCTCATCACTAACGGCTAACGCTCATGAATTGCGAACGACCCATCATAACGCATAGTCGGACAGGACAGGACACACAAGGAACAACACAAGACAGTCAGTCTTTTTGGTATATTGCTTAACAAGCTTAATTTAATTTTGCCCAGTTGTGGCCTGTTGAGGGGCAATAAATATCAAAAGTTCCAAAACATCTATTGTGGGATATTTGCATTGATCCACTATATAAACATAATATCTACATACATGGCATTTGATTGGAGGCTAGTCTCACTTTGTCCCACAACAACATTTTTTTTTTAGATGTGTGTACAATGTTTCATGTTTCTGTTAATAATGTAGGCCTATTGTATTAAGTGTCCATTTCATTATAATATTCAGATTTATCATAAATAATTGAACATGCACATGTATTTTAAGTTCCGTTAAAGAGGGGTAGAGGTGGGGTCACATTTGAGCATTTAAAATTTAATTTTACTTGAAAGTAACGCAATAGTTACTTTCTTAAGTAACTAGTTACTTTTAAAATTTGTAACTGAGTAACTAATTTAGTTACTTTTTGGAAGAAGTAACTAGTAATTGTAACTAATTACTTTTTAAAAGTAACTTGCCCAACACTGATCTTAGGATGAATATGTTAGCCTTAAAGGTTCTCTAAGCGATCCTGGGTGACGTCACTTCTTGTTGACGTTCGAACTATTGTCAAACAAAACGGAGGCTAGCTAGACCCTCCCTCCTCCTCCGCACACTAACCCCCCAAACCCTTCTTGTCGGTCATTGGCTGGAACAGTTTATGTTTTGGGGAGCGGGTCGCCGCAGTTTGTTTTTGTTGCTGTTTGTGGAGCCTGGGCTGTCTACAGAGATCGCGTTTCTTTACAGTGTGTTCAGGGGACAGGCAGCCAGCGGATAGTGAGGAGATGTTTGCTGTATGTGACAAAAAATGTTGTGGCCTAAAAAACGCGTGACATCGCTTAGAGCACCTTTAATGTTATAAATAAGCTGGTGTGTTCCAAAACAATGACAGAATTCGGATTTAGGAGATATAAGCATTCAAAACGTGCAGTCTCTCACTTCCTCTAAAATGGATCAGAGATTTTTATAACGTCACTGCAGACTTCAGCTTCTCATCACATCTTCTGTCCAATCAAATGCTCTCTAGAATCTGATGTGTCCCGCTCCCCTCTGCTATAAACACCACCTGGCCAAAGCGACCGTGGCTGTTCCTGACTGTATGTTCAGCAGTAAACGCATGCTCAGTGTCAGCCGCTCATCAGTCGGAGAGACTGTCAGGCACGTCCGAAAGCGAGTAACTTTAGAAAACTGGATCAGCGCTGACTCTGTTTTGAACGATTCAGTTTGATTTGGTGAACCGGTTCATAAAAAAAGAACCGGTTAAAAAGAACGATTCGTTCACTAACCGGACATCATACCTTTGTCACGTCAGGGAGCAATATGGGTTGGAGATGTGTGTTTGTTTGCTTAAACGCTCGAGTTTTGTTCCGTTTTCAGAATGAAATGGCTAGAATTTATTCACAACCTCTACCGTTACTATTGAATCCAACGTATCAGGGAAACTAAACGCTATGGGCTATTTGAAAAGGCGGAGGAGCCATTCAATATGTCCCGCTTTAGCTTCCTGTTTCAGTGGAAATGACGTCAACACATCGTACACAGCTGCACGTTTCAAGGCACTTCCGTGGGCCTTTAAAATACAACAGTAGTACGACAGCTATGCACAACCACCTACGATTGAAACATCCAACAACAAAGGCAAATGTTAGTGAGAATCAAACGAGCATTGGTGAATTCTGTAAACGCCCGATTTAAGGCTGTAGCTAAAAAAATTATCACAATATAATGTTTCATATCGTTCGGTATCGATAATAAATGACATTTTTTATAACTTTTTTTTTTTTTAGTAGAAAAAGTGTAATGTATCCACATTATTATGGTAAACAACAAATTATATTAGTTTTAGCAGTAAAAAAAAATGTAAACAAAAATATCTTCTTTATGTCCTATATTAAGATAAAAAAGTTAAAGAAACTCTTGAACTTAAAATGTTACAAAATGTGTGCAATGTAAGTGTAAATGTAAAAAAATCAAGGCAAACTTTGAGGTAGACATCTGTAACGGTTCACAAAATTCACGGTTCCGTTTGATACAACACAGTGGTGTTATGGTTCGACACACACTTTGGAAAAGGAGACAGCGGCACACTTTCCACGCGTTTTTAGACGCGATATGTGAATGGGTCTACTATACTAAGATCTACGGGCGATGTGCGCGCATTTTAATGAAAATATCGAGCGCTACATCGAACATTTTTTATATTGTTACTGACAATGGTGTACCGTCGATATATACCGATACCGTTGTATCGCCCAGCCCTAGCCCGATTACAGAGAGGAGAAGACAGATTTACTTGTGGATTTTATAGTGAAGGATATAAGACCACACTCTGCAGTTTCAGGAGAGGGATTCAGGGGAATTATCAACTTCTTTGAACCCAGTTACACTGTCCCATCGAATGCTACACTGGAAAATAATTGGCCACAAATACGACTCTCTAAAAGCGGACACTGCGTCTGAAATGAAAGGCAAAAGCGGCTATTAATTTGGTTTTACTCTATAATTATGACATTACATATTTTAATCTTCATGTAACAATGTTTTGAGAGTTTACTTATGTAATTGTTGCATTAGGCTATGAATTAATAAACATTAATTGATAAGAACTATTTCATGTCTTTTAATTTACAGTAGCATGAATCACGAGTAGTTGAGTAACTCTAGTATTGTTTGGATAAGAAGTCAACTAGCAGAAATAAGTAGTCGTGCAACCCCTAATGGCAGTGAAATTAAATACAGGTTGTGTTGCACAAAAATATTTAGCCATTACTTGCAAATACTGTGGGTTTGCTTGGATGTTCTTTTAGTACGATTGTTTTAAACGTGTAAAACTGCAGCATTAACTTACCAAATCATTTGACAAATAGTCACATATTAGTAACAGGCTAATATTGCATTACATTTCACGTTCCTGGCAGCTAATTCATTGCAATGACATAAAATAGTGTGATCAAACGTACAGGTGATACAAAAACTAATTTATTAGCTGATATAAAATGTATATGATTCGTGAATTCTATACATCTCTGGATGGTGAAAATGACATCTCCCATCGTTCCACTCTCCTTCATAGCGTCATCAAGCTTCGTCTTTGTTATTGTTTTGAAAATGTGACCTCTGGCGGAGAAAAAATTACAGATTGTACCTTTTACATCGTTCTGATATTAGTGCATTTGGAGTATTCTTGAATGAGCAGCCACGTGCTCAAGGTTAGTCGTGCAGAAAACACACCCAAACCATCTCCATATAAGGGCTTTCCACACACGATTTCCTTACAGCCTTTCGTCACTCTTGTCAAACTGTTTGCAGACGCGCTCTCGCCCGATCCTCGAGCAATGCCAAGTGTGCCATTCTCACCAATCTCACAATAAACACCTTTTATACAGATCCAGATTACAGATCTCTCAGCTTTTCTTACTCCATAACTGTATATGATGAAATGTATTTAAGATGAAATTAGTTTGTATTATTTAATAATTTTATTATATAATTTTATATATAGATTATATCAGCGGGTTTCAATTGGTGAGGCGGCGCAACGCGCGAAGAAAAAATAACTGTATGCAGCTCTATTGATATCGGTAATTGTGCGTGCGTGTATTAGCTTTAAATTTTTCCTTGTCCCAAGTCAACAGAAGTCAGCATTAAGGGAGGAGTCAGGACCCAGCAAAAAACGTAGGAAATATGATCCTGAGTTCTTAAAGTTAGGTTTCACCTGGTCGGGGTCCGAGGCTGCACCTCTGCCGCAGTGTGTGGTCTGTAAGGAGGTGCTTGCAAATATTAGCAAGAGACCATGCAAACTTCGGCGTCACATTGAAACTGAGCACACGAATTTAGTGAACAAGCCAGTTGAGATTTTTGAGAGGAAGTGTGATGATTTGCAGTCACAAAAAAGCATAATACAGTCGTTTGGCACTATTAACATGAAGGCGACAGAAGCATCGTATCGTGTCGCGCTACGTATAGCGAAGGCAGGCAAACCCCATAACATCGGCGAAACATTGCTACTTCCTGCAGCTCGAGATATGTGTTCAGTGATGCTGGGAGAAGCAGCTGCTGCTAAACTTGACGCGATCCCTATCTCTGACAAAACCATCCAGCGACGAATATCAGACATGGCTTGTGATGTCAAAGAGCAGGTCCTGGATTGTGTTCGTGAAAGCCCCTTTCACGCCATTCAGCTGGATGAGTCCACTGACGTCGCACACTGTGCTCAATTGATGGTATACGTTCGGTTTATCAAAGAGCTCAGTGTGCAGGAAGATGTTTTGTTTTGCGTTCCTCTACCCGCCCGCACAACAGCTGACGAACTTTTCAAGGCCTTGACTATCTTTTACCTGGCTAATTGCCTTGCCTGGGGCCGGTGTTGTGGGATATGCACTGATGCGACAAGAGCAATGACTGGCCGTCACAGCGGTCTCGTAAAACTGGTGCAGGCAGTTGCCACTGCGGCTATCTGGAAGGACTGCATTATCCATCGCCAGGCTTTAGCAACAAAAAGGATGCCCCAAGAATTGCGTGCCTTTCTTGATGAGGCTGTCAAAATTGTGATCCTAATTAAATCGCGTGCCTTAAACGCCCGTCTGTTCTCAATCCTCTGCAATGAGATGGGCACTCTCTTCCAGCAGCTGCTCCTGCACTCCGAGGTCATGTGGCTCTCTCGGGGCAAAGTCCTCACCATATATACACTTTAGACATGTGCCGGTATTCGGTAATGCGATAAATCGCGGTAATGAATATGCATGATATTGTTATCGCGCCGCGGGCTCTTCAAAATACCGTGAAATAACCGCTTAAACACTAAACACGTGCGCACTCTGATGTAAACAATCCCCACATGTATAAGCACTGTGTGCATGTGGCGCAGTGTGCACTCTAGTCTAATGTAAACAATTCTCACATGGAGTAGAAGCATGGCGGAAGGAGGAACGCTGCCGACGATTTATCCCCCGCAGGGCTGCCAGCTCTCACGCATTCAGCTTGAGACTCAAGCGCCTTTCAGACAGGATGCGGAATACGCGCGGGGACGTTTTGTTGCTGCGTCGACTGGGGTCAAAGTTAAAAATAGTTCAACTTTTTATTTGCAAAATAGCAAATCGCGTTGTATCTGAAGGGAAACCTTGAACCCAGTGACCAGCACCGCGCATTCCGTGTCTTGTCTGAAAGGCGCTTTACACAATTGACACTTTTCACACGCTCTCACGCAGAGAAAAATCGCGGAGCAAAGAGGACACTGACACCGACAGACTAGACAGAGCAGGTTACTTTTGATATGAAAAAATAAAATAAAAATCAGCTCTTAGGTTTTGTACATTTTGACAGATCACTGCGCCTCAGTTCAAGTAAACCGATCATCTGTTACTTTTTATTTAAAGATACAGTACAACTTACCGAAAGGTAAATGCCTCATACATAATATCGATCAATCTGTTTTTCAAACACGGAAAGAGGTCAATAAAACTGCAGGAGAACAGTTATGTCACAGAACGTTACATTTACCTCAGGAAAGCCATTTAATGACCAGCACATTAGTTGACTAGAATAAATAGCGCGGAGTATTTTGCTAAATATGTGCACTATATTACATATTTAATATATGTTTACTTGTCATTACATAATTGTTATTATAATGAAAACCACATTATATTTAATTTCTCTCTGTATGTTTACAGCATTATGTGAGATATATTTTTTTCTTGAGAAAAATGTACATGCAGACTGTAGCCCTACCTAATATTTAACCAAATGAGTCAATATTGAATTAAGATTGAAATCAAATTCAAGAATTTGATTAAATAATACAAACAGTAGCCTACCAGTCATTGTACCATGTAAACATTGTAACATGTTGTCACTAAACTTGTGTCACAGTTATGTCACTAAAAAGTCTGGCAGGTCATGCTGGAGCACAGGCAAATAACAAAAACATTATTGCCAAATTTGCCTTCCTACAAAAAAATGGACTGTGTTCTAATTCTAAATATAAACACAAAAACCGTAGTCTCAACGACATGGTTCATAGACTATTCGTCTTAAACTATGTGTTTGTATTACTGCTACTATCCGTGCGAAGTTGCTACTTCATGCCAACAACAACAACTTGGCTGTGAACGCGACGTGCGTCGCGGCTTCAATCCCAACCCATGGAGCCAATATGTAGCCTATGCCAAAATTTTAAACAATGGATATGCTACCCAACCACCAACCTGGACAAATACCCGAGGAGCTGAGAACCTGAAACAACCGCACAGAAAGACCATCTACTTGATGGCGATCCTCTTGCTGGCGGGTGATATCCAACTAAACCCAGGGCCTCTACCGGCCTCCGCTGGCGATCTGCTGCATTCTTTGGGTGCCTTGGGTTCCCCTCCTGTTCTGGCGGTGCATCTGTCGGCAGGTGGAGGTGCACACGAGGGGATTGCTAGTATATGTTAAAAACACAATTACATGTAACCTTATTGAATGGTCACAGGAAATAGACATGGAATATATTGGGTTGAATATGTCACTATCTTCTCAAATGTCTTTCACTGTCATTTGCCTATATCGACCACCATCAACCAATAACATATTTTATGAACATCTCCATAATATTCTTAAGCAATGTGATGGTAAAAAGGAGCTAATACTAATGGGCGATTTTAATATAAACTGGGGGGGAAAAACTGAGAGGAAAAAACTTAGAGATAACAAACAAATTCAATCTCTCCCAACTGATACAAGGTTCAACAAGAATAACTAACTCCTCCCAGACACAAATTGATCTGATATTTACAAACAGACCTGAGAGAGTAACTACATCGCATAATATGCTGACTGGTCTGTCTGACCATAATATCACACTGCTGGTAAGGAAACTAACCAGAAAACAATCTATAAATTCTATCAAAAGAAACCAATTCTATGAGCAAATTCCTAAAAATGAAACGATAAACTTAGAAAAAGTTATAAATCAAATTGACTGGTCTAACCTTCTAACCAGCAGAGATACTGAGACTAGCTGCAGCACTTTTTTTTCTACTATTACCGAGATAAGAACTGCATTTACAAGAAAGGTGAGACATAAACATGGACAAAAGACCACCTTACCATGGTTAAATGACACACTCTGGCAACAAATGAAAGAGAGAGATTCTGCTTTAAAGAGGGCACTAAAATCAGGGCATAGTAGTGACCAGCTCACCTTTACAACTCTCCAAAATAAAGTGTTAAGGAATTTAAGAAAGTCTAAAGCAGTTTTTTATCAGAATTATTAATGAAGCTCAGGGAAATGGGAAAGTAATTTGGAGAAATCTTGATAAATTAACTGGTAGGAATAAAGAACAAAGGATAACTTTATTTGAACTCAAAGTGAATGGAATCCTGACCCAAGATAACGATACGATAGCAAGTACATTTAAAGCTCCAGTCGGCAAGTCTGGCAGATTGAGTGGATTTAGGAAAATTTTGAATGTTTACAACTCTCATGCCCCTCCCCCACTATCAACGGATACCCTCCCACCCAGTTCATGCTCGTCAGTGCCAGCTCTGGTCAGTGCGTTTGCACCAGATTTTCAGTGAACGCCAGGGCTCTCAGTCTCAAGTGTCACGCATTGAGCGTGACAGTCACTCATTTCGTCTTTTGTCACGCTCTCCCGCCACACATTGTATTTCTCACGCTGAAAAACTATTTGTAATATATTTAATATGCCGCAGCGCCCAAAACTCTGGCCGCGCCGCTCTCACTGTGGAACCGGCATGAATCAAGCGCGTTTCCTCTGGTGTTGTTCGTCGAGCTACACAATAGCCAATCAGAAAATAGCACTATTGTATCTGGGTAAGATTTAACGCAACAACCAATGACAAAAATGTATCCAACCCCCCGTCGGCTGGGTGTCACTCTTACCTGTCTTCAAAACTTGAGAGCCCTGTAACGCGCCTGTCTCATCAGCATCCATCAACACCATGGAGTATTTGGAGGTATGCTGTCCTGGCTAATGTACCGATAGATTGCATTTGCTAACGTCATTTATACTCTAAATGAGCTTACTTGATTTTCCGCCATCACTCTTCGTTACTGCGCGAACTTCCGCGAACTTCAGGCGTGTGCATGTGATTGTAACGTGCGCGAGGGGTGGCGTGTGCCCGATCTGTGATTGACAGTCAGATCTCACACCCCCCTGCGCTGATTGGACATGATGAACCGGGAGCTGTGGATTTTTGCAAAACAAATAACAAGCTCCAGGTGGAGTTAGAAGCTCTGGGTTTTTTTCTAAAACCACTTTATTTATGTTGTTCTGTCAGATTATAGTGTCGATTTCACTGAATATGATCAAAAAAATGTTGCCGACGGCAGCTTTAATGATTTCTTTATAAATTCAGTTAGTGAGCTGGCTCAAGGTATCCCAACTGAAACTATACCATCTATCCCCATTGATAAAGCTAAACCTATTTTTAAAATAAAGGAAATATCGGAATCAGAGGTTATTAAAATTATAAAGTCACTAAGGAATTCAAAAGCTAAGGATTCATATGGCTTGGATACTGCATTTTTAAAGTCACACAAGGACACACTTGCTTGCCCCATTGCACATCTGATCAATCTGTCAGTTAGGCAAAGTACTTTTCCAAGCTCTTGGAAAACAGCAGTTATATCACCGATCTACAAGTCAGGTGATAAAACAATGGTGTCGAATTATAGACCCATTACTATTCTATCAGTTATATCCAAGGTGACAGAAAAATGGGCAGCAGAACAGCTGAAAACCCATCTAAACCTGGGCCACACCCCTTTACATCCGATGCAATTTGGATTTCGCACAAATCACTCTACAGAGACAGCTAATTGTTTTCTCCTTGAGAACATTAAGTCAAAATTAGATGAGGGTGGTATAGTAGGTGCAGTGTTTCTGGACCTTAAGAAAGCTTTTGACACTGTGAATCACCAGACACTATTGTCAAAATTATCCATATATAATTTTTCAGATGAGGCCATGAAATGGATGGAGTCCTACTTAACTAACAGGAAACAGAGCGTACATATCGGTAATTCATATTCTTCATACCTCGACTGTAATATTGGTGTACCTCAGGGGTCAGTATTGGGCCCTATTTTGTTTAGCCTGTATATTAACGATTTACCTTCAGTCTGTCGATCTGTTAATATACAAATGTATGCAGATGATACAGTCCTTTATTTGCATACCAAGCACAAACAACAGGTTGCAACTAAATTAACTGAAGCACTGGTATATGTTTCTGACTGGCTAAAAAGGTCAGACTTGCATCTTAACATTAACAAAACAGTCTGTATGTTCTTTTCCAAGAAATCCACAGCTCAGGAGGCTGAGGTTTTTATTGAAGGAGAAAAACTTATGGTTGTGTCCGAATTTAAATACCTCGGCATTATTTTAGATTCTAACTTAACTTTTAAAAAGCATGTTAAAAAGGTGGCTAATACCGTCAGATATAATCTGGCTAACTTTAAACACATAAGGCCATATCTAACCATAGAAGCGGCCAAACTTTTTATGCATGCCATGATTTTTTCTCACATATCGTACTGTTTCACAAGCTGGTCACAAGCAAACATTACAACCCTTAAACCAATAGAAACCCTTTATAAACAAACTTAAAAAATATTAGATCAAAAACTAATCAACTATCACCATTGCCATATCACTACTAAATACAACCTATTCAATTTTAACAGTTTCTTACATTATCTAGATGCCTGCCTCATTTTTAAAATATTACATGGGCTTGCACCTCCACCACTGGGTGAATTTATACAACAGAAGAACAGTAGTGGGAGGGCAACTAGAGCAACCACTAGAGGAGACTGTGTTTAGACGTAGTAAGTTTGGCCAAACCCTCTTCTCAGTACGGGCCGCAAATTACTGGAACCGTCTTCCTACTGAACTCAGAGAAAGCACCAGCTATCTATCATTTAAATTCACATTAAAGAAATGGATTATAAATAATCAAAACTGCAATCACCAATAGTTGGTTTACCTTATCCCAGGTATTGCCCTTCTTTGTACTGTATTTATTTATTTATTCTATTTGTTCTTTCGCTTTTATCATTTTTTTTTTTTGTCTTAGTTGTTTCTATTTCTTATCTATTTTTTAATTTTTTTTATTAATGTAATATGATGATGTGTTGACCTGCCAAGGGACTACAGATGAAAATGAGCTTTTCTGCTAACTCTGGCACATTTACATTTTGAGTGTAAACAAAAAATGTCAATTGATGTGCATTGTCCCTTTTAAATAAATAAAGCAAAAAAAATAAAAAAATAAATACAATTCTGTTTAGTTTCCATATGTTTTAAAATTCACAATTACACATTGTGATGCAAGTTTTTTTTTTTTAGATACCCACAATCCATCTGTTTCTTTTGAGCAATTAAAACATCGTGATAATACCGTATACCGTGATAAAATCTCAATCAATTAACTGCAGCATGAAAATTTGATACCGGCACATGCCTAATACACTTATATTGAAACTCAAAAGTTGTGTTATCTTGAATGCATAAATTGGTTGGGCCACAGGGTTGATGCCGCGATTTTAGCGCAAATGATGTGAATGGCGCATTTTGTTTGTTTAAATCTGAGGTTTTTTGTGGCTGAAATTGTTAAAAGATTTGATGAAAATATGTGATTCTGTTTGATCTGATAACATGCCTTCAATGCAGTTGATTGTTAAATGTTATGTGTTACGTGAAAAAAACAGCGTTGTCATTCATCGATCAGTAGGGGTGTAACGGTACATGTATTCGTATTGAACCGTTTCGGTTCGAGGGTTCCGGTTCGGTACGCATACAAACCGAACGATTCCTTGGACCATTTTTCCTACCGACAAAATTTGCGCTGGCGCGATCCGTCGCGCAACATCAAATAGCAAGCGTAAAGAAAGCGGAACGAAACTGCGCTACTCATGTGCTTCACGGATCGTTTATCAGTTCGGAGTTCGGACCAGCAACATCTGTGCAGCGCGAGCCGATCTCGATCAAGCGACACTGTCACTACACAGCGCTAAGAGATCCAGTAAAGAAAACATTTGAATTCGCCACTGAAGTAATAACATCGCTGCGAGATCTAGTGAGAAGCATTCACATTTCTCCGTTATTAACCGTAGATCTCTATTAGATCAAACAGCGCTGACGTGGACACCACGAGAAATATTGTGCCGTGAATGAACTAAGTTAGTAATAGCCTACTTTACGTCCACAGACCAGCAGCATTCACCATAACTGTAACAAGTTTGGCTGGAATAGTGAAATGCTTTCAAGTACTTCACACATCTTTTTCCAGCACTTCAAAACTCAAATATTATATAAATAAATATATGAAGAGTTCAGATGCAAAAGCCTCTAAGTGCCATTTGAAATTTTCTTCTAGAATGATCATTTTTATGAAGCTTGTATATTTAAGTTCAGTAATTTCACTCAAAGGACAATTAATAGGTAATCTTCATTGCCATTTAAGTGAAATTACTGAACTTAAATATACAAGCTTGATAAAAATAAAGAAAATTTCAAATGGCTTTTGCATCTGAACTCTTCATATATTTAAATGTTATTTTTAATGTGATGACCAAAACATTATTTGTTCATCCTTCAAAGATGACACCCATTTATAAACCTGAAAGTTTCAAGATGTAGGAAAACTCAACTTATTTAAAAAACATTTTTTCTTAAAAATAGGAAATTTCTCTGGCATTTCTTACTTTTTGCTGTATCGAAAACGTACCGAACCGTGACTTTAAAACCGAGGTACGTACCGAACCGTGATTTTCGTGTACCGTTACACCAGGGGCGGATCTACAGGGGGGCAAGGGGGGGAAGGTGCCCCCCCACTCTCAGAGCCTTGCCCCCCCAGCTGCCCCCTAACTTTGATGATCCAAAAACTGTAGGCTACTTGTAAAAACAACCCGCAAGCTTCTCAAAACAGTGAACTAAACGAAACATTTACCAAAAGTGAACAATTTAATTTTTATTAAAGCCCCTCCCCCCTGCCCCTCAAATAGTACGTCCCTGATTCAAACGTGCAGAGCGGCGTTCGCTCAGTCTGGCTCACACACACAGCGAGTCTGCTGCGGTGCGCTGGCCCTGCAACCCGGCTGGAGAGACTGAGCTGCCCCAGAGCCTCTGAAGGTGAAGTGAGTTTCCCCAGGTGTAGTGAAACACACGTTTAACTTAAAGTTACATTTGTAATGAATGTATTGTATGCTAAAGACGATTCAGTATCAGCAAAACAGCGAGTCTGTTACGTTAGCCAAAATCAGCGGTCAAATTGCTCCCTCGTGATTTGTAAGAGCACTCTTCCCTTTAATTAGCCTAATTTTGATTTTAGTAAAGACAAGAACAGCTTAATAAAAAATATAAATTGTTTGTATCCATAACGTTTACTGATGGTCGCCGTTACGCCGACGTTACAATACAGTGCCAGTAAGGAGATCGATCATTAGCTAAGCAAATCCAATTCCTCTCAGGTATCACAGCAATGAAACCAGTCTTACAACTGGGGAAATTACAAATAGGATTATTATTTTAAGTACTCTAAACATAACTGGTCTGTGTGCATGTGATAAATCTTTCTGATTTTATATTTGTTATACAGGCTACTTGTTAGCTACATGGCCCTACAGTGTAATGTAATACAAGGATAACCAGAGGTTTTCACATATTGACTTTTGCAGGCAAGAGTAGTTGAAGAAAGTAGCTGGAGCCTAACCATTAAAAGTCCTTGGACACAATTATTGTACTTTTTTATATTTTCATTTTGCTTTTTATACTTGGTAACACTTTACTTGAAGGGGTATGCATAAGACTGACATGACACCTTCATAATCATGACATGACAAATGTCATGAATATGAAGTAGGGTTTATGCATGTTTATGACAACTGTCATTAAGTGTCTTTAGCTCAATAATGACATTTTGAATGCAAATATGACATTGTTTAAGATGTCTTTGTTATAACATCTTGACATAAACCATAACATCATAACCTGCCAGTGTCTTTGTCATGACAACTTGACTTTAAATTAAATTAAACTGTCATGTGGTTGGTTTTGACATTGGCTGTCATGAGGCATTATAACTGTGTCATGAATATTTTTCGTGACCTCAACTACAGTGGTACAAATTGAATTTGTCATTAAAAAGTTATAATGGCTTCATGACAGCCAATGTCAAAACCAACCACCTGACAGTTTAATGTAATGTTAACCATAAAGTGGTTTCTTAAGTTTGATAATGTGCTATGTCATGTTTATGACAGGTTGTGTTATCTTAGTAATGTCAAGTTGTCATGACAAGGCACTGACAGGTTATGATGTATTGGTTTATGTCAAGGTGTCATAACAAAGACATCTCAAACAATGTCATATTTGCATTAAAAATGTCATAATTGAGAGAATGACACTTAATGACAGTTGTCACAAACATGCATAAAACTTCCTTCATATTCATAACATGTGTCATGTCATGATTATGAAGGTGTCATGTCAGTCTTATGCACACCCCTTCAAGTAAAGTGTTACCCTAAAAACCTTTGTAGTGTGTAAGGGCATAATTAAACTAACTACTGTGTTTTTGTGTTTGTAAGGGATTCCCACCGTCTACCCCTGCCACCCTGCCAAGACCTCTTGCCACCCCTTTGCCCCCCCCCCCATGTAAAATTTTCTAGATCCGCCACTGCGTTACACCCCTATCGATCAGAGTTGTCCATTGTGATAATTTTGTTCGAGGCGATGTGCATCTCCTTCAAATGTGCGCTTAAAGGGTTAGTTCACCCAAAAATGAAAATTAAGTCATTAATTACTCACCCTCATGCTGTACCAACCCCGTAAGACCTTCGTTCATCTTCGGAACACAAATGAAGATATTTTTGATTAAATCTGAGAGCTGGATCACTGCTACATAGGCTGCCTAAGGGACTGACACTTGACGGCCCAGAAAGTCATTAAAGAAAATGTTTAAATGTTTCATGTGCCTACAGTGGCTCCACTATAAGTTTATCAAGCGACGAGAATACTTTTTGTGCGGAAAAAAAACTAAAATAACGACTTTATTCGACTATTCCATTGCTTCCTTGTGGGCCTGAGACGAGAGTTCAAGAGATTTCCAGGACGCATGCGCGAGAACTGACACTCTTCTTCTACTACACAGCGCGCGTCTTACAAGCAGAGGAAGACGCGTGCTGTACATAGTAGTAGAAGAAGAGTGTCACTTCTCGCGCATGCGTCCTGGAAATCTCTTGAACTCTCGTCTCAGGCCCACAAGGAAGCAATGGAATAGTCGAATAAAGTCGTTATTTTAGTTTTCAAGTGTCAGTCCCTTAGGCAGCCTATGTAGCAGTGATTCAGCTCTCAGATTTAATCAAAAATATCTTTTTTGGGGTTGGTACAGCATGGGGGTGAGTAATTAATGACTTAATTTTCATTTTTGGGTGAACTAACCCTTTAAGGCCCAGACACACCCGGCCGATTTCAGCCGTTGGGTGTCGTCAGTTGTTTATCAGTTGTTATTGAAACTCATCATTGCCTGGAACACACAAAAGATGGCATTTACTGCAGAGGCGTGTGTGGGTTAGGGCAGGCGGACCGGATTTGGGGGAAGGGGGGGCTCGGCTCTCCTTACCTACTCTAAGGGGAGGCTCACATTCACCCAATTTGAAAACCCCTGGATTATATAATTCAATTAAAGCTGCTCTAGGTAACTTTTGTAAAACATTTTTTTTACATATTTGTTAAAACTGTCATTATGTCCTGACAGTAGAATATGAGACAGATAATCTGTGAAAAAAATCAAGCTCTTCTGGCTCCTCCCAGTGGTCCTATTGCCATTTGCAGAAATACACGCTCCCGGGTCGAAACAACCAATCAGAGCCAGGAGGAATGTCTTAGCAGTGTCAATCACACTCGTGTACGCGCTGATCACACCCCTCTCTTGCACAGCGCGAGCCGTTGTTCAAACTCAAGATTGCCGGCGTGCTGCAGCTGTGCTTATGACGGAGAAACAACCTAAACTGCCAATTCTTGAGTGACACCTGCTCATAAAACAAAGAGGTAAAAGGAAAAAGACCGATGACGATAAACAAGCGAAAAAGTAAGAATTACACAGAGCCCATTGACTCGGTGTCAAAACTCTAGCCGCATAACATGTAGATAAAATGTCACGCACTCTGGTAAGCAACAATTGAAACCTGCTAATTCACTGGCTTGTCATGTTGCTGAAATAATGTACTAGCACACCTTATCTAGCATTATATATCGCTAGAATAATTACTTGCATACTGTAATGTTAGTTACCGTTATATTAACATTATCTTACTAGCTATTTATAACTTATAGAAAGAGTGCAACGTTATAAAGTTACATGTAGGCTATTGCAAAATACATAATGATTTGAGGACCAAGTTTGTAGTCAAAGTATGGGCAGGCTATAGTCAATGTAAAGCATATTGTTGACGTTTAGTCCCTATTAGTGATTGTGCCATATAACTTTTTATCCGCTGTTATCGGTGGCCCTGTTTACTAGCCTGCACTTTCACGGCAGGCTCCGCTGTGGAGGACGAGCTGTGGAGGGAGGGCTGTAGCTAGGGCTGGGACGGTTACCGCATTACCGCAATACCGCGGTCACGTGACTCCAACCGCGGGTCTGAGCTCGTCACCGTCATCACCGCAAAAAAAAAAAAAAAAAAAAAAAAAAAACATTGGCCTGCACATGTGTGCACGTTGTGTCTAATGATATGGATTCATTGATTCTAATGACATGGATTATTTCTAATGATAGTGTGTCTTACATGGATTCAAGGTTTTCTAAACAAAACTTATCAAAAGATGGAGCAAATCCCTTTCGCGAGTTGGGGAGCACAATGTTCCATGACACATAGCATTACATTCGTATTAGAGATGCGCGGATGGGCTATTATTATTTCATCCGCAACGAACCGCAGCACAAAACTCATCATCTGTCCGCCATCCATCCGCACCAACGTTTTTTGATCAATTTTCGTTTTTTTTTATTTTTTGATCAGTTTTAAGGTCTATGAGCGATGCAAGGCGCTGCTGCCGCGAGGCTAGAAAGCTCTTGGCTGTTCTAGAAAGGAGACTGCGCATGCAGCAAAGATATTTAAAGGCTAAAGCCCTTAGTAGGCTATAGCCTATTGGCTATGTTGTATCCTCAGAATATCAGCAGTGAACTCCGTCTCCGATGGGCGCACGAGTTTCGGTTCATTTATGAGACGAGCTCCAGTTCACGCGCAAGAGATCGCACCGTCGCTTCCACATCGTCCTGATTATATGTCTGCTATATTTGTATAATTCCAGGCAATTAGTTAATGAAACAGTGATTAAAATTAAGATAAAATTTATACAAAACGAAATTTAATTTAAAGAAAGGCTTTCTACAAAACAAAACTTAATAAAGTGGTCAAAATCATGTCTGACCCATCTTATGATCCTATCTTACTCATAGTGTTCACTTTTCATATAATCGACATAGATTAAATAAAAAATAACATTATATTATGTTAACATAAATATGGATTATAAAACGGTTAGTTCCAATCCTTGATTCTGATTGGTCAATAGCTGTGCTTTATTCACGATAAAACACGGCTATGACCGCTTCACCCAACGGTTCTATGTATCACTACACAACACCCCTAGCAACCACTCTTAGCAACTTAAACAGATGTTTCATCTCATTGATATTGTTCATTTAAAGCTAGAGCAGAGCATTGTGAGAGATCGAGTAAGCGAGTGTACCTGCATTTACAGTAGACGTAGCATTTTCCTTCAGGTCAGTCCTATATTCATAATAAAAAAATGCGTTTGAATGTCCGCTGCATATTTTGTCCTTTTAACAGTCATGGGGTTTTCCGTGCATAACGTTAGTCATCTGTCAGTTGCGTCTGTCTTCTCCGTGATCACAAGTTCGAGTCCTTTCAAAAGCCTTCTCTACAGACTCACTCACTCACTCACTCATAAAGACAGTCTTTGCCGCCATCTATTGGCGAAATAATATATGTAACTTCTGTTGCTGTTCACGTTCCGGGACTATTTTTTCCAGCGGAAGGCAGGCTTTTAGTGATTTTACTTCATGAAAGTTGCATAGATACATATTTTTCGGCTTTAATATTTTTATTGTGTGGCAACCGTTTTATAAAAGCAATAAGGTACTCGAGGCAAGTGCTGTATCGTGAATAAGTAACGGCTGAAGGGGTTGCAGGCACTCCGCTTCGCGTCGTGCCTAACAACGCCCTCCAGCCGTTACTTATTCACGATACAGCACAGCCTCTCGTACCTTATTGCTTACATATAGTTTTTGTAATTAAGACATGTTGGAAAAGGTGTTCATCTTTCATTTCATTCAACATCATAATGTATTCTCCTGAAAATGATGAATTCAATGCGAATGTATCTGAGAATATTCTTAAATAAGGAAATCTATTCAGTGATTGGTTCATGCCAAATTACAGCTTAATGAAATTTGGACTCTTTCAAATTGTGCTCGTTTTTTTTCGGATGTAGGTGAAAATATTTAACAAAGTCTGTCTAGCAAAATCGCCTTCTGGTGAGTGCGCGGAAGTCTGTCGGGGGGGGGGGGTGGGTTGTTTAAAGCGGTTTACCGCTATACCGCGGGAATATCTTGCTTTTCAACCGCGGTTAGAAAAAATCCATACCGCCCCAGCCCTAGCTGTAGCGCAGCAGAGAGCAAGTTATAAGACCTGTAAGTTGTGCTTGTTCAAATTTTCAGGCTAAGTCAATGTTTTCTCAAAACTCCCTACTGCAGCTTTAATGCAACATACATTCAACATTCAATATTATTATAGTTGTGTTAGGATGAAATATAACTACTTATCATGATTATAGGGCCTTGCATACGTGTGGTTTCAGTTGTTCCTATAATTTTTTGTAAATTTAGAATACATTTTATTACGAACATTTTGGTGAATCGTGATATGTGCTTAAAATTGTTTGTACGCACATTTCACACACAGATTTTTACATATGCATTCTTAGTGAATGAGACCCAATGTCATTTAGTACTGACCTTATTGATAAACTATTTCTCCTCACCTGCACAAAGACTTTTCAAAATCTGCTGCATTGTGCTTCACTGAAACCTGGCTGAGTGAAGCCAATTTAGACAATGCGCTACATCTGAAGGTACATCTGCAGGTACATCTGCCGGGCTTCCAGCTATTTAGAGCAGATCTCATCGCGAGTCAATGGGTAAAAACAAAAGCTTAGATAGCTTTGATCTTAATCCATCACATCCAGTCGGTTGGTTGCATACGGTGTAGTCATTCAAGTTCAAATATTAATGTATCCACGGCTCAAATCAGATTTAAATGTGAAGAAATAAAAAGACTGAATGATGAACTCGATGACAAACAGAAAATCCTTCAGAGCATTTAACGCATGAAAGAGTAAAAACCATAAATGTACAGTATTTCTGTAGAAATTGTACGGAAAAAAATCAATGCGTTTAACGTGTAAAAAGAAAAAAGAAAAGTTATGTTTGTGTGTTTAACTTAGAATTATACTAAAAACATCTGTGAACAAGTAAATAAAGTTTGAAATTGGTTGGTTGTAAAACTGTCTGTGGCTGTTTTTTGTCTGCTCGGTGCTCCGCAAAACAGCGGCCTGTTTTGCCGTTCATTATAGGTCATGGAAATTCATCTTTTTAGTCAGTGAAAGTCAGGGAAAAGTCAGGGAATTTGACATTTGGTTTAGAGTGGGAACCCTGTTATTACCAATGTTGAAAACAGTTATTTACTTTTTTATTTCAGGATTCTTTGATGAATAAAAAGTTCAAAAGAACAGCATATTTTAGCTTTGGTAACATTAAACACTACCGTTCATAAACATAAAAACTGTACACAACTGTTTTCAACATTGTTAATAATAATGATTTTTTTAGCATCAAATCCGCATATTAGAATGATTTCTGAAGGATCATGTGACACTGAAGACTGGAGTAATGATGATGAAAATTCAGCTTTGATCACAGGATTTTTTTTTTTTTTTAAATATATATTTTGTTAATCAAATAAATGCAGCCTTGTTGATTAGAAGAGACTTCTTTTAAAAACATAAAAAATCTTACCGATCCAAAACTTTTGACTGGTAGTGTATAATGATGAAGCTTTATGCAAAAGGGATATACTCATTTAACAGAGCAAGCACACATCAAAATGTATCTTTATGCCTTAATGAATGTTAGTGCTCAATGAGTTGTGCTTATATGATGTTTTCTCATGTTTTAAACTGCTTGGGTTATTTATTACTGTAAAATGGCATGACTGGTGGATTTATTTCCATGCCCTGCATGCAGACATGGTTACTTGATCATCAAATTTGTTAGTGATTATTGTCAATATCAATTATCATAGTTTTTTGGCAATATTATCAATTAGTTGATGCTGCTCTAATATAAACACACTGAACTGACTTGTCTTGTGCTGTTATCCTGGGTCAAGCTGTGTTTTTTTGTTCTGATAAAGGCTTTAACATCTGCCAGCTTGAAAGTTTTGGGATGTGTCCTAAAGAAAAACAAAGAGTTAACAATATTGATAAGAGATTATGATATTACAGAAAACGTCTCTGTTACGTATGTAACCCTCGTTCCCTGAAGGAGGGAACAGAGATGTTACGTTGACGTCACTGACGTATTGGGATCTCGCCTGAGAGCCCAATCACCTTCGAGTGTAAACTAAACGAGCTAATGGAGATTGGCGTGCTCTGCCCGGCAGCGTGGGTATAAATACGGAAGTGGATGCAATGCACAATTGCTTTTCACTGAGGAGCTGAGCCAGTGACCTGGTCAGCCAGCGGGGTACAGCAATTGTGGTGACGGGACGGGACGTAACGTCTCCGTTCCTTAGTTCAGGGAACGAGGATTACATACGTAACCGAGATGTTCCCTTTCAATCGGTCACGTTTGACATTACGTCGACGTCACCGACGTTTTGGGATCTCTAACAAAGCACCACTATTACTGCCCCTTCAAGTGCCTTGCATAAGCCTAGTAATCCCCCCGCAACACTTGGAGCAGAAGATGGGAGAGGGCTTACACAGAGAGTGTCGATCACTGCTGTTTCACATGACCCACCCAGTGAGACTATTGGATAACAGTGGGAAAGCATGCCTTTCCAGACCTTTTTGGAAAGAACGCTACGGAGGCCACATCCTGCCCGTAGGGAAGTATCATGTGGAATAACACATATGGACTGGCCAATTAGGGCAGTGCAACCTGTGGAATGACATGAAATTGCCTAGTTAGGAGGGATTCTACACCGGCAGGGACGGCAGAGCGGACTCTGCCAGGGGAAAGACACAGGCTCACGATAGAGAGCCGTATCGTGGAAAATACACACATGGGATCACCATAGGGATCACAACATACGGGCACCCAGCCTAGCACAGGTTTCACCAATGCATACGAGTATTAGGCCTGGCGTCGGGCGGGTGTCTGACCGCCAAGCGAGGGAACTCTACTGGAACAACTAAGCGCGCGTATCTGGTCCAGAGAAGGGGAATGGCGCAGCAAGCCTACACTGAATTGGGTCTCCGGTGTTTGCTGGCTATGGGAAGCAAATACAGGGGAGGATACCAGTTCTACATAAAGGCTGTATAATCTAGCAAACGTTGGTACTCCAAGGCATGGAAACAACACTGTGTTGTTAACAAGTAAGAGATACCAAGAGGGTACAGGATGAGCCTGGAGGATTTAACCTTTTCGCACCTCTGAGGAACCTGGTGACCAGAGATTTACCATCAACTGCATCTCTATGCAGCAATAGCGGCAACATACACTTTCAGGGTGGGGGGAGGCAGCCTTCACTCCAACCTGTCTTGCAGGAAGGAAAGCACAACTCTGATTGGGAATCTCAGAGGGGTCTTCCCGGTGAGAAGAACACAACTCGACGAACAGGTTCCACTTCAACGAATAGAGGCGCCACGTAGAGGACGCTCTTACGGAAGTGATGTTATCTACCACCGCTTGGGGTAGATAACCTAAGTCATTCGCGTCCCGTCCAAAGACCAGACGTGGAAATTCCAGAGATCTGGACGCGGGTGCCATAGGGTTCCCCGTCCCTGAGAAAGCAGGTTTTCAATTGCACTCTCTTGGGACCCAAAGACAGAGGAAACTGCTGCTTTATTGAAAACAGGATAGAAACTGACCTTAAGATTCTCCACCTGGCCTTCCTCCGGGGAGGGAGTGGTCACTATCTCCCCAAGAGCTGTTTCCTCCATCTTTTGGTCGCCCGTCTCAGGGCCGCTTGCCCTTGCGCTTGCCGCTCAGATTGGCGGGGGGCTTGACGGGCTGGGTGGCCTGCCGGCTTCCGACTCCATGCTTTGGCCTGGGTGAAGGCTGCTGCTTAGGCTGAGCGGGAGAGGAGGCGGACGTAGGGGGGCGCCATCGTGACGAGCAGTTGGAGGCGCTGCAGCTGACGGCAGAGTGGAAGCAGCTGGCCATTAGGCAGGATGTTTTTGATCGCCTCCATCTGCTTCTGTGCAGAGGAGAACTGTTGTTAAAAGTTATAAAAGTAAAAGTTATAAAAGTTGTATAAAAGTACTTTAGCTCCAAAAGGGTTGAATGAAGACTTTGACCTGAGGCCATTCCTGTAAATAACTTATCTCATTGAGAAAACAAATGTTGTAAGTGTTGTGCGATCGTTTTGCTGACTTAATATATGACATATGTAACACACCATTGTGGTATCCTTTGTATATTTACAGTTCTTGCTCATCTACTATTAGTGTTTACAGTGGTAGAGATACTTTTCCAATAAAACTTTTTAGGCTGTGCTTTAAGCACTGCAGGTCTTTTTTAGCTATCTAATATATTTCTAATAAATGTTTCTGTATTATAAATGTTGGTATATACTTCTTACATATTTTTATCTGCTTTTCTGATGTAATTGCTTTTTCACTTGATTGGTCCTATCATGGATGTATGTGATCATGTGACCATGCATGGCTGTATATAAGGAGGTGTGTCTCCCCACTTGTTTATGTCTGATGAAGGGCTTGGCCCCGAAACGTTACACGTGGTGAGCAATTATTAAATTCACTTAGGAGCATTTTCTGGTGTGCGGACTCATTGTTTATTTTTTGCAACTGTTGTTAAAAGTTACCAGTGCTCACTTCCTGCAATAGCTCTGGGTCAGCACTACCCTCGTGCAACTTCTTTAGTGCCTTGGCCTGGTAGACCTGCAGGAGAGCCCTGGCGTGCAGGACTTAGGCAGCCTATCCAGCGGCTTTGTAAGAACTTATAAGCCCCTGGATTGATAATGCGAAATACCTCTCCAGGAAGCACTTTTAGGACACAACTGCATCGCTTCAGCGCACTCCACTGGTGGAATACCCATGTACCCTTTGCCGGTTTTGGGCAGAGAATGGTGTCATCCACGATCTGGTAACCTCACCATGCACCTCCAGGGAGAATGGCACCAGGGCAGGGTGCTGAGAACAAGCATGGGCTGCCCCAAGAAACCAGTCATCCAACCTTGAGGGTTCGGGTCACGGCGGAGACCTCCACTTGAGCCCGACACTCTCTGCAGCCCGGGAAAGCATAGGCGTCAGCTCTGGGTCAGGCTCGGGCAATGCTTCCCTCCCTGAAGGATGCAACCAGTGTTGTGCTAGTTACTAAGAAATAGTAACTAGTTACAGTTACTAGTTACTTCATTCAAAAAGTAACTCAATTACTTTGTTGATTACTTACACCAAAAAGTAATGCGTTACTGTTAAAAGTAACTTTTTAGTTACTTTTTTAAAGAAAGTTCTTAAATGTTCCCATTAATGCCCTTTTATGCGTTATGGTCTATACAAACACAAAACTAACTTAAACAGAAAGTAATTTTTAAACACTATTTTATTTAAGTCAGACCAGCACAAACTGAATATATCAAGGATTTCTGAAATAAATAATAAAACAAGCATTTTTAAAGCTAGTGACTTGTTTGCTTTCTCAACATTGATATGTTCATGCAGCTGACAGTATACGTTTTTACCACTGTGGTTTTTACTGCATGAATTAATATTTGATTTTGAGCAATACAATTGTACCTTGATCATTCTTGTTAATTCATAGTAGGCCTACATTAACTAAGGAGATACAAATACATCTAACAATGAATGATACTTCTACAACATTTATTAACCATATTTAATGCTAAAATTGTAATCTTATTGTAAAGTGACATTTATATGATTCAAGCTTAAAGAAGATGGCCATATTTAAATATCTGCAAAGGCCAGAGCATTAAAATTACATAAATGTAGACCTATATTACAGTCTTTCACTTTATTTGCTTAAATTTTAGAACACTTGATTAGACTTGATGTCGGCTGCATGAACATATCAATGTAAGCAATCAATCACGTCACTAGTTTTTAAAATACAACTTCGCCGGCTAATGAATGCATAAAAGTGACCAGCTGGATATAAACTAATGCAAATAGATGGTAACAATTGCGACATTAAAAACATGTGGGTCAGGTCTGCGTGGGTTTTTGTCACATTGCTTTAATCGCTTGAGGTAAGTTAGCCGTTACTAATGTTATTCCTCTCAGACTCGACGGCAAGCTTCTGTTCTTTCTCTGCTGAATGTGCTGATGCAGCTCTAGTCAAAAAATTAATTACTTTACAATGATATGGCAATGTGTACTTAAGTGTTCTGTATTCATACCGTTTCGCTGTCTGTGTTTTAAATGCGCATCAAGTGCTCAGCGCTCTCCGTGCAGATTGTAATCTCCGTGCTTGCGCTGCCTCACGTGTACGTAAACAACTCAGCCAGTGAGTTTGTTATGTGTCCTCAGGTGTCCTCTCGCTCTGTATAATGCTAGCAGTCTCTTCAGTGCTCTCGTACTGTGTAATGACAGCGCACACTTCTCAGCCGCTCCAGCAACTAATTAATTTAAAAAAGTAACGGACTAACGCGCCATATGGTAACGGTAACGGAGTTAATTTATTTAAAAAGTAATGCGTTACAGTATTAGTTACTGTCAAAAGTAACTGCGTTACTGTAACGCGTTACTAGTAACGCGTTACTGCCCAACACTGGATGCAACACAGCCAAGTCTTCATCCCCAGAGGACATAAGCTCACCCTCTGATGCAGAAATCAACATCCGGTCATCGGGCCAGAATGAAACGACCGGCCACCCAGTTAGAAGGACCAGTGCACTCATCCGGAAGCTCCACAGGTTGCAGTGTGTCAGGAGAGAGGTGCCCACAAAAATGTTCTCGGCGGGGAAGCCCCCACTGTGATCCTCAAGTCACCCTGGCTATTTGCCGAAGTAGCCCTATTATGAGCTGGCCCAGAAGAGAAATTAGAACGTCTAAATAGGTGAGGGGACCCCACCTCTCTTGAGGTATTGGAGTCTCAACCGTAACATCAAGATGTTCACGTTCACAGTCAAATGTGTGTTGCATTTGATTCCATATTTATACCTGCGGGGCGGAGATACAAATCTTGCACGCCAATCTCCATTGGCTCGTTTAGTTTACACTCGAAGGTGATCGAGTACCAATACGTCAGTGACGTCGACGTAATGTTGAACGTGACTGACTGAAAGGGAACACCTCTTGTCAGTAGCTTTGTCTGAATATGATTTAGCATGTTGTTGGTATTTATGCTTTAAATGTCTAAATGTTTTGATGTCTGTTGCTGTGGGTCATTACACTGAGGATAACTTGTCTTTGTCTCTTTTTTGCCTTAGACCTGATGCCGCTAAAAGAGGAGAGTGAAGTACTGAATGAAATTGAAGATAAAGTTCAAATTGAGAAACATGATTTCACAAGTGGAGAAAAATCTTTTAGTTTCTCAAAGACTGTAAAGAATTCCTCACAAAACAGAGCTCAGAAGAAAACAACTAAAAGTTATTTCTCCTGCTTTGACTGTGGGAAGAGTTTCAGTCAACACGGTGACCTTAAAGTCCACATGGGAGTTCACAATGGAGAGCGGCCTTTCACCTGCCAACAATGTGGAAAAGGTTTCACTGAAAAAGGAAGTCTGAAAAGGCACATGAGAATACACACCGGAGAGAAGCCTTACACCTGCCAGCTGTGTGGAAGAAGTTTCACTCAAAAAGGATCTCTTAACAGGCACATGATAATTCACTCTAAAGAGAAGCCTTACACCTGCAAACTGTGTGGAAATGGCTTTAAAGCAGAACTAAACCTTAGGTATCACATGAGAATTCATACTGGAGAGAAGCCTTACACATGTGATCAGTGTGGAAAGAGTTTCAGATGTAAAATAACCCTTAATTGCCACATGAGAGTACACTCAAGAGAGGGCCGTTTTATATGTCAGCAGTGTAGAATGAGTTTCCCAGATAAGCAATGCCTTAACAGGCACATCAAAACAATTCATGCCGGAGAGAAGCCTTTCAAATGCGATCAGTGTGAAAGAAGTTTCCAATTGAGTAAATGCCTTAAGACTCACATGAGAATTCACACTGGAGAGAAGCCTTACACATGCTATCAGTGCGGAAAGAGTTTCACATATAAAGCTACCCTTGATTCCCACATGAGAATTCACACTGGAGAGAGCCCTCACACATGCAAACTGTGTGAAAAGAGCTTTTCACACAAAGGTAATCTAAAGGCTCACTTGAGAATTCACGCTGGAGAGAAGCCGTTCATATGTGTTCAGTGTGGAAAATGTTTCACACGTAAAGAATCCCTTGATTACCACATGCGCATTCACTCAAGAGATAACTGTTTCATGTGTAATCAGTGTGGAAGGAGTTTCCCAAACAGGAACAACCTTAGGAGCCACGTAATAACTCATGTTGGAGAAAACCCTTTGATGTGTCATCACTGTGGAAAGAATTTCACACATAAAGGAAACCTCAAGACTCACATGAGAGTTCATACTGGAGAGAAGCCTTTTACTTGCCAGCAGTGTGGAAAGAGTTTCAGACATAATGTTAGCCTCCAAACTCATATGAGACTTCACACTGGAGAGAGGCCTTTTATGTGCAATCACTGTGGAAAGAGATTCAGACATCATGTGAGCCTCAAAACTCACATGAGATTTCACGCTGGAGAGAATTTCCCATATCAAAGAGACCTGAAACGTAATTTGCAAACTCATTCTGTAAAGAAATTACAGTGTTCTGAGTGTGACAAAAGGTTTAGAATAAGGAGCCATTTAAAAAATCACTTGTGCGTTCACTCTGGAGGAAGGCCATTTAATTGTGAACAGTGTAATAAAAAATTCATTTTGGCATCACACTTACAAATACACTTGAAAACGCATGCGGATTTGAGACCCCATTTGTGTTCCATGTGTGGAAAGAGTTTTAAATGGCTCAGCAATTTAAAATGGCACCAGAAAACACGTATTTGTGTAAAATTAAGGCTACTTTAACACTAGAGCTGAATGTGGGTCAAATCAGATTTTTGCCTCAAATATGACTTGGTGGGACGAGCAAGACACACACAGTGGGTGTGGCACTAAAAATAATAAAAGTGAAAACTGACCAAATAAACAAGAAATCTGGTGCCCTCACTGTGCTGGGGAATTGTAAAGGAGGGTCAGTGTTCAGTCAGGATTGGTCCAGGTAAGAGGACGGGGTCCGATGGCCACACGTGCTACCCTCTCTCTGGTCCAGGGTGTGTGAAGGGCGGCGACTTCTTTCAAGCAGCTCTTCCTGGTGGCCACGGCACGTGAGGGGGAATGGTGGCCCGGCATCCTAGCCTGTCAGCGGCAACACTCATGCTTCCAATCCAGACGCACTCGCGACATTCTCTTTCCCTGGTAGTGCGGACGATTCCTGTGCCTCTGAGTGCTCAAGTCGCCGGATGGGAAGCACACATTTTTCCGCCGACAGACTAGGATGCCAGACAGCCATTCCCCCTCACAGGCTGCAGCCCAAGGGATAAATAAATGCCTCTCTGAGATCTGTGCCACACTGTGTCTATCTTGCTCATGCCCACACAGACCTTAATGTGGCTCGTATTAGATACTTGTCTGAAAAGGTGACACTTCTACAACACTTTTTTCCATGTCTTTTATTTGCATCCTTCACTTTTTACTTTGACTTGAAGCTGTTTATTTTCTTTTGTCATGTACATATGAACTCATATGGCCACACCTGATAATTTCCTTTGCTATAGTTTTAAATACTAAGTAGTTATGGTAGATGCCCTCTAATTGTGATTTGAGGCATCCCTTAAATATTTGATTCAGTTACAAATATTCTAGATTAAAAAAAAACTTCTGTCTTGTGGTGAAATTCCACTGTGTAAATTAAATATTATTAATAAAATTACAAACTGAATGAGACATTGAACATTGCACTGCATTATTCAATTCATCTTCAATTAGAGAAAATGTCTACTTTTGGGTTTCATTTGATGACAGCTGGTTCCAGCTGTGGGGGTGTAGCAGCTCCAGCTCCTAGGTGTTTGTGGCTTATTAAATTACTCCATTTGATTTATTTTACACAGTCAAGTCACCTTTTTATATATAGCTTTTTATACAATACAAATTGTTTTGCAGCTTTACAGGGATAAACAGGAAAATAATGATTCAATGATGCAAACAGAGTTTGATTCTGATGTAAAGCAGCTCTAAAAAGACAATAGTGTCATTGACCAGCTGAGGTCAGTTCAGTTTTGATTCATTGAACGGTGCACACTGTTTCAAAACACCTTTACAGAAAAATAATGGGTAAAACTTTATTTCGTTAGTCCACTTTAGACATTCTACAAACTATAAGTAACTTTGCAACTACATGTCAACTAACTCACATTAGAGTATTAGTAGACTGTATGCTTAACCCTCTGGGGTCGGCCGTCGCGCCGGCGCGACGAGCTCGATTTTTTCCTTATCAGTGCAAAAGAGAATCAAATTACTCTGTTGATTTTGATCTTACATATAAGTGTTGTACATCATTAGATCCTGTTAAGTGTCTATTTTTTTGTGTGTCACAATAAAAACAAAGTGTTGTGCTTTTCGTCAAATAAAGAAAAATAAACATGATGCGCATTTTGCCTTCTCTTTGTCAGTGAAGTCCATTCTGAAACGCATCTGAAAAATTAACTGTAACTCAGTCAATACTTGTCACAGAGATACGAGAGATTTCTCTTTATGAAGCTGAAATTCTCTTCTTTTAAATGATGTAATTTATTTAAAAATATATATTTCCAGTTTATGTAATCTGTTTGAAACCAAGGAGAGGTACAGTTTTTTCGTTCTCCCTTCATTATCTTTAATAAGCTGAGGCCGCCACGCCCCCAGAGCTTTTCACATGGTAAGTAGTAGGGGTGAGCCCGAATAGTCGAAGATTCGATGCTTCGATTGGAGGAGCCTGATTTGACTACCAATCTCACGGTCGAATCTTCGCAGATGTGTTATAAACGAGGATTATGTCATTTTGGCTATATGAGTGTGCTCAATGTCTGATTTCACATAGACCTACTGGTTTTCTGTCAATACATTCATATACAGCCTATTATGATAATGCTGTCAATAAAAATGTGCAAAGAAAGAAGCTTTTAATAAATATTTTTTAACGTGCGTGCAGCGTGAATAAATCCAAACACCCCGTGACAGATTTAAGTTTCACTTTCGATCCGTGACCGACAGAGGAGCGTCTTGTCGGCAGGGATTTAAATCTTTAAAAATGTCTGGGATAAGAAAATCTAAAGATGCACACCATCAGAAAGGATATTCTCCAAGGCTGGATTTAGCATCAGGAAAACCATGATCGCACTTCTGCCGGCCAACGTTAACAGGTTGGTTTTCCTCGGGACATTCTAAAACGCTTAACGTGAAAAAAGCTTTTAAAACGCTTAAATGGCACTTTTACGTGCTTAATGTATGTAGGCCTACACAGGCTACACACCTTAAGAAACCATTCTATGTGCAGATAAGCAGATGAACCCAGAATATGAACGCAACGTAAGAAACCATTCTATGAGCAGATAAGCAGATGAACCCAGAATATGAACGCAACGCGTTTCTCCTATAGAAAGTCACGTAAAGCTTTTTCTTTAACTGTTTTCTATGGGGAAAAAATGCTTAACGTAGCCTATAATAAAACGCGTTGCGTTCATATTCTGGGCTCATCTGCTTTTCTGTAGGCTATATAGTATGCTTTATTAATAAGGTGTGTACAGAATTTGATTTTAGAGAACAGTTTTAGGACAAAGCCGTTAAGCGTTTTTCACGTTAAGCGTTTTAGAATGTATTTTATCCGCGCACACAATTTGAAAAGACTCAAACGGACACAGGCCGAGTGAAAGACTGGATTTTTTTTTTCGATCAGGTATGGGTACAAGTGATTTCAAAACATTTTAGCCAGTTCTAATTTGATTTTTGGATACTGTGAACACGTTTAGCTAAAAAGACTGCCGCTCCAGTTTAGCGTTTATTGTTGTTTCTGCAGTTAAAAAGACAAAGTTGAAAATCCTGGC
Organism: Rhinichthys klamathensis goyatoka; assembly: GCF_029890125.1. NCBI lineage: Eukaryota > Metazoa > Chordata > Actinopteri > Cypriniformes > Leuciscidae > Rhinichthys > Rhinichthys klamathensis. The sequence goes on from NW_026606705.1 coordinate 5,532,048, forward strand.
CATACTTTCGTTATTTTAATAATTTCTTTATTTTTATTTTATTAATTGATCACTCAGGGTGATCTAATTTAACTATTTGTGACTTGTGTTTTGAATATTTGTTCCCCTGCACTTTAGGCATTTTGCACACATTTGTTCTGCTTCTTGTGACTTGATTCTGACTTATTTCATTTTGTATTTTTATTTATTATAAATGTATATTGTGTTCTTAATTGTTGATTATTTTTCAGTGCATCGATGTTGCACTGTAGGCCTACTTATTGAGCATGCTCGTACAGGCAATTCTACGGTGGCCGAGACAGCTCAACGCGCTGCAACTGAAGCAAACACATGCAAATAGAGAAAAACGCGTGCAAATAGAAAAAAACGCATGCAAATAGAAAAAAACACATGCAAACAGAAAAAAGCACCTGCAAATTAAAAAAAAACATCTTCATCAGTTTCACAACACACGTGTGCTCCAAATAAGGAAACGCGCTGCAAAAGTTCACAACACAACCAAATACAGAAAACGCGCTGCAAATAACACAGACCACAACGGAAATGTTTCCAGGGGAAACAAATAAGTGACGAACCCGGCTGGGACGTGCTTATTGCTCGTGAGCTTCCCTATGCCATACTCCCTTCGAAGGGCAGATTGCAGAGCCCTTTTGGAGTGAGCAAGGCTCTAGTGTGCTGTTAGGCAGCCGTGTGGAGCGCACTTGATGAAGGGAGCAACTAAAGACAACGTAATTTCCTAATTATTTTCACCTGGGATGTTCCCATGACAACGCAGCACGGTGTCCATCAGCTGGTCTTACGACAGAAATATAATGCTGTTAACATAACGGATGCAAATACATTTTTATTTTTAGTTTACAAAAAAAGCTTTTAAAATATGCGTTATATATCTGTGTCTCAACTTTAAAATTTTGGACCCTACATTACCTAACATTTCTTACGAAACTTTTCTTTATGTAAATGTAATAACATGAAACAATTTGTACAGTGTAACTGATCTAAAGATAAATATCTTTCCTTCATGTTTTTCTTCTTTATCTTTTTTATTTATTTATTTTAGTTTCCAGCTCATTGTTCTTTTCTCATTTGTATTCTGATGACATTGAACATATTGTTAATACATTTTGTACATTGTATACAAGTTGTATGTCAGAAAAAATGTCATCTCTGTATGTTTTGCACAAATAAATAAAGTATATTTTTTTAGCTGTAAGCACCAGCACACATAGATTTATGGATTTCTATGCCAGCCAACCCAGCCGGGTTCGTCACTTATTTGGTTCCCCTGGAAACATTTCCGTTGTGCTCTGTGTTATTTGCAGCGCGTTTATGTATTTGGTGGTGTTGTGAGTATTTGGAGCACACGTGTGTTGTGAAACTGATGAAGATGTTTTCTTAATTTGCGTGTGTTTTTTTTATTTGCACGCGTTTTTTTCTATTTGCACGCGTTGTTTTCTATTTGCATGTGTTTTCTTCTATTTGCATGCGTTTTCTTCAGTTGCAGCGCGTTGAGCTCTCTCGGCCACCGTACAATTCAGCCAATTTAATTTGATTTGCATGTGAAATGGAAATCCTATCTGCAGTGTGGCCTTTCTGCAGTTATTTATGTTATTTCTTAGTTTTATTGATTCAAAATGTTTTTATACATTTTCTTCTATATCTTTGTGTGATGTTCTGAACATTGCGGCTTTAAAATGTTAAAGCCCCGCCCCCTCCCCAACACCACACACATGATTCGACTATTAGTCGACTATAGGCAGGACTGGACGAATCTGATTCGACTATGAAAATCCTTAGTTGGGGACACCCCTAGTAAATAGGTGATCTAACGTTATGCATCGCACACGCGGCACGCCCCCGATCAATGCCATAACAACACGAAGTTTCTTCATCAGATTCACTGATAGTTCATCGCGTTTTGAGGATGGCACGCTACTCCTTCAGATGATTCTGGACAGCGGGGAAGAATTCACCTTTTCCTCACAGGAATTTGAAACTCGGACGACGAACGGCTGCATTTTGAAGAACGAATTGACCCCGCCGAGGATACAAGCTCGGATATCCGAGCTTGTATCCTCGGCGGGGTCAATTCGTTCTTCAAACGAATTGACAAGTAAGTAAGTTGCAACAAGTAAGTAAGTTGTTTAGTGTTATATAATTCCTTTTCTGATCATAGAGCTCAAATGAATTTCCAGACTATATTTTGCCTAGTTTTGGCTAGCTTTTGACATAGGAAAGATTGCCTCACAATATCCCTAACATTCGTGTAGGCCTATACGCTCGTGTAAACTTTTTAAATGTGATAGTAGCCTACTACATGTAGGTTATATAATGTGATTGAGAGAAATATGTTTCAGCCTCCGGTAAAATATGTGAAACTGTCTAAATACAATATATTTTTTATATATAAATGTTCAGTTTTGGTTAGCCTATGACACTACTTATCATACGTAAATACTGCCTTATGCACAGATGTTTGTGAATAGATGTGTAAATGTTTGAAATGTAGTGATGTGTCGTTCGCGTATCAGTATGAGTATCAGTAAATGCGTGCGTCTATATGGGCCATAAACAGATACTCGCGGTGACGTGGTCTATACGGCCCATCAATAGATGTTTCTCCGTCAATCAACAGATATATACATTGTGCATCCATACCCATTAATTGTCCATCAGTTTACTTTGGATAATGTGCTAACAGTTTTTTTGTTTTGTTTTTTAGGAATGTGGCTGGATCATGCTCTCCTTCTCCAGCAGGTGTCGTTCAGTTCTCAGTGCGATCGAGAATCATACTGAGTAAGTGCATAGATGTAATATTTTACATATGTAATGTAGCCTAATTGTGGTTACATCGTCATAATGTAAAAGTTCCTATTCTTGTGTGAAATTACAAAAAACGTATTTGTAAAAATAAGTTTTTTATCCATGGCAATTAGTGATTGATAATGATAATAATACAGTTTCTTTGATTGTGTTATCAGCATGCTCACACTTTTTCTTTCTTCTTTTTTATAACAGATGTGACAATGAACATGTCCAAGCAGTTCCGAAGAGAGCCAAGGCAAACAAGCAGACGAGCAACAGGCAGTCACTCTGTCATGGAAAACAGAGACCGATGTTGACATGGTTCCACAGACACTGCGATTCCTTCCTGCACGGGAAACTGGACCGCAACTGAGCTCTGTAGACTCGCATTCGCCCATGAGTCTATTCAAACTATTTTTTTTAGAAATCGCTGTGTCAACTCTGTGCCACAACACCAATGCCCAGGCTGCCAAGGCAACTGCAAAAGGCTGGAAATATAAATGGACAGATGTCAGCATCAGTGAGATGTACCGCTACCTAACTAACCATCAGCCTTCAGAAATCATTCTGATATGATTTTTTTAAAATCAATGTTGGAAACAGTTGTGCTGCTTAATTTTTTTTAACCTGTGATAGTTTTTTTTTAGGATTCTTTGAATAATTTTTTTTATATATATATAAAAAAACAAGTTTGGTCTTTTTATGTTTTTTTTTTTTGAAAGAATGTGTTAAGTGATAGTAATGACTTTAAGTCTTTACGTTCTTAGGAAAGATTTCTATTTTGAATAAATGCTGTTCTTTTTAACTTTTTATTCATCAGTGAATCATTCTTAGTTCAGGCTGCCTCACAGCACCTTGAGATGGGCACCCAGGTGTAAATCACATTAATATTCATGGCCATTCACACTCCTACGCATACAGCAGTGCTGACCCAAAAACTGACGTAAGAAATTTAAATCGTTATATTGATGTTTGTGAAAGAGTGGTCAGAATGATTTTCACTTCATTTTGAAGTAAAAATTCTAGCCTACAAGAATAGTAACTCAAAAGTATTGTGGACAACTATTCAGTATGTGTTAAATGGCCTTATTGTGTGCCCTTGGAGACCTGCTGACATGTAGAGGACAACACGCATTGCAAGGTTTTTCTCTCGCTGATCCTCTCTGAAAAGACTAGACATTACAGATAATCTCTGAAGTAACAATTCATTTACATATATATATATATAGTAAAACTTATCCTGTGAGACTGAGACACTGCAGATTGGGTGATTTTCAGGTCAGTGTTTTGGCGGTAACGCAATGATGCCATCTGTCAAAACGGAATAGTAAAATGGCCGCTTAGACACTTCCAATAAATTCACCGTCTGATGGCGGTTTAGAACCTGTTTAGAACCTCTCTGTTCTAAAGGATGCCGGTTTAGAACCTCTCTCTGTTTTTGCTTATACTGTATGCTTTTCTACGTTAAGGTGGAGAAACTGAACGCCCTTGGGTACTTTCCCCTCCTGCTGTGGAGAAAGTCCCTCCCAGAGAGTGGAGAAAGGAAAGATGGAGGGACAAAAAGACAGAGGTGAGAGAGAGAGTTGATCTGAGAAGCCATGATCTCCATCTCCAACACTATGCACAAATGTGAAATTTGATGAAAATAACTAAAATTTTAAGTTTTTAAACCCAAGTGCTGCAGCGCGGTTTCCAATGGCCACAAAGCAAAGAGACCGTATTTCCTCTGTGCCGGCAACTTTGCACTGGCTACCGTTTAGTTAATTAAACCTTTGTGCTTTAAGCCTTGCAAACGGAAATGTTTGCGGCCAGGCAGCAGCAGAAAGGATGTGTGTGTGTTGGCTTGTTGGTCTAGGGGTATGATTCTCGCTTAGGGTGCGAGAGGTCCCCGGGTTCAAATCCCGGACGAGCCCGTTCTTAGGCTTTGCTTTTAACCCTCTGGGGACCAAGGTGTTTTTGGGGTCCTTGAGATGTTTTGACATGCCCTGACATTTGTGCTTTTTTTCAGTTGCTTATAAACATATTAATGGCACAGGTGAAATTACACTCTATTTAGCACAAACAGGGCTACCATAATATGTGAGCAACATGTATGTACAGGTTTGTATTTTTGAGAGAATATTGTTTATGCATGTTTATTGAAAAAACTAAAAATTAAAGTTTCTGAAATAAGGCCACAAAACACATACTAAATATGTGTCCACAAGACTTTTGACTAATGGATGTTGTGGCCTTGAGTATTTGCTTCAAAATGATCTGAAAATCATCCTGCCTAACCATTCACATAAAACCATAGATTGCTTTAAATTGTGAAAAAAAAAAATTGTTTGAAAGGCAATATGCGAATGGGCGTGAGCAGCCCAACCCCCTCATGTATAATTAGGTGATTCTCACCTGAGAAGACAAAGATGCATTCATTTCATTCAGGTGTGTCACAAGAAAGAATGCAAGGAAAATATATATACATATATACACACACACAGACATATATATATATATATATATATATAAAAATAATCAAAATTATTTGAAAAATGAAATGAAAGTCAAAAGCACATTTTTAGTCATACCTGGAAACAAATCCTGTTCAAATAGGTTATATGGGCCATTCAATAGAACTGGTTCAAAGTTAGAGTTGGAAACATCTTGAAAAGAAAATGGTCTTTTTTCCATAAATCTCTTATAAAGTATTATTTTTTAAAGTAGGCCAATACATTTTATTATACATATTTCAAAGTTAAGGATTCATTATTTTGATATAGCCTAGCTGGATCAAACACTATAACAGTTGATAAGTTTATTTTTGACAAAACATACTATATATTTAACATATAAGCAGAAACTGCTAACAAAAGCTTATTCGATGTCTATTTTAGAGTTAAAACGTTATAATCTATCCTAAACTAGTCACACACACACACACACACACACACACACACACACAGAGAAACATGATTCAAATTTAAACAGTAGGCTATTTTTGCGTCTACAGACACTAAACGTTATTATATATCGCGATTAGAACCACAAGAATAAAACACTTACAGTTCAGCTCGCTCCTCGAAGTGAAAATAAACCAGCACTTGTTCTGAGGTAGGTAAATGTCCCAGGATTATTCCTCACAGCCACGCAAGACGACTAAATATAGTGTGTTTACAGAGTTTGTGTGGGCGTTAACACGTCTCAATGTGTTGCTTCAGATCATTAGCGTTTGAATAGCGCGCGCTCTCCGTGGGCGTGTCACATTAGCGGAATAATGAGATGCGAGAACGATAATGAGAACTGCTGACACCTCTCTCTTTTTATAAAGATTACATAAACAGGGAATATTTATTTTAGTTTTAAATTAGATAATTTAAAAGTACAAACTTAAATGATCATAAACATATATTGCTCATGTCTGGGTGAATAGTATTAGCTGAGTTTTGTTTAAGTTTAGAGACGTGCTCCAGAAAAAAAGTTCACGGACATGGAGAGGCAGAACGCACACCCTGTTTATTTTCTTTATTTTACAAAAGCACAATATTTTATTTAGATTGTAGGTGGGCACATAAAAAAGTAGACATTTAACAGTGTTTTTTTTTATATATGTTTCATAACTCTGTATGACCAGAAATGATGGAGTAGTTTAAGTCTATTTTTCTGCTATGTGAAAAAAATCTGCCAAAACGCACGGGTGCGTTCTTGGTCCCCAGAGGGTTAATCTCTTCAGCCTGACTAGGGCAACCAGGATATTCCTGGGAAATTGGGGATAAAAGCAGTCAGAGCTGGGCTGGTTAGCTAAGTTGGTTAAAGCGCGGTGCTAATAACACCAAGGTCGCGGCTTCGATCCCCGTACGGGCCACACTTATGCTCTCTGGGACCCTCAGCTCTGCTCACCTCGAAAGTGACGGGGGGTCTCCCAGAAATCCCTGCTGGACAAACCATTTGCCAGAAGACCTGGTTGAAATGGCGCTACCTGACAGCCGTGCGTCTGTAAAATCTATCCAATACAATGACGAGCTCCATCTTTAAAAAACCAATTACGTTACGAGCTCCATTTTTGGCTGTCCAATGAAATGTCAAGGTCCATTTTTCATAGACCAATCACCGCACATAGTCCATTTTTGTCCATCTTTGAGTTTGAGCAGATTCCATCCAATCTCCGCTCATAATCTCTTTTTTGGCCGTCCAATGAAATGGCAATGTCCATTTTTCATACACCAATCACCGCACGTTGAGCATAAACGTCACCGCTGCTATTTATATTCCGCTCAGGTAACGTTATGTTATTTATAGTTATTGTATTTATTGTTAATGAACGTTTTCTGTATTTTAGGAATAGCAAGATTGCTCCGTAAAACTACCTTACCTATAGATCAGGTAACGTTAACTGTCATTGTGTAAGTAATAGGGTATAACGTTAATTGCCGCAGCTCAATTTGTAATGTAAATAGTTTTATCCGATTTGGTCTGACTTTGTGTAACTTCAGTCAGCAAGCAAACCTTTATTTTTTGTATAGGTAACGTTACGTTAGCTAACGTTATAGCTAACGTTATCATCGAGCTTGGCAATTGTAAAGTCACATTTTTGTCAGTAAACGTTAACTTATTTTTTTCCTGATAGGGTTAGTAAAATAGCATATCTGATAGTGTTTGTTACTTCATAGGACATGGATAAATCAATGTACAATAAATCTCATTGTACTAGTCTACTGTAACACTGGCATAAAATGTAACACATAATAAATTTGGATAATTTCTAACTTTTGGGTGTTTGTTTAACTTTTATACACCTGTGGTAAAAAATGACCAGTCATAAGTGAATGGATGAGAATACAATAAGTATATAAAATTAAATTCAGGCACATGTTCATTTTATCACATGGACACAGTTGAAATAACACAATGTTTAATCTGAGTATTTGTTATAGTCAAAATAGTCCATACATTATGCGTTTTACTACAAAACAATGTGTATGAGCCCAGGTCAATGAGGCATACAGGCCATAAATAGCAAACAGAAGTTCAAAACTTGTAATGTTTACACAAACTCTATCACAAGATCTATCACAACATTAGGTGATGATATATACAGTATGCATTATTTGGATTTATAAACTGTTATAATGTGGCAGTCATTTTGGAGCAGGAACACAAAACTAGCTAACATGAAATTAACACAACAGTAGGGTTAATGCGGTGTTGCCGGGCTACAATGGCAGTTAGTTTAACATGTTCTGTATTGTTTCAGGCAACGACATGGCTTCAACTAAGTCACACAAAGGCATGAGCGATGCTGACTGGCTTGCGCGTCTGGAGAGTTTTGCCCGAACAGGAGTTTGGCCATCTAGGGAGGGGAATAGACCTTCTCCCCGACAAAAAAGATGGCATGAGTTGTATCAGAAGGTAAATTATGCAGCTAGATTCATGGGTGAACTAATAAACTTGTATGATAATACATTGTGCTATTTGTATTTATGTGTATGGATAAGTAATTATTTACAATGTAAATACAATGTAATATTGATAAAATTAAGATGCCTGTTTTGAGATAACATGGACTACAGTGTCATAGCTACACTTTATGTTCACAGATAGAAAAATGCCCTCTGCAAATGAGGGGCCAGACCACCCTTCTGAAGGAAGCTCAGAACTGTTTTTGTGGATTTCACAAGGTAACTTCAATTAGCCTAGTTCAAGTTGCATAACTAGATAGATGTGTTTGCAATATCAATGTGCCTTTATATCTAAAATTAGGCATTATGAGGAGTGTATAATATCATGTGTCTGGTACATTTTAATGCATGTATCACAGGTTAATCCACCAGTCACAGTGGATGCATCACAGCGCACCCCTGCCCAAAGCACACCCTCCATCAGTGATGTGTCACATCCTGCAAAGAAAGCCAAACTGACATTGACAATGGTAAGCAGACCTTACTGCAGGTATCACTGCAGACATTGAAACATCTCAACATTTTCCTATAGTGTTGCAGGTTTTTTATCACTGACTATGACAAAACTTTTCAGTTTGAAAAGTCAAGGTTTGGAGGCTCACATGTGGCAGCAGCAAAACCCAATTTGAGCATCCAGAGGAAAACCTCTCAGGTTAATATAAAAGACATCATAACTATATAATGACATCATCACTTTATCACTACATAATTTTATTTAATAAAAAACGCAATCCCCTTAATATATTAATCATAACGTTTGACTCCACAGACATTAGAGCACTCCATTTCAGCCGCAGCTTCATGCCCACCCTCTGATCCTCGTCCTCCTTCATCCCCCAAACCTCATCGGCCTGTCATCAAGTCCTCCTCTTCCGTCTTCCTTCCTCCAGCTCAGAGATCACAACGCACCAAAGAAACAGCAACACCATCGATTAATTCTGAGTTTGCTGTTGTGAGGAGCCCAGTAAGATGTCAATTTAAAATATAAACATGCCTTTGTCATTTAATGCTCTCTTAGATTTTATTTAAACCAGTGTTTTTGATAATATCAGCAGGTCTCATCTCAGCCAGAAGACACTGCGGATCTACCACTACTGTGGCCACAGACAATGCCACAGCAGGACCAGAAGTGGGTGTCGGAAGCACTTTTTAGGGTTGGTGCAAAGGGTAAGCTGGAGCTGCGTGAAAACCTGCAGTTGTGGTATCACCCCCCACCAACAGCCCTGTTGTACCACCAAGCTCCAGCACCTGATAGATTTTTTTCACAGCGGCTCTTGCTCTGGATGCCATATAGGCTATGGAAGGTGCGGCTCCAGTGTTCTAACCCTGTCTGTGCCAGGCATCAGCTGTGTGGTGGTGGTCTGCACAGGAGAGTACGACAGGTGTTAGATATTGACAGATACTACAATCTGGTTACAGAGACCCTGATCTGTACCAGGTGTAGAACCAGCTACCTGTCCTGGAGTCATGCTGTGCTGCAACAGTTGGACCTGGCCCATCGATCTGAATTCAGGATCATCCTCACACGCAAGTAAATATGTTGCAGTCATGTTCACTCATATGCTACCTTTTTGATAAATAATTCTTACAATAATTAGATACATGATAATAAGATACTTGAATAAATACTTTTTTCCAAGGTATGCCTGTGACATTCGAGTTCTTCGCTTGTTGCGTGAGAGGGGCATGGGGAATGGCCCAGTGAGGATCATCGGACAGCTGAGGGAGAACCACAGTGAGGAGTGGTTAAAACGTGTGGCTCGGTACACATCAGAGTGTGTGGCCTTTTTGGATAAGCCTGGCCTGCATCCAATGCACTTCCAGGAACCACCACCACTTGCTCCAGTACCCAGCTACAAATGGCTCCTCACTGTATACAGTCAGGACATCCTCAACAGGCTCGATCACATCAAGGCCAGCATCACATCCACGTATGGATCAATTTTAAAAATGGATTCAACTAAGAAGGTTAGAGGAGCTGCTTTAATGACTGTACTCCTTTCTATAATGAATTGTTAGACCAAAATAGCTTTATTTTTCAATGTTACTGATTTGGATGTATGTTTTATTTTTTGCTATGTTTATTGTTTCTTTTAGATCACCAAGAAGTTGAGTGGGCCTGCAAAAGGCACAGCACAGTGGCTTACCTCAGTAGGCAATGAGGTAGGTCAGGTGCTGATGAGTGTCCTGACTGCGAATGAAGGGGCTGGGTTAGACCTCATGGCTGCAGGGCTCATGGAGAGGTACCAGCGAGCTGGTGTTGATCCTCCCACTATCCTGTATGTGGACTGTGACTGTTGCAAGGAAGTGGGAGAGACTAAACTGAAGAGGCGGTTCAGCGGCTGGCCCGATGTCATCGTCCGCCTAGACATTTGGCATTTTATGCGACGTCTGGCAGTAGGGTGCACCACTGATGCCCACCAGTTGTACCCTACTTTTATGTCTAGGTTGTCATCCTGTATTTTTGAGTGGGACGCAGGGGATCTCACTCTGCTGAGAAGGGCCAAGAGGGAGCAACTCACCCAACAGGGCTGGCCTGCAATGACGCCGGCAGAGCTTGACCGTCATATAAGCAAAGATGAGCTGGCCCAACACTGCAGGAGGAGAACACGAGGAGAGGAAACCACTATCCGCCTCCTTGATATGCTCATCAGAGAGCTCATGGGTGGCAAGGGGAATGACGCCCTTGGTGTTCCTCTCCTTGACAGTGTGAGGATGCAGCACATCTGGCATGTCCAGAGACGGCACGTCACCTGTATCCAGGACCCTCCAGATGTGCCACTATACACGGAAACTGGAACCATAAACAAGGGCGGGATGGTTCTAAAAACGTACCGGTGTGCCAGAGGCTCCACATCCCTGGAATCATTTCACTGCCACCTAAACAGATTTATTCCAGGTTTGTCATGACAGAATATACCACATCTTGCCACTAATTCCTGTTAATTTAGATATTTGCAGTGAACAGATAATATTTTCTCTTTTGCAGTTTCTCAAAACAATGTTTGGGTTTCTATTTCTTTTTCTAGGGAACAGCGCAAACAGCCTGAACTTCCAGATTTACCTCCTGGAAGGTTTGTTACGCTGGAATCAGGACCGGGCAGCAGCTGCTGTTGCAGGTGGAAGTTCAACCCTGCGTACTTACACAGGGGAGCTGGTTTACTCTGTCAATGAGAACTACAATAAGTTGTATGGAAGGAAATTGGTCCCTAGCTTCACTCCACCTGCAGTATACACAGGTAAATATATTTTTGATAAATGCAGTTCACAATGTTTTTTTGGTAAAATTCCAAGTGCTTCTGGACAAAAATAATATAATTTTTGACAGATCACAGAAAAAATAATACTACCTGTATTTTTTTTACACTGGATTCTTTGTCCTAGGTGTCAGGGCAGAAAATTAAATTCTTACTAGAATATAGAGTAACTCTGTCTTTTTATGATGCCCCCTGAATTACATATTTTTTGTTCATGCACAAGCTGACAACAAAAAGATTTACTGCATTTTAATAAACCTTTCTGATTATTTTCCTTTAATAATGTTTCCTGTTCCAAATATTTCCTCAGGGGAGCTCATTGGAGTGCAATATTTGTTGAGACAGAATAGTCAGCCCCTGGAGGACATGTGCCCTACCTCCGATAGGACCTCTCAGTTGCTGGAGGAGATAGATGTGGAGGAGCACGGGGAAGAGGATGAGGGTTTCATTGATTTGTTGGGAGAGGAAGCCACAGTGACAAATCTTCTGGCATTAGATGACTCATTCCTTATAGGTCCACCAGTCCCACCCGCTGCACCGCAGCCCTGTGTTCAGGCTCCACCAGTGCCCAGTGTCCAGAATCCTTCCGCTGCACCACTGCCCACTGTGACTCCTTCCACTGCACCACTGCCCACTGTGACTCCTTCCGCTGCACCACTGCCCACTGTGACTCCTTCTGCTGCACCACTGCCCACTGTGACTCCTTCCGCTGCACCACTGCCCACTGTGACTCCTTCCGCTGCACCACTGCCCACTGTGACTCCTTCCGCTGCACCACTGCCCACTGTGACTCCTTCTGCTGCACCACTGCCCACTGTGACTCCTTCCGCTGCACCACTGCCCACTGTGACTCCTTCCGCTGCACCACTGCCCACTGTGACTCCTTCCGCTGCACCACTGCCCACTGTGACTCCTTCTGCTGCACCACTGCCCACTGTGACTCCTTCCGCTGCACCACTGCCCACTGTGACTCCTTCCGCTGCATCACTGCCCACTGTGACTCCTTCCACTGCACCACTGCCCACTGTGACTCCTTCCGCTGCACCACTGCCCACTGTGACTCCTTCCGCTGCACCACTGCCCACTGTGACTCCTTCTGCTGCACCACTGCCCACTGTGACTCCTTCCGCTGCACCACTGCCCACTGTGACTCCTTCCGCTGCACCACTGCCCACTGTGACTCCTTCCGCTGCACCACTGCCCTGTTTCCAGGCTCCACCAGTGCCCAGTGTCCAGACTCCATCAGCTGCACCACTGCCCTGCTTTCAGGCTCCATCAGCTGCACCACTGCCCTGTTTCCAGACTCCATCTGCTGCACCACTGCCCTGGTTTCAGGCTCCACCAGTGCCCATTGTCCAGACTCCATCAGCTGCACCAGTGCCCTTAGCAATGGTAAAATTCCCTTTTCTAGACCAATTGTTTCTCAATTCGCCCTTAAGCAACACATCCACAAACTCACTTAACAGCATGTAATTATCTAACCAACAGTTATATTTTTTCAGGCTGTTGACGACCACTGTATTCCTGGAATGGACCGGGTGGATGAGTTGGCAGAGTGTCTGGTGGAGCTGCGCACACAGGCAAGCCTCACACTTAGCAACCAACAAGTTGCGACCATTGTGGGTTTGTGGCAGAACCTGGACCAATTTGACAAAGACAGGGTGATGTATGCAGCTCGTCATCAAGACAGGCTACTTACAGGACGTTTTAGGTCCCCTAAAAAGAAAGCTGTCTTCACACCTGGTGTCGACAGCACAAAGAGATGTGTTTTGGGTTCTAGCGGCTCTCCAGCACAGTGGCCTAATTGTTGTCGCCTTGTTGAAATGATTTTCATAAGGTTGTGTAGCATCCACCGAAGCCCCAAAAAACAGAGGAAACAATCTCTGTCTAGATGGGATCTCATTCTTCGCGATTACAGAAGAATTCGGCAGCTAATCCTGAGCAATGGAACGGTGATGAGCGAAACAACCCTTCAGCTAGTTGAGGTAAACCAGAGGACCCTTACAACGTGGCACAATGAACGTTTAAAGGGTCAAGAGGTCTCAGTGCTTTTGCAAGGGCTGGAGCTTCCTGAGGCACGTCCAGTGGCATTAGATGCTCTGCCTCCAGCACGAGTACAGCCTGTTGTGCCTCCACAATATAGCCACCAGTTGCATAACTACCAGATGCCACCAGACACAGCTGGACAGGCAAAGACAAAGTTTAGAAAGATCCAGCCCTCAGCTGCCTGTACATCTGCCACAGCATCTTCATTTGAGCCATCAGCCTTACACCCTCAGCGTTCAGCCACATTCAGCCAGCTAAGGACAATTTATCCCAGGCCGACAGCACCGCACCCATTGGTTTCTGACACACCCACTGCCCCTGTTGTGTCTCAGATGGTACTATTGCCCTGTCCAGCCCCATTTTCCACCATTAACCCTGGAGCAATTTCCTCTGATCCACCTGCAATTGACACAGCCACCCCAACCAAACGGTCGTACAATCGTACTGTTAAGGCAAATATGTGCAGAAAGTGTGGCCAATTTCGTACACAAGAAACTGGCCATAGCCAGTACAAAGGCAAAATATTTTGCCCAAATAAAGAAACAATCACTAAGGAGCAGTGGTTACAGAATATGAGAAAATAACCCTTGTGTGCTATAACACATATTCACTATAACACATATGGAAATATATAATAAATATTAAACAACATTAAACTATTATATTTATTTAAGTTTTTAATTTAAGTTATTTTTACTAATTTTTTTTACCTATTTTTACTTATTTTTATGTTTGTATTCTTATGTTGTTCCATATGGTGAATTCAGTACTTTTCCACATTTTTCTAATATGTATATAGTTAATAAATCTATTTCTCTATGAAGACTGGTGTGTTGTATTTATTTGTTTTATTACAAACAGCTATTTGTGTCAAGTAGCTGTTCCTTTTCACTCTGAATGAAATAGTATATTAATATAGTGTGAATGCAGTAATAAGGGGGTTATTTTGCCCCTACTGCCATAGAAAACGATTAACTTAATAAATGCGTTTGGACAAAAATGACTATCTTAGTATTACGGATGAAATTTTATAATGAATTCAAATGGTTTACTCCAAAACAAAAATTAAACTTAGAAATAAAACAATCGATAAAAATCAAATGCACACACTACTTTCTAAATCAAACTTAGAAACGAAACAATCGATAAAATAATTTTTTTTTATGTGACGTGTGGATTCGAACCTATGACTTCCTGATTTTCTCACTTTTTTTTCTTTCCTTTTCTCCCCATTCTTCCCCTTCTTCCCCTTCTTATACAGACTATTGTTCCCCAGCTTTGGCGCAGTTGGGAGAGCGTTAGACTAAAGATCTAAAGCTCCCTGGTTCGATCCCGGGTTTCGGCAGAGTAACCTGGTCCCTGTGTTTTTGGTCGAGGGTCTCCAGTGACCAAACGCCACCTCCTGTTAACCTGATTCCACCTAGCCGCATCGCTCTCTGCCTCTCAGACGGCCATGGACCAGCGTGTGGTTGTTCCATGGTGTAATGGTTAGCACTCTGGGCTTTGAATCCAGCGATCCGATTTCGAATCTCGGTGGAACCTTTTTAGCTTGTTTTGCGGAAGGGCGGGAAAAAGAAGAGCTGATGCGCAACTGCTGATGTGGCGGTGAAACTGGCACTCTAAAACCCAGTCGGGATCGGGGGAAACATGGGCTTAAAAAGAAAAGGCTTCACTTGCTCTTTGCTGTCGTGCTTCTGGGAAAGAGACCGTATTTCCTCTGTGCCGGCAACTTTGCACTGGCTACCGTTTAGTTGTACATTTAATTAAACCTTTGTGCTTTAAAGGGGTCATATAATGCCATTTTTGTACAAGCTAATATGATTCTTTAGGGTCTAAATTAAAAGTTTGTAATATACTTTAATTAAAAATTCTCATTAGTATTGTAAGAAAACACTTATTTTACCTGGTCAAAAACAGCTCTGTTTTCAGCACGCCGTTTCAGTGCATATGACTTTAAATGATCATGAGCTTTGCTGACTCCGCCTCTCTGTTCTGCGCATACACCGTTTGTAACACAATAACACAATAACCACGCGTTGTTCATTATAAACGTGGGATTATGAATTTTATTGAGAACGTTGTACATAGAAAACATGCTGTAATGTACCCTGAGTGTAAACCGACGCGTTCATCGTGAAGCGTGCAGCTGGCGATTTGCAAAGATTATATAAATATTAATATAAAGATTAATAAAACGTTACACTCACTTTAGTTCTTCTGAAGGTTCAGCAGGAAGACGAATAGGTTCCGATCCTTTATTCAGGTGCAGCTTCTCAGCAAAACCAGCTTTATACTGATCCTCGTTTATAAAGCAGTCCACTGAGAAATGATTCGGCAAACATGAGAGCATTGACATTGCTCGTGGGGAATATTCCCTTCGAAAACAAACTCAGCCACTGCGTCTTCAGCGGTTCGGATTTAGGAACATTAAAATGTTATTGCACCCAAGAACAGAACACCACAATCGCTTAGACGCCATTCTGCTCATAGACAGTGCTCCAGCATATCAACAATGACCGCGCCGGTCCGCGCAGACTATGATTGACAGCTCGCTCACGAGCGAGGGCGGGTCTGTGTTGAATGACTGCTGTCAATCATCAATCGCGGGAGGGGCGTCCGTTTTATTGACGTCACAAAAACGAACGGCTCAATTTGAGGCAGGGGAAAACATATAAGGAGATTAAAACAAAAACACTGGATGGATTTTTATCATTATATGATGGTTGTGTACAGGCACTGCCAACACACATTTCAGTACAATCAACTTGTAAAAGTGCATGTACCATTATATGACCCCTTTAAGCCTTGCAAACGGAAATGTTTGCGGCCAGGCAGCAGCAGGAAGGATGTGTGTGTGTTGGCTCGTTGGTCTAGGGGTATGATTCTCGCCTAGGGTGTGAGAGGTCTAGGGTTCAAATCCCGGACGAGCCCGTTTCTTAGGCTTTGCTTTTAATCTCTTCAGCCTGACTAGAGCAACCAGGATATTCCTGGGAAATTGGGGATAAAAGCAGTCAGAGCGGGGCCGGTTAGAGCGTGGTGCTAATAACGCCAAGGTCGCGGGTTTGAACCCCGTACTGGCCACACTTTTGCTCTCTGGGACCCTCAGCTCTGCTCACCTCGAAAGTGACGGGCGGTCTCCCAGAAATCCCTGCTGGACAAACCGTTTGCCAGTAGACCTGGCCGAAATGGCGGTACCTGACAGCCGTGCGTCTGTAAAATCTATCCAATTCAATGACGAGCTTCATCTTTAAAAAACATTTTTCATAGACCAATCACCGCACATATTCCATTTTTGTCCATCTTTGAGTTTGAGCAGATTCCATCCAATCTCCGCTCATATTGTCTTTTTTGGCCGTCCAATGAAATGGCAATGTCCATTTTTCATACACCAATCACCGCACGTTGAGCAGAAACGCATCACCGCTGTTATTTATATTCCACTCAGGTAACGTTATGTTATTTATAGTTATTGTATTTATTGTTAATGAACGTTTTCTGTATTTTAGGAATAGCAAGATTGCTCCGTAAAACGATCAGGTAAGTTAACGTTAACTGTCATCGTAAGTAATAGGGTATAATTGTCGCAGCTCAATTTGTAATGTAAATAGTTTTATTCGATTTTGTCTGACTTTGTGTAACTTCAGTCAGCAAGCAAACCTTAATTTTTTTGTATAGGTAACGTTACCTAACGTTACGTTAGCTATAGCTAACGTTATCATCGAGCTTGGCAATTGTACATTTTTGTCAGTAACGAAACTTATTTTGTTTTCTGACAGGATTAACTAGTAAAATAGCATCTGATAGTGTTTGTTACTTTATAGGAAATGGATATATCAATGTACAATAAATCTCATTGTACTAGTCTATTGTAACACTGGCATAAAATGTAACAAAATAAATTTGGATAATGTCTCCAACTGTTGGGTGTTTGTTTAACTTTTATACACTTGTGGTAAAAAATGACCAGTCATAAGTGAATGGATGAGAATACAATAAGTATATAAAATAAAATTCAGGCACATGTTCATTTTAACACATGGGCACAGTTGAAATAACACAATGTTTAATCTGAGTATTTGTTATAGTCAAAATAATCCATAACAGTTACATTATACGTTTTACTACAAAACAATTTGTATGGGCCCAGGTCAATGAGGCATACAGGCCATAAATAGCAAATAGAAGTTCAAAATTTGTAATGTTTACAAAAACTCTATCACAAGATCTATCACAACATTAGGTGATGATATATACAGTATGCATTATTTTGGATTTATAAACTGCTATAATGTGGCGGTCATTTTGGACCAGGAAAAATGACCACGTAGTCAATTTTTGTCAATCTTTGAGCACAAACACCGCTTAAGTTATTTATATCCTGCTGTTATTTATATTCCGCTCAGGTATGTTATTTATAGTTATTGTATTTATTGTTAATGAAATGGCTTACGTTTTCTGTTTTTTAGGAATAGTAAGATTGCCTCCGTAAAACATCTCTGTAATCCCTCATTTTGGGCCCTTGCCATGATGACTTAATGTAATTACACTATAACATGAATAAAGTATCTGTCATTACAGAAAATGTCCAAACAACAATCCAAAAGCCACAAGGTTATGGATGATACTGAGTGGGTCTCGCACTTTAGGTCTTTTTCCTCCACTGGTGTCTGGCCATCAGATGCAGATAACCGACCTGCTCCAAGGCAAAAGAAGTGGTACAGTCTGTATCAGAAGGTATGTAGAAAAAGTATCAAAAGGAATATATATATATATTAATTTTGAGTAGTAGACATATTATATTTTCAGTATGTACAGTATAAGCATAAAACAAGAACTTGTACAAATAAATATAAGTGGCATCTTTTGTTTTGTTTACAGATAGAGAAGTGCCCTCTGCAGCTGAGAGGACAGCTAACGCTTTTCTCCCAGCCACGGATGTGTTTGTGTGGATTTCATCCTCATAAGGTAGGCTAATTTGGGGTTTTTCAATTTAACTACAGTTGATGCAGTGTGCACACAATATAAAGATGTGGTATTTCTTAACATTAATGTATTCTTGGACAATTTCTGTTGTTTCTATCTGGGTTGGTTTGGCAACAGGCCTGTTCCACAGCAGAGGAAATTGCGTAGTAGGTAAAAGAAGGTCATAAGGTTGAAACTAACTACATCACTAATAACTGAATAAAAAACCCACATCTAAATTTGTCACGTCATTTGC
Organism: Rhinichthys klamathensis goyatoka; assembly: GCF_029890125.1. NCBI lineage: Eukaryota > Metazoa > Chordata > Actinopteri > Cypriniformes > Leuciscidae > Rhinichthys > Rhinichthys klamathensis. Next base: position 5,550,812 of record NW_026606705.1, read on the forward strand.
ATGAAAGGGGTTCTTATACATTATTGTTTATACTATTAACATAGAATAGAACAGTAGTATTGTGCTTTCTTTAAATCACTGGTGATTTTGTCCATCATCTTTCTAAGTCTTTCATACTGTATTTCATACTGTATATATGCACTGTTTTATACATTTTTGTTATGCAGCAGCAAGTGCCCACAGCCTCATCTAGACCCACAAGCAGTGCAGACCAATCAACTAGTGGTCAATGTAGCTCCTTAATGGTAGGTAGATTTTATAGCTTTATGTGAGAGAGAATTCATAACGGAAATATTTTATATTCTTGTCATATTTCAGCTCCCAACCACTGCTCCAGTAGAACGTCCCACAGCTGACACTACACCCGCAAGTTTGGTGAAAAGGCCCAAGCTCACCCTTTCCTCGGTACATATGATGGCATGTGTTTTAAAATGGTTCACAGTTGTCATATTAATACTTCTCTCTTTAAAGTTTAATAAGTCCAGATTTGGTGGAAAGCATGTGGAGAGTGCAAAGCCAAATTTACATGTTGGACGGAAAGCTCATGTAAGTAATAAATAATTATTATTTCTTTGCTACAAAAAAAAATTCCAATGATACAATTTTTTTATACCTTGTATTTTTAGACTCATTCAACCACTGCTACAAATGCAGCTGCCCGTGTGTGTGAGGCTCCAGTGCTAGCAGGTGGTCCTCCTCAAACCATCTCTCCACCACAGCCTCCAAGTGCAGAATCATTTTTTCTTGCTCCTCCATTACCGCCTCCAAAACAACGGCATCGGCCAGTGGAGGGGCAGAGTTTAGGAGTGAATGTGGTAAAACATTGCACTTGTTACTATGTTTGGTTAGTATTTTTTTGTCTTTATTTGACCTGTCCTTTTCTGTCTACAGAGCGCATTCCAGCCTGAGCACTCTGCTGCAGTTCCTCTCCTGTGGCCTAAAACCATGCCCCAGGAGGATCACCAATGGGTCTCCACAGGATTGTTCAGAGTTGGTGCTCGTGGGAATTTGGAGCTCCAGGATCATCTCCAGTTGTGGTATTTCCCTCCACAGCCATCCCTTATTTACCACCAGGCACCAACATCAGCCAGATTTTTTGCCCATCCCTTACTGCTGTGGATGCCGTATAGGCTGTGGAAAGTCAGGCTGCTGTGCGCGGACCAAGCCTGTAAAAGCCCTCTGACTAGTGGAGGTCTTCACAGACGGGTGCGTCAGGTCCTTGACATTGACCGCTTTTACAACCTGGTCACAGAGACTCTGATTTGCTCCAAGTGCCGCCGCAGCTACCTGTCTTGGAATAGGGAAATACTTGAGCAGCTGGACATGGCCCATCGTTCTGAGTTTAGGGTCATTCTTACCCGCCGGTATGTTACATTATTGTGTGATTTTTGTCAGTTGCTTATCCATGTATATTTAATTTATTTCTTATTACAGATATGCCTGTGACATCAGGGTGATACGCCTCCTACGGGAACGTGGTCTGGGGAATGGCCCTGTCCGACTGATTGGCCAATTGAAAGAGAACCACAGTGAAGAGTGGCTGAAAAGGGTTGCGCGGTATACCAGCGAGTGTGCTTCTTTTACCAGCAAAAGTTGCCTGATGCCACCAACATTTGAAGAGCCTCCCCAACCTGTGGCAATTCCCAGCTATAAGTGGCTTTCAGTGGTGTACAGCCAAGACATCCTGTTCAGACTGGAGGATATCAAGGCTAGTATCACCTCCACTTATGGATCCATCTTAAAACTGGATTCCACCAGAAAGGTACATCTTTAATTATTATTGTATTGAGGTTATGCAAATTCTATTTATATTTAAATCTAAATAGAAATGGAACCTCAAATGAATGAACAACTTAAACAATAACATAAGATGGAATGTCAAATTGAGGGACAATTCAAAGATTAAAACAAGAATAACATTGCAGAGATAACAACTAAATTTTTTTATGACATTACACGCATAAGCTCTATATTAATGCAATAGAACCACTGAAGGTGTTGCTACTATTGGTTTAATATATATGTTTGTTTTAGATCACTAAAAAGCTCTCAGGACCGGCAAAAGGCACTGCACAGTGGCTGACATCCGTTGGTAACGAGATGGGTCAAGTTCTCATCAGTGTCTTGACTGCTGGTGAGGGACCAGGTTTGGATCTTATGGCAGCTGGCTTGGTAGACAGGTATGTTACCTGTAATACATTTTCACTTACATGTAATTTAACTTGTCCTTAGTTTAGAATTTACTATTTACAATTTGCATTTGTAATTTACTGTTGTTTGATGATGAAATTCTTTAATTATTTTTGATAATTATTTCTCGCAGGTATAAAGCTGCAGGTGTAGACCCTCCTGTTGCTCTCTATGTGGACTGTGGCTGCTGCAAGGATGTGGGTGAGACCAAGCTGAAGGCCAGATTTGCTGGATGGCCTAACTTGATTGTTCGCCTCGACATCTGGCACTATATGCGACGCCTGGCTGTGGGATGCACCACTGATGCACACCAGCTCTATCCCACTTTCATGGCTCGCATATCAGCATGTATTTTTGAGTGGGATGCTGCTGATGTCAACAAGTTGAGAGAGGCAAAAAGAGCACAGCTAAAAGAGCAAAGCCTGATGGCTCTGACGGAGAAGCAGCTAGATCGGCACATAAAAAAAGAAGAGTTAGAGCTGCACTGCAGGAGGAGGACTCGTGGAGAAGACCAAACCATCCGGCTGTTGGATCAGCTCATCAGTGAGCTCATCAGTGACAAGGGTAAGGATGCCCTTGGTGTTCCTCTTCTGGACCCCATCAGAATGCAGCACATCTGGCGTGTTCAGAAGAGACATGTTAAGTGCATTCAGGACCCACCTGGTGTGGCGCTGTACACACAGACTGGCACCATCACCAAGGGAGGAGTGCAACTGCAGACACTGCGCTGTGCCAGAGGTTCTACATCTTTGGAGTCATTCCACTGTCACTTAAACCGGTTCATTCCAGGTACGTGCAACTCAATAATGTTTATGTTTAACAGAAATACTTGACCTTATTCCTTTTTGCCGTTTTTTTGTATTTACTTTAGGAAACAGTGCAAACTCGCTCAACTTCCAGATCTACCTACTAGATGGGCTACATCGCTGGAACCGCAACAGGGCAGCAGCTGCTCTGGAGGCAGAGACCTCGGGCCTGCGCACATACTCGGGCGAGCTGGTTCACAGCGTGAATAAAGATTATGAGAAGGTTTTTGGCAGGAAGCTGATTCCTTCTTTTACACCACCCGCAAAGTACACAGGTATTCATATTTAATATTGTATGTTTATGCTCATAGTTCTTTCTCTGTTTCTATGTAGTTTTTTTTTTTTTTTTTTTTTATATTGGTTTTGCATTTTCAGGTGAACTGATTGGAGTGCAGTACCTGTTGAGGCAGAACAATGAACCTCTACAGTGTATGGCGCCAGACTCCGAGGAGGCAAATACATTGCTGGAGCAGTTGGAAGAGCCAGTAGAGACTGATGAGGGCTTTGAAGAACTTGAACATATTGAGGTCACTCTTGCCGATTTACTTTTGGACACATCTGATATGATCTCAGTGCTACCTGCTTCTTGTGCTCCTGAGCTTTCTGGTCAGTCCGCTCCTCCTGTCCAGTCCACTCACCTGCTGGGGGTCCCATCTGCACCCGCTCCTCCTGTCCAGTCCACTCACCTGCTGGGGGTCCAACATGCATCTGCTCCTCCTGTCCAGTCCACTCACCTGCTGGGGGTCCAACATGCGTCTGCTCCTCCTGTCCAGTCCACTCACCTGCTGGGGGTCCAACATGCGTCTGCTCCTCCTGTCCAGTCCGCTCACCTCCTGGGGGTCCAACATGCGTCTGCTCCTCCTGTCCAGTCCACTCACCTGCTGGGGGTCCAACATGCGTCTGCTCCTCCTGTCCAGTCCACTCACCTGCTGGGGGTCCAACATGCGTCTGCTCCTCCTGTCCAGTCCACTCACCTGCTGGGGGTCCAACATGCGTCTGCTCCTCCTGTCCAGTCCACTCACCTGCTGGGGGTCCAACATGCGTCTGCTCCTCCTGTCCAGTCCACTCACCTGCTGGGGGTCCAACATGCGTCTGCTCCTCCTGTCCAGTCCACTCACCTGCTGGGGGTCCCATCTGCACCCGCTCCTCCTGTCCAGTCCACTCACCTGCTGGGGGTCCCGTCTGCACCTGCTCCTCCTGTCCAGTCCACTCACCTGCTGGGGGTCCAACATGCGTCTGCTCCTCCTGTCCAGTCCACTCACCTGCTGGGGGTCCAACATGCGTCTGCTCCTCCTGTCCAGTCCACTCACCTGCTGGGGGTCCCATCTGCACCCGCTCCTCCTGTCCAGTCCACTCACCTGCTGGGGGTCCCGTCTGCACCTGCTCCTCCTGTCCAGTCCACTCACCTGCTGGGGGTCCAACATGCGTCTGCTCCTCCTGTCCAGTCCACTCACCTGCTGGGGGTCCAACATGTGTCTGCTCCTCCTGTCCAGTCCACTCACCTGATGGGGGTCCCGTCTGGGTTACCTGGACAATCTACATCTTCAGAGCAAGTTGTAAGAGAAATACCAGTATGCTTTATATTTATTGATGTTTGACCTTCTTGAAATACTTCAAATCCAATGTAATACTTCCTCCTAGGCCGTGGATGAACAGAGTTTGGCAGGAATGGATCGTGTTGATGAGCTTGCGGAATACTTGGTGGAGCTAAGAAATGAAAAAGGCCTCACTCTTACCAATCAGCAGGCCAGCACCATTGTGGGTCTTTGGCAGAACTTGGAGCAACACGATAAGGACCGGATTTCTTACGCTGCTCGACATCAGGAGAGACTGCTCACTGGTCGGTTTAGGTCTCCGAAAAAGAAGGCTGTATTTGCAGGAGTTGAAAGCACAAAAAGGTGTGTACTTGGTTCTACTGGTTCAGCTGCTCAGTGGCCAAACTGCAGCCGTCTTGTAGAAACAATATTTATCAGATTGTGCAACATTCATAATAGCCCCAAGAAAATTGGACACCAAACCCTTTCAAGATGGTCACTAATTCTAAATGATTATAAAAAGATTCGACAGCTCATTTTAATCAACGGCATTATTATGAAAGATACAACTCTGCAACTTGTTACTGTAAATCAGACCACGTTGATACAGTGGCATAACAAAAGATTCAAGGCACAAGAAGTTGCAATTCTGATGCAAGGGTTGGTACTGCCTGATGAACGCCCTGTTGCCAGTGAACCACTACTCCCAGTAAACACTAGGCCCACTCAAGTCACACCACACATGCATGAACACACTTACAACATGCCACCTGACACGGCTGGGTTGGCAAAAACCAAGCTAGTTGTCAAAGATAGAGCTGAGCTGAGAACCATACAGCCAAAACAACATACAGCTCAGCCAGGAGTTTTTTACATGCCACTAATAGTGCCACCAACCACTACAGCAAGTAGCATTCTGCTTCTGCCGCCACCCCAGACCACTGCACCCAGTAGAGTTTGCACACCACATTCTGAGAGCACAACTGGCCCTTGTCAAATGCAAGACACTCCACAAAAAGAAAAGCGTAAATACACTAGAACAGTCACATCCAACAGATGCACTAAATGTGGAGAGCCACGCACCACAGACACTGGCCATAGCCAGTTCAAAGGCAGAATTTACTGCCCAAACAGGGAGACCCTAACCAAAGAGCAGTGGCTTAGAATGATGAGAAAATAGTACATCATTGTATTTTATGTTGTGAAGATTTTGTTTTTATTATAGTAAAATATTTAGTTGTTTTGCAAAACTAATACCGAAATAATTGCACTATTTTTTATTTGATTTTTTTTTTTTTTTTTTATTCAATTTGATTGTGATTGATTTGGCTGCCCACAACATATACACAAACTGTTGTATTTGTTCTAGGTTAATGGGTTGTATATAGTTCAGTTCTGTTTGTTTGTTTTCTTTTTACTTGTAAATAGTGATTTATTTTAAATACTATACCAAACGTGATTTGTTTGTACATATTTTGTTGAATGTTGTATATTTCTATGTATATTATAAAGTGTACATTATATGTTTTATATTTCGACGTGAAAAGAATAAAAAATATTTTTTAAATATTTTATTGATCTGTTTTATGTTTATTGTTTTGTTAATGGCTGATAGTGACAGTGATGTGATATAGCAGGCTTAGGTGGAGTGTCCGAAGTCAAATTACATAAAAGAAGAGATACATGCAGAATGCCCATACTGTTTATTTATTTTTTAAATCAAGGTTACAGTAATAGGTGGTAGTTTACTATTAATCATTATTAGATACTCCTGCAATATATCAGTACACTAAATGTTCTTCCATTCTACCATTTGATAATACTGGGTCATCAATGCAGAGTGTTTATAAAGTTAGATCATTGGGAAGTCCCTAAAAATGTGGTTCAGTACCTCCTTTTGATCAAAAGAAGAAAAAATTTAAATGCAATGTGTTAATAATTAAATAAATGGTTAATTGCCTGCAAGCTGAACTGCATCCCTTATATTGCACTAAATAAATCTTGAAATGAATAAAAAAGACATTAGACCCAGCAAGAAAACTCATGTTCTTGCTGGGGATCGAACCCGGATCTCTGTGATTTTTCTCCTCCCCCCGCGCCCCTCCCCCCGCGCCCCTCCCCCCGCGCCCCTCCCCCCGCGCCCCTCCCCCCTCCCCCCGCGCCCCTCAATTCTTCCCCATCATATACAGACTATTGTTCCCCAGCTTTGGCGGAGTTGGGAGAGCGTTAGACTGAAGATCTAAAGGTCCCTGGTTCGGTTTCGGCAGAGCAATCTGGTCCCTGTGTTTTTGGTCGAGGGTCTCCAGTGACCAAACGCCACCTCCTGTTAACCTGATTCCACCTAGCCACATCGCTATCTGCCTCTCAGACGGCCAGGGACCAGCGTGTGGTGGTTCCATGGTGTAATGGTTAGCACTCTGGGCTTTGAATCCAGCGATCCGAGTTCAAATCTCGGTGGAACCTTTTTAGCTTGTTTTGCGGAAGGGCGGGAAAAAACAGAGCTGATGCGCAACTGCTGATGTGGCGGTGAAACTGGCACTCTAAAACCCAGTCGGGATCGGGGGAAACATGGGCTTAAAAAGAAAAGGCTTCACTTGCTCTTTGCTGTCGCGCTTCTGGGCTGAATGACTAAACACCTCTGCTGCTCGGTGGGAAAAAGCGACCCACGCCAAGGTTCCATGGTGTAATGAGGCTTCACTTGCTCTTTGCTGTCGCGCTTCTGGGCTGAATGACTAAACACCTCTACTTCTCGGTGGGAAAAAGCGACCCAAGCCAAGGTTCCATGGTGTAATGGTTAGCACTCTGGACTCTGAATCCAGCGATCCGAGTTCAAATCTCGGTGGGACCTGCTTTTGCCAGGAATGTGCGCAGGACCTCGTCCGAAAAAAACTTTTCGACAAAAGCTCATCTAGGGAGTGCCCCTTTGAAGTGAGTGTAAAAGGACTGTACACCGCGTGGAGAATGCAGCGTACGTGCAGTGTACGATGCCTCTCTTTTAGCATGCGAGAGGCATCGATCCCGCTACCTCTCGCATTCTAAGCGAGCGCTCTACCATTTGAGCTAATTCCCCTCGACGATGTGGAGAGAAGGTGTCCATCGCACAGCATGTGTGCAAGTGCTGCAGCGCGGTTTCCAATGGCCACAAAGCAAAGAGACCGTATTTCCTAGTTAATTAAACCTTTGTGCTTTAAGCCTTGCAAACGGAAATGTTTGCGGCCAGGCAGCAGCAGGAAAGATGTGTGTGTGTTGGCTCGTTGGTCTAGGGGTATGATTCTCGCTTAGGGTGCGAGAGGTCCCGGGTTCAAATCCCGGACGAGCCCGTTTCTTAGGCTTTGCTTTTAATCTCTTCAGCCTGACTAGAGCAACCAGGATATTCCTGGGAAATTGGGGATAAAAGCAGTCAGAGCAGGGCCGGTTAGCTCAGTTGGTTAGAGCGTGGTGCTAATAACGCCAAGGTCGCGGGTTCGATCCCCGTACTGGCCACACTTTTGCTCTCTGGGACCCTTAGCACTGCTCACCTCGAAAGTGACGGGCGGTCTCCCAGAAATCCCTGCTGGACAAACCGTTTGTCAGTAGACCTGGCCGAAATTGCTCAGTTGGGAGAGCGTTAGACTGAAGATCTAAAAGTCCCTGGTTTGATCCTGGGTTTCGGTAGAGCATCCTGGTCCCTGTGTCTTTGGTCGAGGGTCTCCAGTGACCAAACGCCACCTCCTGTTAACCTGATTCCACATGCATTGGACAAAAAAGTCAGCGTAGGTTTTTCTTTTTCTCACAGACCGGCGCATGATGAAATGCGTAGATCAGCGGCCCATTGGTTATTTTCTTGATTGACACTGGGCTGGTCCAATCACATCTTTAAACTCCTCCCCCTTTGAGCTCTGAGTGAGCGATCAGTGTCAGTGTGTATCTGTCAAAATAGTCAGAGCGATGGAGAAGAAACGCAAGGAATGTGCAGAGAAATAGCGTGAAAAAAGAAACTTCAAAGGCCCTTCAAGTGTCTGATGAGGATAGTGAGGAGGATAAGGAGAGAGATGAGTGAGTGCAGAGAACTGTGGTAAGCAGAACTAGGCTACTGTCACAACACTTAGGCTATGTAGGAACCCACTACCCAGTTACGCATTATTTATACATCTGCATATTTGACGATTACGCATTTTATTAGAATTGTAATGAGACAATAATGAGTAATGAGTTTGTAAACCATGTTTTTCTTCAAAATAAAAGCTCGATGCCGTTTCCGTCAAAATAAAAGATCATGTGCTTATCTCTGTATAGAAATTAGTACGAAACTAATTATGAAAGTTGCTTTTATTTTTCAGTGCATTTGTTTTACAACATATGGCTATTACTGCTATTACTGCCATAGGATTAATATTATAACTATTATTATGTAGTAGTGTAATGTAGACAGACACTATATCACAACTAAAAGTTTTGAATTTTTCTTTGTTCAATTTGCACACTGAATATGGGTTGGAGCTCTTTATTTTTAACTCTCAAAGTGCACCAGATTGACGAATTTAACATTAAAAAGCACAAAATTTTCTTACGGGGGAGCATGTCCCCGAACCCCCCTAGAGGGACAGAGGTGCACTCACCACAGACTTCACAAAATCCTGTGGGAAAAACCGGTATTGCTATCCCAGCTTATAGCTTTCTTTAGGATTCATCACTGTGGAGTATAGTTCAACTTAGTAGTTATTTCGTCGGTTAACTCTTATTCACTTATGGCATTAGTGGTTTTAATAGGAGTTGGTATACATATTCAAGGGCGTGCAAAGTTCGGTTGTGTTATATAGTGGGCCAGTCTGGGCCAAAATGCCCGGGCCGATTTTTTGTCCCAGTCCAGCCCTGCCAAGGTTCCATGGTGTAATGAGGCTTCACTTGCTCTTTGCTGTCGCGCTTCTGGGCTGAATGACTAAACACCTCTGCTGCTCGGTGGGAAAAAGCGACCCACGCCAAGGTTCCATGGTGTAATGGTTAGCACTCTGGACTCTGAATCCAGCGATCCGAGTTCAAATCTCGGTGGGACCTGCTTTTGCCAGGAATGTGTGCAGGACCTCGTCCGAAAAAAACGTTTCGACAGCGCTGATCCTCAAAAGCTCATCTAGGGAGTGCCACTTTGAAGTGAGTGTAAAAGGCCTGTACACCGCATGGAGAATGCGGGCATCGATCCCGCTACCTCTCGCTTGCGCCTACTGCTTCCTACCGATTGAGCCAAAGTAAGCCCAAAGTAAGCCCACGTGAGCCAATCGCGTTTCTCTGCTGTGGCTTACTTTTGACCAATCGCGTTCTCTCCTGTGGCTTACTTTTGACCAATCGCGTTTCTCTCCTGTGGCTTACTTTTGACCAATCGCGTTTCTCTCCTGGGGCTTACTTTTGACCAATCGCGTTTCTCTCCTGGCTCTGCTCCCTGTGGCTTACTTTTGACCAATCGGCGACCGCTATTATTATCGTCATCTTTGCAATCTTTGCAACAGGTAAGTCTATTCTTCACGACTGTATAATCGATCATTATTTATTCATAAACAGTGTGTGTTTTTAGACAATTAAACATGCCAATAAAGCTAGCTAGCGTGTAATAGCACATGTTTTCTTCTGTACATGTGAACCTGCAACTTTACCATGATATACAGTAAAAAACATGTCACTACTGTCAAGATAATTAGCCGACCGCTAATTAAGCTATATCCTCCTTAAACCATTTTGTTGTTGTTGTTGTTAATTTAGTTTTTTTTTTTGTGTCATTCATTACATTATTTTGAGCACAAGAACATTTTTACTAAAACCTTTAAAAAAAAAGTTTAATTCATATATGTTATACTATACTATGTTATACACCAGTATACATATTTATGTTATCTTTTTAAATACTATGTTATACATATTTAAAGACAAGTTTTTTTTTGTTTCAACAAATGATTCTCAACTATGTTATAAAAGAAATACCAAAACGATTTGATATACCATTTTAAGTTTTAGATCTGTTTGATGATCATATTATTATGAATTGTAATAAATGCCTTTATGTTATATTTGGTGTTTCTTAGTAATCTCTGCCACAAAAGCTAAACAAAACAAAACGATTTAAGCATGGCATGATACCAGCAAGATTGTACCAAGAAGTGTTATTTATTTTCTTATTAATAAGTTCATCACACTATTTACAATTTGTACACAAGGCAATTCAAAGTGATTCACAGTTGTATAAAAAAACAATAATGCTTATGCTCATAATAATAATAATCATTAATTATTATAATATTATAATAATTAATTACATAAAAAACAAATGCTGTAGTAAAATACTTTCAGTTGGAATATGACAGCTATGTAACGTTCTGTTTATGCCTGTGTCCTTTCAGATTATGTATGCATACCCGGTTTTACGAAGAACTCTTGAGGGTCGACTCCTAATGGGGCCAACTGAGGAGGCCAATAGGAGGGAGATCGTGTTGGCAGGGAGGGCCAGGTGTAAGGAGGAGGTCCTGGCTGAGGCCACTGCCTTTGTGAGGCAGAATGGAGGGAATCCTGCAGACCAGTTCCTGGTTCTGGCTCACTGCAAGATCCAGTTTGGGAAACACCAGGGTCAGAGGTTTCTGTGGCTGCTGGAGAACTCACTGGGGTATGCCTGCTATCTGGTCAGCAGCATTTTGGGGGAGGAGGAGAGGGACAACCCGCTGTCGGCCAACAAACACCTGTTCCTCAGATACACCTCGCAGATCAGGGAGGTAGGCGAGGCTGTGGAGGTGTATCAGAAAAAACAGGCCATGCTGCAGGAGGCCCAGAGGACAGGAGACTCTGGATGTCTGATGGTGGAGTTTGGGGATTTTAAGGGTAGGTCAATGAAGGAGGTGTATGAGGACCCAAGCAAGGAGGCCCAGGCTCTCATCACCTACCTGAAGAAGGCAAAGGCCAGGCCTAACACCAATATGGCCCTTTTCAAAGCATACGTGCTGAAGAGGCAGGCTCCAGCCCACGTGCCCACCACCACTGTGCCCGCTGCATCTGCCCTCACTGCTGCTGTGCCCACTGCCACTGTGTCTGTTCCTCCTCGACCTACTGCCACTCAGAACAGGCCACTGCTGGCGACCAATGTGAAGGCCCTGTTGGCGCGGGGGAAGCATTTATCTGCTTCACAGCTGGCACAAAAGATTTTGTCTCCAGCCAAAACCTGTAAGTGATTTGCAAGCTTTAAAATCATTACAGTATATATTATGCAGTATATATGTCTAACGAAAATACGTGTTCAACAGCTGCAGGACCACGTGTACCTCCTGCGTCTGAGTCCGCAGCCCGGAGACAGCTCTTTACATGTGGTGAGTATCACTTAACGCATACAAGTGTGTTGGTGACATGTGCTTAGTGTTTTATGTTATTTTACAGACTCTGCTGCTACGGATTTTTTTGAGGAGGAAGATGACGTGGAGATGGCAACTGTAGCCTCGCAAGCTGAGGAACAACTTCCTCAAGGTATGTAAATCTTAAACAATATTTTACAAACAATTACAAATAAAACAAAACAGTATTTTTTAAATGACATATCATATTATTTTATTTCACAACACAGAGGAATGGCACTTCTCAGGTGTCAATCTACATTCACTCTTTGAGTGAACATCCTCAAAGGAAAAAAGAGAATTTAAAGGTGTATGTAAAAGGTTTGATTTCATTTTTTATCGTAATCACTGACTAAAGCTCATTCTTGTCATCTCACACTTCCCCCACTCCCCTTGGAATAAGTGGCTGTTGTAGTGTTTGGTCTGCTTCGCTTCACACTTGGCTGATCCCATCTTTTTTTCTTCTTGTATTTCTTCTAATGGTGCTTGGATGAAAAACAGGATGATTTTCACTGCTTCCTTCCATCTTTTCATCATCATGTCGTCTCTCTACTAATCATACATGCTTTGCAGTAAACCTTGTAATCGCAGTAGCTGTCCAGCAGAGCTGAGAAAGTCATGCAGTGAAAGTCTAAAACAATAAGATAATTTTGTTGTGTTTTTTTACGCTCCAGCCACTGCAGGCTCGAGAGGCCCTGCTCCTGCCCCCGCTCGTGCTACTGCCCCTGCTCCTGCCCCTTATCCTGCTCCTCCAGCATTGTGGACCCCTGGCCAGGTGTCCCAGTCGCCTGCAGAGCTTCCTGTTCACTGGAAAGAGCAACTCCCATCTTTCCAGCAGGACTGGATCAGGAAGACTCTGTTCAGGGCCAACATAAAAACAGGGAAGCCTGAGCTTACGCCACATCCCAACTTCTGGTGGTACCCTCCCCAGCCCCCGACCGTCTTCACCCAGCCCCCTACTTCTCCTGATATCTTCTTCTGCCGCCCTCTGTTCCTCTGGATGCCGCTGAAGATGTGGTCCATTCCACTTGTCTGTGTCCAGCCAGCCTGCAATAACCACAAGCTGACAGCTGCTGGCCTTTATCGCACTGTGCGCAAGGTCCTGGACATAGACGGGTGGTATGACATGGCCACAGAGTATCTGGAGTGCAAAGGGTGCAAGAAGAAGTATCCAGCCTGGTCTGAAGACATCCTGGGACAGCTCGACATGGGACACCGCAGAAAATTCCCCGCCATTCTGACATACAGGTAGAACACATTCATATTTAGAGCAATGCACTGTAATTTGTTGTACTGTATAAAATCAAATACGTTGATTTACTGATATTAACATTGAAATAATAAGATGTGGCACTGAACAGAATTATTTGACTGTCTGTAGGTACTCGTGTGACTACCGTGTAGTCATAATGATGCGGGAGAGGACCCGGGGCAACAGTGTCACACAGCTTCACAAAAAGCTGCAGGAGCAACACACATCAGCGTGGTCACAGCGGACGCTGGAGTACCTCACTGTCTGTGAGCCCTTCACAGACTCCTCCATCGTTGAGCCTCCACTCTTTTCTGCGCCCCCGCCCCTCCCACCCATCCCCAAACCCAAGTGGCTGTTGTCTGTGTATGCCAGGGACGTCCTCTCGCGGCTACCTGAGGTCAAGGCCAAAATAACCTCAGTCTTTGGCTCTGTCCTCAAGATGGACTCCACCAAAAAGGTATAAAAAGTCAAGTTTGAGTAATAATAATTGTTATTATCTTAAATTTTTCTGAAATTTGTTTATTCTACTGTTTTTTTTTTTTTACATAGGTCACCAAAAAACTGGCCGGCGCTGCTGCCAACACTGCTGGTTGGTGCACTAATGTAGGCAATGAGCACGGCCAGGTGTTGGTGTCAGTCCTCACAGCGGCAGAGGGGCATGGATTGTGGCCCATGGCGGTGGGTCTCATGAAGAGGTACAGGGAGGCGGGAGTGGCACCACCCGCCGTCATGTATGTGGACAGAGACTGCTGCAGCCCACACGCACACAGACAGTCGCAGGTCAGAGCCATGTTCATAGAGTGGGATGAGCTCCAAGTGCGCCTAGACATTTGGCACTTCATGCGGCGCTTTGCAGCAGGTGTCATCACGGAGGCTCATCAGCTTTACGGCACCTTCATGGCTCGGCTTTCCAGGTGCATCTTTGAGCTGGATCCAGATGATGTCGCTGCTCTACGGTTGGCCAAACAGGGGGAGTTACAGGCCAGAGGAGCTGGTCCAGTCTCAGAGAAGGCTCTGGATAAGCTGATCACCAGGAAGGAGTTGGCACTGCACTGTCGCAAGCGGACCAGAGGAGTGGAGGAGACCACCTGGAGGATCAAGGCGCTCATTGATGAGATGGACAGTGAGAAGGGGAGGGACACTCTGGGTGTACCACTGCTGGACCACGAGCGAATCCAACAGGTCTGGATAGACCAGCAGAGGCACATCGCCTGTATTCAGGACCCAGAGGGCTTCCCTCTGTACCAGAAGACAGACACACTGAAGAAGGGTGGTGTGGAGCTCAGCTGCTATCGCTGTGCTCGTGGCTCCACCTCCTTGGAGTCTTTCCACCTCCATTTAAATCGCTTCATCCCAGGTAGGTTATAACTTTTATAACCTGCAAAAAACTTTAAACTTTTATAACCTATTCTGCCGTACTGAATACATAGATAACATATATTTGACTTTATTTGACCTGTAGGGACCAGTGCCAGTGATGCGCATTTCCAGGCCTATCTCCTGGAAGGCCTGATGCGCTGGAACCAGGACCGGATGGATGAAGCAGTGAGGGGAAAGACTGACCTGAGGACCTACAGTAGCGTTGAGAGGGAGGCAATGGACCGGCTCAGCCGCAAAGTGCTGAAGATGTCCCTGGATGATCGCTACCAGCCTCCAGGGGCTTACACAGGTGAGAATTATTCATGTTAACTCAAACAAAAGATTATACATTATACAGGTGTATGAGTGTACATTTTTTATATTGTATTTCAAATAATTCAACTATTGTTGGAGTTATTTGTACTTTGTTTAATTTAGGCTTAATTTGACTGTTTGTACGACAGAAATAGCCTTATTTCTTTGCTTTCTTTTGCTAAAGTGAATTTGCTTTATTTTGCATTTATGCTTATTATCTTCTTGTTTATTATTTTAATTTTTTGATCTGTTAAACTGCGTCAAGCCTACAAACGATCAAAGTTTGAAAAGTTTGATTGTTTTTTTTGTTTCAGTTTGTTATGGACAAATAGCCACTACAGCTATAATAATGTGAATGTGCTTTGTATGTGTGTTCTTTTGCAGGGGAGCTGCTGGGTATGGAGTATCTGTACAGTCAGTCTGGGAAATCCCTGACTGTTATGGATAACCCAGAAGAGGAGGATCGGCTGGTGGAGCAGATGACTGATGAGGTGGTGCAGGACGAAGGCTTTGTTGAGGAGGAACCTGAGGACCTCACAGTGCCAGTCCTCTATGACCCCATTGAGCCTGTCCCAGTCCACAGCAGCGGCCCGCAGGCCTTTAACCCCTGTCCCTCTGCACCAGGACCATCCTCACTACAGCCACCCACAGGACTGCAGCGCCCTGCCCAGCCTCCTCTGCAGTCTCCTCCTCTGCACCCTGCTCAGCCTCCTCTGCAGTCTCCTCCTCTGCGCCCTGCTCAGCCTCCTCTGCAGTCTCCTCCTCTGCACACTGTTCAGCCTCCTCTGCAGTCTCCTCCTCTGCGCCCTGCTCAGCCTCCTCTGCAGTCTCCTCCTCTGCACACTGTTCAGCCTCCTCTGCAGTCTCCTCCTCTGCGCCCTGCTCAGCCTCCTCTGCAGTCTCCTCCTCTGCACACTGTTCAGCCTCCTCTGCAGTCTCCTCCTCTGCGCCCTGCTCAGCCTCCTCTGCAGTCTCCTCCTCTGCACACTGTTCAGCCTCCTCTGCAGTCTCCTCCTCTGCGCCCTGCTCAGCCTCCTCTGCAGTCTCCTCCACAGCCTTCTGTCCAGCCAAGTGCTGCCTCTGCTCCTGCAACATCAACTGGGTCCAGTGTTGCAGACCAGGCTCCTGTAAGTAAGCTTCTCATTATTAGTTTCTATTTGCTTTTACACTCTGACATTTAACATGCTGTGTATTGTTATTGTAATACTTTCCTGCAGGCTCCTGTTCTTGGACCCGATGGCGTTGCAGGCTGGGATAAGGTGCAGGATCTGGCTGAGTACCTGGTGTCCCTCCGTCAGGCACTCTACCTGGACGAGCAGCAGGTCACAGAGGTCATCCGTCTGTGGACTACTCTTCCTGATGGGGACAAGAGGAAGATCCACTATCAGCCCAGACACCAGCCCAAACTGACCCACGGACGCTTCAAGGCTCCAAAAAACACAGGAGTGACACCGGGTGTGGACAGTGTGAAGAGGTGCCTGATTGGTCATCCTGGGGGGCCAGCTCAGTGGCCCAGCACCAGTCGCTTAGTTGAGGCCATGTGTATCAAACTGTGTGCACTTCACAAGTCCCCAACTAAGAAGGATGGAGTCCGTCTTCCTCGTTGGACTAAGGTGCTCACGGATTACCACCACATCCGAGACCTGGTGCTGAACTGCCAAACTCTGATGGAGGCCACGTCACTTCAGCTGTTTATGCTGAATCAGAGGACTCTCACTCAGTGGTAAGCATGGTTTTACATTGACATTTGAAAGAAAGGGATAGCAGTTATTTATTATGAATACATTTTTTGATTGCAGGTTTAATCGAAGGGAAAACACCCAGGAAGTGACTGTCCTTACCCAGGGCCTTGCTGCAGAAGACCGCATCGCTGTGGCCAGCTCACAGCTTCCTGCTCCGCGGGAAAAGCTGGATGAGGCTCCCTCCACGTCAGGGGCCCGGCACGAGTTTGTCCTTCCTCCTAACAGAGCGGGACAGGCTCCTAAGCTACGGCCGGGCAGACGACCTGCCAGTGCTGCAATTGTGAGGCCAATTACCCCAGCAGCTCCTACTCCACCCCCAGTTCCTGTGCCACTACCCCAGTTCATTTTATTGAACACTGCGCCCACGCTGCTGGCAGCTGGTGCAGGTGGCGCTTCAGCTGCTCCTCTCCTGGCTCCAACTCCAGTGTTTCCTGACGTGCGAGAGGCTCCTGCTCCCACTGCCCCGGTGTCTGTGTCCCGCTTCACTCAGAGGAACAGACGACGCAGGGCAGAAGAGGAGGCCAGTGGAGCCCACAAAAGGAAATATGTCCGTGAAGTGGCATATAACAAATGCTCTAAGTGTGGCAAGCCCAAAACCAAGGAGTTCGGCCACAGCCGCTTCGGCAGTGCCACGTTTTGCCCCAGTGTCTCTGGTGGCAAATCTTTAGAGGAGTGGCTGGTAGAACAGCGCCAGCAGAAAAAACCTGGACAGCCACCTCCATAATAAAAAATCTTCCAACACAGAAAAAAGATTGTTTGTAAATACCTGTAAATAAATATCTATGTGTAATTACAGTTATGTTCTTTTTTTTCTCTCAATCTTTCTGTAATGTCTTGTTTGTTTTATTTATATTACAGAATGTTCTATTCTATTTCTACATTGTTAGTTGTTTATTTTTGTTCATTAATGTCTTGTAGTTTTAGTAAATAAATACTATGCACACTATTATTCATTGTGCTGCTTTTAATTGCCTTGGGACTGGAATGTGCAAACTGTACATGGGCCCACCCACTCTTTCATAGAGTATACATTGTATATAACACATATATTGTGTGTATGTCCATATATTTATGCGTGTGTGTGTACTTATTTCAATATTTGTGTGTATTCATTTTAATAAAAAAAATTACATTTCGATATTTGTGTGCATTTGTGTGTATAAAACATTTGAAGTGTCCTAAAATAAATCAGATAAATCACATCAATCAATCCCACACACAAAAAAACACATATTTGAATAAACATTTGTATTAGTTTTATTAAACCATAAACATGTAATATGTTTTTTTTTTTTTTTATAATATACACAATTAATATCAATCAATATAATGATATGTCACATTGATAACCAAATGAAGGCGCATGCGCAGTTGATCACACACTAGTCGTGCAGAACAGGGGTTCGAGCCCAGCCCGCGGAGTGTGACTTGTTTCACATGTAACTAAAACTCTTCCATAACGTACAGGAATATAGCCCGAATATTGTTGCAGGGCAAATTTGTGCGTTTTTCCGCGTTTTCTGCGTCCTTTTCGCTTGCGTGCGGGGCGCAAAGATTGGACCCCTGCTTATGCTAAGCGAGCGCTCTACCATTTGAGCTAATTCCCCTCGACGATGTGGAGAGAAGGTGTCCATCACACAGCATGTGTCCAAGTGCTGCAGCGCGGTTTCCAATGGCCACAAAGCAAAGAGACCGTATTTCCTCTGTGCCGGCATCTTTGCACTGGCTACCGTTTAGTTAATTAAACCTTTGTGCTTTAAGCCTTGCAAACGGAAATTTTTGCGGCCAGGCAGCAGCAGGAAGGATGTGTGTGTGTTGGCTCGTTGGTCTAGGGGTATGATTCTCGCTTAGGGTGCGAGAGGTCCCGGGTTCAAATCCCGGACGAGCCCGTTTCTTAGGCTTTGCTTTTAATCTCTTCAGCCTGACTAGAGCAACCAGGATATTCCTGGGAAATTGGGGATAAAAGCAGTCAGAGCGGGGCCGGTTAGCTCAGTTGGTTAGAGCGTGGTGCTAATAACGCCAAGGTCGCGGGTTCGATCCCCGTACTGGCCACACTTTTGCTCTCTGGGACCCTCAGCTCTGCTCACCTCGAAAGTGACGGGCGGTCTCCCAGAAATCCCTCCTGGACAAACCGGTTTGCCAGTAGACCTGGCAGAAATAGCTCAGTTGGGAGAGCGTTAGACTGAAGATCTAAAGGTCTCTGGTTCGATCCTGGGTTTTGGCAGAGCAACCTGGTCCCTGTGTTTTTGGTCAAGGGTCTCCAGTAACCAAACGCCACCTCCTGTTAACCTGATTCCACCTAGCCACATCACTATCTGCCTCTCAGACGGCCAGGGACCAGCGTGTGGTGGTTCCATGGTGTAATGGTTAGCACTCTGGGCTTTGAATCCAGCGATCTGAGTTCAAATCTCAGTGGAACCTTTTTAGCTTGTTTTGCGGAAGGGCGGGAAAAAACAGAGCTGATGCGCAACTGCTGATGTGGCGGTGAAACTGGCACTCTAAAACCCAGTCGGGATCGGGGGAAACAGTGGCTTAAAAAGAAAAGGCTTCACTTGCTCTTTGCTGTCGCGCTTCTGGGCTGAATGACTAAACACCTCTGCTGCTCGGTGGGAAAAAGCGACCCACGCCAAGGTTCCATGTAATGAGGCTTCACTTGCTCTTTGCTGTCGCGCTTCTGGGCTGAATGACTAAACAGCTCTGCTGCTCGGTGGGAAAAAGCGACCCAAGCCAAGGTTCCATGGTGTAATGGTTAGCACTCTGGACTCTGAATCCAGCGATCCGCTCTCAAATCTCGGTGGGACCTGCTTTTGCCATGAATGTGTGCAGGACCTCGTCCGGAAAAAACTTTTCGACAGCGCTGATCCTCAAAAGCTCATCTAGGGAGTGCCCCTTTGAAGTGAGTGTAAAAGGACTGTACACCTCATGGAGAATGCAGTGTACATGCAGTGTACGATGCCTCTCGCTTAGCATGCGAGAGGCATCGATCCCGCTACCTCTCGCATGCTAAGCGAGCGCTCTACCATTTGAGCTAATTCCCCTCTACGATGTGGAGAGAAGGTGTCCATCGCACAGCATGTGTGCAAGTTCTGCAGCGCGGTTTCCAATGGCCACAAAGCAAAGAGACCGTATTTCCTAGTTAATTAAACCTTTGTGCTTTAAGCCTTGCAAACGGAAATGTTTGCGGCCAGGCAGCAGCAGGAAGGATGTGTGTGTGTTGGCTCGTTGGTCTAGGGGTATGATTCTCACTTAGGGTGCGAGAGGTCCCGGGTTCAAATCCCGGACGAGCCCGTTTCTTAGGCTTTGCTTTTAATCTCTGCAGCCTGACTAGAGCAACCAGGATATTCCTGGGAAATTGGGGATAAAAGCAGTCAGAGCAGGGCCGGTTAGCTCAGTTGGTTAGAGCGTGGTGCTAATAACGCCAAGGTCGCGGGTTCGATCCCCGTACTGGCCACACTTTTGCTCTCTGGGACCCTTAGCACTGCTCACCTCGAAAGTGACGGGCGGTCTCCCAGAAATCCCTGCTGGACAAACCGTTTGCCAGTACACCTGGCCGAAATAGCTCAGTTGGGAGAGCGTTAGACTAAAGGTCCCTGGTTCGATCCCGGGTTTCGGCAGAGCAACCTGGTCCCTGTGTTTTTGGTCGAGGGTCTCCAGTGACCAAACGCCACCTCCTGTTAACCTGATTCCACCTAGCCACATCGCTATCTGCCTCTCAGACGGCCAGGGACCAGCGTGTGGTGGTTCCATGGTGTAATGGTTAGCACTCTGGGCTTTGAATCCAGCGATCCGAGTTCAAATCTCGGTGGAACCTTTTTAGCTTGTTTTGCAAAAGGGCGGGAAAAAACAGAGCTGATGCGCAACTGCTGATGTGGCGGTGAAACTGGCACTCTAAAACCCAGTCGGGATCGGGGGAAACATGGGCTTAAAAAGAAAAGGCTTCACTTGCTCTTTGCTGTCGCGCTTCTGGGCTGAATGACTAAACACCTCTGCTGCTCGGTGGGAAAAAGCGACCCACGCCAAGGTTCCATGGTGTAATGGTTAGCACTCTGGACTCTGAATCCAGCGATCCGAGTTCAAATCTCGGTGGGACCTGCTTTTGCCAGGAATGTGTGCAGGACCTCGTCCGAAAAAAAACGTTTCGACAGCGCTGATCCTCAAAAGCTCATCTAGGGAGTGCCACTTTGAAGTGAGTGTAAAAGGCCTGTACACCGCATGGAGAATGCGGGCATCGATCCCGCTACCTCTCGCTTGCGCCTACTGCTTCCTACCGATTGAGCCAAAGTAAGCCCAAAGTAAGCCCACGTGAGCCAATCGCGTTTCTCTGCTGTGGCTTACTTTTGACCAATCGCGTTCTCTCCTGTGGCTTACTTTTGACCAATCGCGTTTCTCTCCTGTGGCTTACTTTTGACCAATCGCGTTTCTCTCCTGGGGCTTACTTTTGACCAATCGCGTTTCTCTCCTGGCTCTGCTCCCTGTGGCTTACTTTTGACCAATCGGCGACCGCTATTATTATCGTCATCTTTGCAATCTTTGCAACAGGTAAGTCTATTCTTCACGACTGTATAATCGATCATTATTTATTCATAAACAGTGTGTGTTTTTAGACAATTAAACATGCCAATAAAGCTAGCTAGCGTGTAATAGCACATGTTTTCTTCTGTACATGTGAACCTGCAACTTTACCATGATATACAGTAAAAAACATGTCACTACTGTCAAGATAATTAGCCGACCGCTAATTAAGCTATATCCTCCTTAAACCATTTTGTTGTTGTTGTTGTTAATTTAGTTTTTTTTTTTGTGTCATTCATTACATTATTTTGAGCACAAGAACATTTTTACTAAAACCTTTAAAAAAAAAGTTTAATTCATATATGTTATACTATACTATGTTATACACCAGTATACATATTTATGTTATCTTTTTAAATACTATGTTATACATATTTAAAGACAAGTTTTTTTTTGTTTCAACAAATGATTCTCAACTATGTTATAAAAGAAATACCAAAACGATTTGATATACCATTTTAAGTTTTAGATCTGTTTGATGATCATATTATTATGAATTGTAATAAATGCCTTTATGTTATATTTGGTGTTTCTTAGTAATCTCTGCCACAAAAGCTAAACAAAACAAAACGATTTAAGCATGGCATGATACCAGCAAGATTGTACCAAGAAGTGTTATTTATTTTCTTATTAATAAGTTCATCACACTATTTACAATTTGTACACAAGGCAATTCAAAGTGATTCACAGTTGTATAAAAAAACAATAATGCTTATGCTCATAATAATAATAATCATTAATTATTATAATATTATAATAATTAATTACATAAAAAACAAATGCTGTAGTAAAATACTTTCAGTTGGAATATGACAGCTATGTAACGTTCTGTTTATGCCTGTGTCCTTTCAGATTATGTATGCATACCCGGTTTTACGAAGAACTCTTGAGGGTCGACTCCTAATGGGGCCAACTGAGGAGGCCAATAGGAGGGAGATCGTGTTGGCAGGGAGGGCCAGGTGTAAGGAGGAGGTCCTGGCTGAGGCCACTGCCTTTGTGAGGCAGAATGGAGGGAATCCTGCAGACCAGTTCCTGGTTCTGGCTCACTGCAAGATCCAGTTTGGGAAACACCAGGGTCAGAGGTTTCTGTGGCTGCTGGAGAACTCACTGGGGTATGCCTGCTATCTGGTCAGCAGCATTTTGGGGGAGGAGGAGAGGGACAACCCGCTGTCGGCCAACAAACACCTGTTCCTCAGATACACCTCGCAGATCAGGGAGGTAGGCGAGGCTGTGGAGGTGTATCAGAAAAAACAGGCCATGCTGCAGGAGGCCCAGAGGACAGGAGACTCTGGATGTCTGATGGTGGAGTTTGGGGATTTTAAGGGTAGGTCAATGAAGGAGGTGTATGAGGACCCAAGCAAGGAGGCCCAGGCTCTCATCACCTACCTGAAGAAGGCAAAGGCCAGGCCTAACACCAATATGGCCCTTTTCAAAGCATACGTGCTGAAGAGGCAGGCTCCAGCCCACGTGCCCACCACCACTGTGCCCGCTGCATCTGCCCTCACTGCTGCTGTGCCCACTGCCACTGTGTCTGTTCCTCCTCGACCTACTGCCACTCAGAACAGGCCACTGCTGGCGACCAATGTGAAGGCCCTGTTGGCGCGGGGGAAGCATTTATCTGCTTCACAGCTGGCACAAAAGATTTTGTCTCCAGCCAAAACCTGTAAGTGATTTGCAAGCTTTAAAATCATTACAGTATATATTATGCAGTATATATGTCTAACGAAAATACGTGTTAAACAGCTGCAGGACCACGTGTACCTCCTGCGTCTGAGTCCGCAGCCCGGAGACAGCTCTTTACATGTGGTGAGTATCACTTAACGCATACAAGTGTGTTGGTGACATGTGCTTAGTGTTTTATGTTATTTTACAGACTCTGCTGCTACGGATTTTTTTGAGGAGGAAGATGACGTGGAGATGGCAACTGTAGCCTCGCAAGCTGAGGAACAACTTCCTCAAGGTATGTAAATCTTAAACAATATTTTACAAACAATTACAAATAAAACAAAACAGTATTTTTTAAATGACATATCATATTATTTTATTTCACAACACAGAGGAATGGCACTTCTCAGGTGTCAATCTACATTCACTCTTTGAGTGAACATCCTCAAAGGAAAAAAGAGAATTTAAAGGTGTATGTAAAAGGTTTGATTTCATTTTTTATCGTAATCACTGACTAAAGCTCATTCTTGTCATCTCACACTTCCCCCACTCCCCTTGGAATAAGTGGCTGTTGTAGTGTTTGGTCTGCTTCGCTTCACACTTGGCTGATCCCATCTTTTTTTCTTCTTGTATTTCTTCTAATGGTGCTTGGATGAAAAACAGGATGATTTTCACTGCTTCCTTCCATCTTTTCATCATCATGTCGTCTCTCTACTAATCATACATGCTTTGCAGTAAACCTTGTAATCGCAGTAGCTGTCCAGCAGAGCTGAGAAAGTCATGCAGTGAAAGTCTAAAACAATAAGATAATTTTGTTGTGTTTTTTTACGCTCCAGCCACTGCAGGCTCGAGAGGCCCTGCTCCTGCCCCGGCTCGTGCTACTGCCCCTGCTCCTGCCCCTTATCCTGCTCCTCCAGCATTGTGGACCCCTGGCCAGGTGTCCCAGTCGCCTGCAGAGCTTCCTGTTCACTGGAAAGAGCAACTCCCATCTTTCCAGCAGGACTGGATCAGGAAGACTCTGTTCAGGGCCAACATAAAAACAGGGAAGCCTGAGCTGACGCCACATCCCAACTTCTGGTGGTACCCTCCCCAGCCCCCGACCGTCTTCACCCAGCCCCCTACTTCTCCTGATATCTTCTTCTGCCGCCCTCTGTTCCTCTGGATGCCGCTGAAGATGTGGTCCATTCCACTTGTCTGTGTCCAGCCAGCCTGCAATAACCACAAGCTGACAGCTGCTGGCCTTTATCGCACTGTGCGCAAGGTCCTGGACATAGACGGGTGGTATGACATGGCCACAGAGTATCTGGAGTGCAAAGGGTGCAAGAAGAAGTATCCAGCCTGGTCTGAAGACATCCTGGGACAGCTCGACATGGGACACCGCAGAAAATTCCCCGCCATTCTGACATACAGGTAGAACACATTCATATTTAGAGCAATGCACTGTAATTTGTTGTACTGTATAAAATCAAATACGTTGATTTACTGATATTAACATTGAAATAATAAGATGTGGCACTGAACAGAATTATTTGACTGTCTGTAGGTACTCGTGTGACTACCGTGTAGTCATAATGATGCGGGAGAGGACCCGGGGCAACAGTGTCACACAGCTTCACAAAAAGCTGCAGGAGCAACACACATCAGCGTGGTCACAGCGGACGCTGGAGTACCTCACTGTCTGTGAGCCCTTCACAGACTCCTCCATCGTTGAGCCTCCACTCTTTTCTGCGCCCCCGCCCCTCCCACCCATCCCCAAACCCAAGTGGCTGTTGTCTGTGTATGCCAGGGACGTCCTCTCGCGGCTACCTGAGGTCAAGGCCAAAATAACCTCAGTCTTTGGCTCTGTCCTCAAGATGGACTCCACCAAAAAGGTATAAAAAGTCAAGTTTGAGTAATAATAATTGTTATTATCTTAAATTTTTCTGAAATTTGTTTATTCTACTGTTTTTTTTTTTTACATAGGTCACCAAAAAACTGGCCGGCGCTGCTGCCAACACTGCTGGTTGGTGCACTAATGTAGGCAATGAGCACGGCCAGGTGTTGGTGTCAGTCCTCACAGCGGCAGAGGGGCATGGATTGTGGCCCATGGCGGTGGGTCTCATGAAGAGGTACAGGGAGGCGGGAGTGGCACCACCCGCCGTCATGTATGTGGACAGAGACTGCTGCAGCCCACACGCACACAGACAGTCGCAGGTCAGAGCCATGTTCATAGAGTGGGATGAGCTCCAAGTGCGCCTAGATATTTGGCACTTCATGCGGCGCTTTGCAGCAGGTGTCATCACGGAGGCTCATCAGCTTTACGGCACCTTCATGGCTCGGCTTTCCAGGTGCATCTTTGAGCTGGATCCAGATGATGTCGCTGCTCTACGGTTGGCCAAACAGGGGGAGTTACAGGCCAGAGGAGCTGGTCCAGTCTCAGAGAAGGCTCTGGATAAGCTGATCACCAGGAAGGAGTTGGCACTGCACTGTCGCAAGCGGACCAGAGGAGTGGAGGAGACCACCTGGAGGATCAAGGCGCTCATTGATGAGATGGACAGTGAGAAGGGGAGGGACACTCTGGGTGTACCACTGCTGGACCACGAGCGAATCCAACAGGTCTGGATAGACCAGCAGAGGCACATCGCCTGTATTCAGGACCCAGAGGGCTTCCCTCTGTACCAGAAGACAGACACACTGAAGAAGGGTGGTGTGGAGCTCAGCTGCTATCGCTGTGCTCGTGGCTCCACCTCCTTGGAGTCTTTCCACCTCCATTTAAATCGCTTCATCCCAGGTAGGTTATAACTTTTATAACCTGCAAAAAACTTTAAACTTTTATAACCTATTCTGCCGTACTGAATACATAGATAACATATATTTGACTTTATTTGACCTGTAGGGACCAGTGCCAGTGATGCGCATTTCCAGGCCTATCTCCTGGAAGGCCTGATGCGCTGGAACCAGGACCGGATGGATGAAGCAGTGAGGGGAAAGACTGACCTGAGGACCTACAGTAGCGTTGAGAGGGAGGCAATGGACCGGCTCAGCCGCAAAGTGCTGAAGATGTCCCTGGATGATCGCTACCAGCCTCCAGGGGCTTACACAGGTGAGAATTATTCATGTTAACTCAAACAAAAGATTATACATTATACAGGTGTATGAGTGTAAATTTTTTATATTGTATTTTAAATAATTCAACTATTGTTGGAGTTATTTGTACTTTGTTTAATTTAGGCTTAATTTGACTGTTTGTACGACAGAAATAGCCTTATTTCTTTGTTTTCTTTTGCTAAAGTGAATTTGCTTTATTTTGCATTTATGCTTATTATCTTCTTGTTTATTATTTTAATTTTTTGATCTGTTAAACTGCGTCAAGCCTACAAACGATCAAAGTTTGAAAAGTTTGATTGTTTTTTTTGTTTCAGTTTGTTATGGACAAATAGCCACTATAGCTATAATAATGTGAATGTGCTTTGTATGTGTGTTCTTTTGCAGGGGAGCTGCTGGGTATGGAGTATCTGTACAGTCAGTCTGGGAAATCCCTGACTGTTATGGATAACCCAGAAGAGGAGGATCGGCTGGTGGAGCAGATGACTGATGAGGTGGTGCAGGACGAAGGCTTTGTTGAGGAGGAACCTGAGGACCTCACAGTGCCAGTCCTCTATGACCCCATTGAGCCTGTCCCAGTCCACAGCAGCGGCCCCCAGGCCTTCAACCCCTGTCCCTCTGCACCAGGACCATCCTCACTACAGCCACCCACAGGACTGCAGCGCCCTGCCCAGCCTCCTCTGCAGTCTCCTCCTCTGCACCCTGCTCAGCCTCCTCTGCAGTCTCCTCCTCTGCGCCCTGCTCAGCCTCCTCTGCAGTCTCCTCCACAGCCTTCTGTCCAGCCAAGTGCTGCCTCTGCTCCTGCAACATCAACTGGGTCCAGTGTTGCAGACCAGGCTCCTGTAAGTAAGCTTCTCATTATTAGTTTCTATTTGCTTTTACACTCTGACATTTAACATGCTGTGTATTGTTATTGTAATACTTTCCTGCAGGCTCCTGTTCTTGGACCCGATGGCGTTGCAGGCTGGGATAAGGTGCAGGATCTGGCTGAGTACCTGGTGTCCCTCCGTCAGGCACTCTACCTGGACGAGCAGCAGGTCACAGAGGTCATCCGTCTGTGGACTACTCTTCCTGATGGGGACAAGAGGAAGATCCACTATCAGCCCAGACACCAGCCCAAACTGACCCACGGACGCTTCAAGGCTCCAAAAAACACAGGAGTGACACCGGGTGTGGACAGTGTGAAGAGGTGCCTGATTGGTCATCCTGGGGGGCCAGCTCAGTGGCCCAGCACCAGTCGCTTAGTTGAGGCCATGTGTATCAAACTGTGTGCACTTCACAAGTCCCCAACTAAGAAGGATGGAGTCCGTCTTCCTCGTTGGACTAAGGTGCTCACGGATTACCACCACATCCGAGACCTGGTGCTGAACTGCCAAACTCTGATGGAGGCCACGTCACTTCAGCTGTTTATGCTGAATCAGAGGACTCTCACTCAGTGGTAAGCATGGTTTTACATTGACATTTGAAAGAAAGGGATAGCAGTTATTTATTATGAATACATTTTTTGATTGCAGGTTTAATCGAAGGGAGAACACCCAGGAAGTGACTGTCCTTACCCAGGGCCTTGCTGCAGAAGACCGCATCGCTGTGGCCAGCTCACAGCTTCCTGCTCCGCGGGAAAAGCTGGATGAGGCTCCCTCCACATCAGGGGCCCGGCACGAGTTTGTCCTTCCTCCTAACAGAGCGGGACAGGCTCCTAAGCTACGGCCGGGCAGACGACCTGCCAGTGCTGCAATTGTGAGGCCAATTACCCCAGCAGCTCCTACTCCTCCCCCAGTTCCTGTGCCACTACCCCAGTTCATTTTATTGAACACTGCGCCCACGCTGCTGGCAGCTGGTGCAGGTGGCGCTTCAGCTGCTCCTCTCCTGGCTCCAACTCCAGTGTTTCCTGACGTGCGAGAGGCTCCTGCTCCCACTGCCCCGGTGTCTGTGTCCCGCTTCACTCAGAGGAACAGACGACGCAGGGCAGAAGAGGAGGCCAGTGGAGCCCACAAAAGGAAATATGTCCGTGAAGTGGCATATAACAAATGCTCTAAGTGTGGCAAGCCCAAAACCAAGGAGTTCGGCCACAGCCGCTTCGGCAGTGCCACGTTTTGCCCCAGTGTCTCTGGTGGCAAATCTTTAGAGGAGTGGCTGGTAGAACAGCGCCAGCAGAAAAAACCTGGACAGCCACCTCCATAATAAAAAATCTTTCAACACAGAAAAAAGATTGTTTGTAAATACCTGTAAATAAATATCTATGTGTAATTACAGTTATGTTCTTTTTTCTCTCTCAATCTTTCTGTAATGTCTTGTTTGTTTTATTTATATTACAGAATGTTCTATTCTATTTCTACATTGTTAGTTGTTTATTTTTGTTCATTAATGTCTTGTAGTTTTAGTAAATAAATACTGTTCACACTATTATTCATTGTGCTGCTTTTAATTGCCTTGGGACTGGAATGTGCAAACTGTACATGGGCCCACCCACTCTTTCATAGAGTATACATTGTAAATAACACATATATTGTGTGTATGTCCATATATTTATGCGTGTGTGTGTACTTATTTCAATATTTGTGTGTATTCATTTTAATAAAAAAAATTACATTTCGATATTTGTGTGCATTTGTGTGTATAAAACATTTGAAGTGTCCTAAAATAAATCAGATAAATCACATCAATCAATCCCACACACAAAAAAAACACATATTTGAATAAACATTTGTATTAGTTTTATTAAACCATAAACATGTAATATGTTTTTTTTTTTAAATAATATACACAATTAATATCAATCAATATAATGATATGTCACATTGATAACCAAATGAAGGCGCATGCGCAGTTGATCACACACTAGTCGTGCAGAACAGGGGTTCGAGCCCAGCCCGCGGAGTGTGACTTGTTTCACATGTAACTAAAACTCTTCCATAACGTACAGGAATATAGCCCGAATATTGTTGCAGGGCAAATTTGTGCGTTTTTTCGCGTTTTCTGCGTCCTTTTCGCTTGCGTGCGGGGCGCAAAGATTGGACCCCTGCTTTTGCGCAGCGAGCGCTCTACCATTTGAGCTAATTCCCCTCGACAATGTGGAGAGAAGGTGTCCATCACACAGCATGTGTGCAAGTGCAGCAGCGCGGATTCCAATGGCCACAGAGGACCCGTATTTCCTCTGTGCCGGCAACTTTGCACTGGCTACCGTTTAGTTAATTAAACCTTTGTGCTTTAAGCCTTGCAAACGGAAATGTTTGCGGCCAGGCAGCAGCAGGAAGAATGTGTGTGTGTTGGCTCGTTGGTCTAGGGGTATGATTCTCGCTTAGGGTGCGAGAGGTCCCGGGTTCAAATCCCGGACGAGCCCGTTTCTTAGGCTTTGCTTTTAATCTCTGCAGCCTGACTAGAGCAACCAGGATATTCCTGGGAAATTGGGGATAAAAGCAGTCAGAGCAGGGCCGGTTAGCTCAGTTGGTTAGAGCGTGGTGCTAATAACGCCAAGGTCGCGGGTTCGATCCCCGTACTGGCCACACTTTTGCTCTCTGGGACCCTTAGCACTGCTCACCTCGAAAGTGACGGGCGGTCTCCCAGAAATCGCTGCTGGACAAACCATTTGCCAGTAGACCTGGCCGAAATAGCTCAGTTGGGAGAGCGTTAGACTGAAGATCTAAAGGTCCCTGGTTCGATCCCGGGTTTCGGCAGAGCAACCTGGTCCCTGTGTTTTTGGTCGAGGGTCTCCAGTGACCAAACGCCACCTCCTGTTAACCTGATTCCACCTAGCCACATCGCTATCTGCCTCTCAGACGGCCAGGAACCAGCGTGTGGTGGTTCCATGGTGTAATGGTTAGCACTCTGGGCTTTGAATCCAGCGATCCGAGTTCAAATCTCGGTGGAACCTTTTTAGCTTGTTTTGCGGAAGGGCGGGAAAAAACAGAGCTGATGCGCAACTGCTGATGTGGCGGTGAAACTGGCACTCTAAAACCCAGTCGGGATCGGGGGAAACATGGGCTTAAAAAGAAAAGTCTTCACTTGCTCTTTGCTGTCGCGCTTCTGGGCTGAATGACTAAACACCTCTGCTGCTCGGTGGGAAAAAGCGACCCACGCCAAGGTTCCATGGTGTAATGAGGCTTCACTTGCTCTTTGCTGTCGCGCTTCTGGGCTGAATGACTAAACACCTCTACTTCTCGGTGGGAAAAAGCGACCCAAGCCAAGGTTCCATGGTGTAATGGTTAGCACTCTGGACTCTGAATCCAGCGATCCGAGTTCAAATCTCGGTGGGACCTGCTTTTGCCAGGAATGTGCGCAGGACCTCGTCCGAAAAAAACTTTTCGACAAAAGCTCATCTAGGGAGTGCCCCTTTGAAGTGAGTGTAAAAGGACTGTACACTCTGTACGTGGAGAATGCAGCGTACATGCAGTGTACGATGCCTCTCTTTTAGCATGCGAGAGGCATCGATCCCGCTACCTCTCGCATGCTAAGCAAGCGCTCTACCATTTGAGCTAATTCCCCTCGACGATGTGGAGAGAAGGTGTCCATCCCACAGCATGTGTGCAAGTGCTGCAGCGCGGTTTCCAATGGCCACAAAGCAAAGAGACCGTATTTCCTAGTTAATTAAACCTTTGTGCTTTAAGCCTTGCAAACGGAAATGTTTGCGGCCAGGCAGCAGCAGGAAGGATGTGTGTGTGTTGGCTCGTTGGTCTAGGGGTATGATTCTCGCTTAGGGTGCGAGAGGTCCCGGGTTCAAATCCCGGACGAGCCCGTTTCTTAGGCTTTGCTTTTAATCTCTTCAGCCTGACTAGAGCAACCAGGATATTCCTGGGAAATTGGGGATAAAAGCAGTCAGAGCGAGGCCAGCTTATAGCTTTCTTTAGGATTCATCACTGTGGAGTATAGTTCAACTTAGTAGTTATTTCGTCGGTTAACTCTTATTCACTTATGGCATTAGTGGTTTTAATAGGAGTTGGTATACATATTCAAGGGCGTGCAAAGTTCGGTTGTGTTATATAGTGGGCCAGTCTGGGCCAAAATGCCCGGGCCGATTTTTTGTCCCAGTCCAGCCCTGCCAAGGTTCCATGGTGTAATGAGGCTTCACTTGCTCTTTGCTGTCGCGCTTCTGGGCTGAATGACTAAACACCTCTGCTGCTCGGTGGGAAAAAGCGACCCACGCCAAGGTTCCATGGTGTAATGGTTAGCACTCTGGACTCTGAATCCAGCGATCCGAGTTCAAATCTCGGTGGAACCTGCTTTTGCCAGGAATGTGTGCAGGACCTCGTCCGAAAAAAAACGTTTCGACAGCGCTGATCCTCAAAAGCTCATCTAGGGAGTGCCACTTTGAAGTGAGTGTAAAAGGCCTGTACACCGCATGGAGAATGCGGGCATCGATCCCGCTACCTCTCGCATGCTAAGCGAGCGCTCTACCATTTGAGCTAATTCCCCTCGACAATGTGGAGAGAAGGTGTCCATCGCACAGCATCTGTGCAAGTGCAGCAGCGCGGATTCCAATGGCCACAGAGGAACCGTATTTCCTCTCTGCCGGCAACTTTGCACTGGCTACCGTTTAGTTAATTAAACCTTTGTGCTTTAAGCCTTGCAAACGGAAATGTTTGCGGCCAGGCAGCAGCAGGAAGGATGTGTGTGTGTTGGCTCGTTGGTCTAGGGGTATGATTCTCGCTTAGGGTGCGAGAGGTCCCGGGTTCAAATCCCGGACGAGCCCGTTTCTTAGGCTTTGCTTTTAATCTCTTCAGCCTGACTAGAGCAACCAGGATATTCCTGGGAAATTGGGGATAAAAGCAGTCAGAGCAGGGCCGGTTAGCTCAGTTGGTTAGAGCGTGGTGCTAATAACGCTAAGGTCGCGGGTTCGATCCCCGTACTGGCCACACTTTTGCTCTCTGGGACCCTTAGCACTGCTCACCTCGAAAGTGACGGGCGGTCTCCCAGAAATCCCTGCTGGACAAACCGTTTGTCAGTAGACCTGGCCGAAATTGTTCAGTTGGGAGAGCGTTAGACTGAAGATCTAAAAGTCCCTGGTTTGATCCTGGGTTTCGGTAGAGCATCCTGGTCCCTGTGTCTTTGGTCGAGGGTCTCCAGTGACCAAACGCCACCTCCTGTTAACCTGATTCCACCTAGCCACATCACTATCTGCCTCTCAGACGGCCAGGGACCAGCGTGTGGTGGTTCCATGGTGTAATGGTTAGCACTCTGGGCTTTGAATCCAGCGATCTGAGTTCAAATCTCGGTGGAACCTTTTTAGCTTGTTTTGCGGAAGGGCGGGAAAAAACAGAGCTGATGCGCAACTGCTGATGTGGCGGTGAAACTGGCACTCTAAAACCCAGTCGGGATCGGGGGAAACAGTGGCTTAAAAAGAAAAGGCTTCACTTGCTCTTTGCTGTCGCGCTTCTGGGCTGAATGACTAAACACCTTTGCTGCTCGGTGGGAAAAAGCGACCCACGCCAAGGTTCCATGTAATGAGGCTTCACTTGCTCTTTGCTGTCGCGCTTCTGGGCTGAATGACTAAACAGCTCTGCTGCTCGGTGGGAAAAAGCGACCCAAGCCAAGGTTCCATGGTGTAATGGTTAGCACTCTGGACTCTGAATCCAGCGATCCGCTCTCAAATCTCGGTGGGACCTGCTTTTGCCATGAATGTGTGCAGGACCTCGTCCGGAAAAAACTTTTCGACAGCGCTGATCCTCAAAAGCTCATCTAGGGAGTGCCCCTTTGAAGTGAGTGTAAAAGGACTGTACACCTCGTGGAGAATGCAGTGTACATGCAGTGTACGATGCCTCTCGCTTAGCATGCGAGAGGCATCGATCCCGCTACCTCTCGCATGCTAAGCGAGCGCTCTACCATTTGAGCTAATTCCCCTCTACGATGTGGAGAGAAGGTGTCCATCGCACAGCATGTGTGCAAGTTCTGCAGCGCGGTTTCCAATGGCCACAAAGCAAAGAGACCGTATTTCCTAGTTAATTAAACCTTTGTGCTTTAAGCCTTGCAAACGGAAATGTTTGCGGCCAGGCAGCAGCAGGAAGGATGTGTGTGTGTTGGCTCGTTGGTCTAGGGGTATGATTCTCACTTAGGGTGCGAGAGGTCCCGGGTTCAAATCCCGGACGAGCCCGTTTCTTAGGCTTTGCTTTTAATCTCTGCAGCCTGACTAGAGCAACCAGGATATTCCTGGGAAATTGGGGATAAAAGCAGTCAGAGCAGGGCCGGTTAGCTCAGTTGGTTAGAGCGTGGTGCTAATAACGCCAAGGTCGCGGGTTCGATCCCCGTACTGGCCACACTTTTGCTCTCTGGGACCCTTAGCACTGCTCACCTCGAAAGTGACGGGCGGTCTCCCAGAAATCCCTGCTGGACAAACCGTTTGCCAGTACACCTGGCCGAAATAGCTCAGTTGGGAGAGCGTTAGACTAAAGGTCCCTGGTTCGATCCCGGGTTTCGGCAGAGCAACCTGGTCCCTGTGTTTTTGGTCGAGGGTCTCCAGTGACCAAACGCCACCTCCTGTTAACCTGATTCCACCTAGCCACATCGCTATCTGCCTCTCAGACGGCCAGGGACCAGCGTGTGGTGGTTCCATGGTGTAATGGTTAGCACTCTGGGCTTTGAATCCAGCGATCCGAGTTCAAATCTCGGTGGAACCTTTTTAGCTTGTTTTGCAAAAGGGCGGGAAAAAACAGAGCTGATGCGCAACTGCTGATGTGGCGGTGAAACTGGCACTCTAAAACCCAGTCGGGATCGGGGGAAACATGGGCTTAAAAAGAAAAGGCTTCACTTGCTCTTTGCTGTCGCGCTTCTGGGCTGAATGACTAAACACCTCTGCTGCTCGGTGGGAAAAAGCGACCCACGCCAAGGTTCCATGGTGTAATGGTTAGCACTCTGGACTCTGAATCCAGCGATCCGAGTTCAAATCTCGGTGGGACCTGCTTTTGCCAGGAATGTGTGCAGGACCTCGTCCGAAAAAAAACGTTTCGACAGCGCTGATCCTCAAAAGCTCATCTAGGGAGTGCCACTTTGAAGTGAGTGTAAAAGGCCTGTACACCGCATGGAGAATGCGGGCATCGATCCCGCTACCTCTCGCTTGCGCCTACTGCTTCCTACCGATTGAGCCAAAGTAAGCCCAAAGTAAGCCCACGTGAGCCAATCGCGTTTCTCTGCTGTGGCTTACTTTTGACCAATCGCGTTCTCTCCTGTGGCTTACTTTTGACCAATCGCGTTTCTCTCCTGTGGCTTACTTTTGACCAATCGCGTTTCTCTCCTGGGGCTTACTTTTGACCAATCGCGTTTCTCTCCTGGCTCTGCTCCCTGTGGCTTACTTTTGACCAATCGGCGACCGCTATTATTATCGTCATCTTTGCAATCTTTGCAACAGGTAAGTCTATTCTTCACGACTGTATAATCGATCATTATTTATTCATAAACAGTGTGTGTTTTTAGACAATTAAACATGCCAATAAAGCTAGCTAGCGTGTAATAGCACATGTTTTCTTCTGTACATGTGAACCTGCAACTTTACCATGATATACAGTAAAAAACATGTCACTACTGTCAAGATAATTAGCCGACCGCTAATTAAGCTATATCCTCCTTAAACCATTTTGTTGTTGTTGTTGTTAATTTAGTTTTTTTTTTTGTGTCATTCATTACATTATTTTGAGCACAAGAACATTTTTACTAAAACCTTTAAAAAAAAAGTTTAATTCATATATGTTATACTATACTATGTTATACACCAGTATACATATTTATGTTATCTTTTTAAATACTATGTTATACATATTTAAAGACAAGTTTTTTTTTGTTTCAACAAATGATTCTCAACTATGTTATAAAAGAAATACCAAAACGATTTGATATACCATTTTAAGTTTTAGATCTGTTTGATGATCATATTATTATGAATTGTAATAAATGCCTTTATGTTATATTTGGTGTTTCTTAGTAATCTCTGCCACAAAAGCTAAACAAAACAAAACGATTTAAGCATGGCATGATACCAGCAAGATTGTACCAAGAAGTGTTATTTATTTTCTTATTAATAAGTTCATCACACTATTTACAATTTGTACACAAGGCAATTCAAAGTGATTCACAGTTGTATAAAAAAACAATAATGCTTATGCTCATAATAATAATAATCATTAATTATTATAATATTATAATAATTAATTACATAAAAAACAAATGCTGTAGTAAAATACTTTCAGTTGGAATATGACAGCTATGTAACGTTCTGTTTATGCCTGTGTCCTTTCAGATTATGTATGCATACCCGGTTTTACGAAGAACTCTTGAGGGTCGACTCCTAATGGGGCCAACTGAGGAGGCCAATAGGAGGGAGATCGTGTTGGCAGGGAGGGCCAGGTGTAAGGAGGAGGTCCTGGCTGAGGCCACTGCCTTTGTGAGGCAGAATGGAGGGAATCCTGCAGACCAGTTCCTGGTTCTGGCTCACTGCAAGATCCAGTTTGGGAAACACCAGGGTCAGAGGTTTCTGTGGCTGCTGGAGAACTCACTGGGGTATGCCTGCTATCTGGTCAGCAGCATTTTGGGGGAGGAGGAGAGGGACAACCCGCTGTCGGCCAACAAACACCTGTTCCTCAGATACACCTCGCAGATCAGGGAGGTAGGCGAGGCTGTGGAGGTGTATCAGAAAAAACAGGCCATGCTGCAGGAGGCCCAGAGGACAGGAGACTCTGGATGTCTGATGGTGGAGTTTGGGGATTTTAAGGGTAGGTCAATGAAGGAGGTGTATGAGGACCCAAGCAAGGAGGCCCAGGCTCTCATCACCTACCTGAAGAAGGCAAAGGCCAGGCCTAACACCAATATGGCCCTTTTCAAAGCATACGTGCTGAAGAGGCAGGCTCCAGCCCACGTGCCCACCACCACTGTGCCCGCTGCATCTGCCCTCACTGCTGCTGTGCCCACTGCCACTGTGTCTGTTCCTCCTCGACCTACTGCCACTCAGAACAGGCCACTGCTGGCGACCAATGTGAAGGCCCTGTTGGCGCGGGGGAAGCATTTATCTGCTTCACAGCTGGCACAAAAGATTTTGTCTCCAGCCAAAACCTGTAAGTGATTTGCAAGCTTTAAAATCATTACAGTATATATTATGCAGTATATATGTCTAACGAAAATACGTGTTCAACAGCTGCAGGACCACGTGTACCTCCTGCGTCTGAGTCCGCAGCCCGGAGACAGCTCTTTACATGTGGTGAGTATCACTTAACGCATACAAGTGTGTTGGTGACATGTGCTTAGTGTTTTATGTTATTTTACAGACTCTGCTGCTACGGATTTTTTTGAGGAGGAAGATGACGTGGAGATGGCAACTGTAGCCTCGCAAGCTGAGGAACAACTTCCTCAAGGTATGTAAATCTTAAACAATATTTTACAAACAATTACAAATAAAACAAAACAGTATTTTTTAAATGACATATCATATTATTTTATTTCACAACACAGAGGAATGGCACTTCTCAGGTGTCAATCTACATTCACTCTTTGAGTGAACATCCTCAAAGGAAAAAAGAGAATTTAAAGGTGTATGTAAAAGGTTTGATTTCATTTTTTATCGTAATCACTGACTAAAGCTCATTCTTGTCATCTCACACTTCCCCCACTCCCCTTGGAATAAGTGGCTGTTGTAGTGTTTGGTCTGCTTCGCTTCACACTTGGCTGATCCCATCTTTTTTTCTTCTTGTATTTCTTCTAATGGTGCTTGGATGAAAAACAGGATGATTTTCACTGCTTCCTTCCATCTTTTCATCATCATGTCGTCTCTCTACTAATCATACATGCTTTGCAGTAAACCTTGTAATCGCAGTAGCTGTCCAGCAGAGCTGAGAAAGTCATGCAGTGAAAGTCTAAAACAATAAGATAATTTTGTTGTGTTTTTTTACGCTCCAGCCACTGCAGGCTCGAGAGGCCCTGCTCCTGCCCCCGCTCGTGCTACTGCCCCTGCTCCTGCCCCTTATCCTGCTCCTCCAGCATTGTGGACCCCTGGCCAGGTGTCCCAGTCGCCTGCAGAGCTTCCTGTTCACTGGAAAGAGCAACTCCCATCTTTCCAGCAGGACTGGATCAGGAAGACTCTGTTCAGGGCCAACATAAAAACAGGGAAGCCTGAGCTTACGCCACATCCCAACTTCTGGTGGTACCCTCCCCAGCCCCCGACCGTCTTCACCCAGCCCCCTACTTCTCCTGATATCTTCTTCTGCCGCCCTCTGTTCCTCTGGATGCCGCTGAAGATGTGGTCCATTCCACTTGTCTGTGTCCAGCCAGCCTGCAATAACCACAAGCTGACAGCTGCTGGCCTTTATCGCACTGTGCGCAAGGTCCTGGACATAGACGGGTGGTATGACATGGCCACAGAGTATCTGGAGTGCAAAGGGTGCAAGAAGAAGTATCCAGCCTGGTCTGAAGACATCCTGGGACAGCTCGACATGGGACACCGCAGAAAATTCCCCGCCATTCTGACATACAGGTAGAACACATTCATATTTAGAGCAATGCACTGTAATTTGTTGTACTGTATAAAATCAAATACGTTGATTTACTGATATTAACATTGAAATAATAAGATGTGGCACTGAACAGAATTATTTGACTGTCTGTAGGTACTCGTGTGACTACCGTGTAGTCATAATGATGCGGGAGAGGACCCGGGGCAACAGTGTCACACAGCTTCACAAAAAGCTGCAGGAGCAACACACATCAGCGTGGTC
Organism: Rhinichthys klamathensis goyatoka; assembly: GCF_029890125.1. NCBI lineage: Eukaryota > Metazoa > Chordata > Actinopteri > Cypriniformes > Leuciscidae > Rhinichthys > Rhinichthys klamathensis. The sequence continues at coordinate 5,588,356 of NW_026606705.1, forward strand.
ACAGCGGACGCTGGAGTACCTCACTGTCTGTGAGCCCTTCACAGACTCCTCCATCGTTGAGCCTCCACTCTTTTCTGCGCCCCCGCCCCTCCCACCCATCCCCAAACCCAAGTGGCTGTTGTCTGTGTATGCCAGGGACGTCCTCTCGCGGCTACCTGAGGTCAAGGCCAAAATAACCTCAGTCTTTGGCTCTGTCCTCAAGATGGACTCCACCAAAAAGGTATAAAAAGTCAAGTTTGAGTAATAATAATTGTTATTATCTTAAATTTTTCTGAAATTTGTTTATTCTACTGTTTTTTTTTTTTTACATAGGTCACCAAAAAACTGGCCGGCGCTGCTGCCAACACTGCTGGTTGGTGCACTAATGTAGGCAATGAGCACGGCCAGGTGTTGGTGTCAGTCCTCACAGCGGCAGAGGGGCATGGATTGTGGCCCATGGCGGTGGGTCTCATGAAGAGGTACAGGGAGGCGGGAGTGGCACCACCCGCCGTCATGTATGTGGACAGAGACTGCTGCAGCCCACACGCACACAGACAGTCGCAGGTCAGAGCCATGTTCATAGAGTGGGATGAGCTCCAAGTGCGCCTAGACATTTGGCACTTCATGCGGCGCTTTGCAGCAGGTGTCATCACGGAGGCTCATCAGCTTTACGGCACCTTCATGGCTCGGCTTTCCAGGTGCATCTTTGAGCTGGATCCAGATGATGTCGCTGCTCTACGGTTGGCCAAACAGGGGGAGTTACAGGCCAGAGGAGCTGGTCCAGTCTCAGAGAAGGCTCTGGATAAGCTGATCACCAGGAAGGAGTTGGCACTGCACTGTCGCAAGCGGACCAGAGGAGTGGAGGAGACCACCTGGAGGATCAAGGCGCTCATTGATGAGATGGACAGTGAGAAGGGGAGGGACACTCTGGGTGTACCACTGCTGGACCACGAGCGAATCCAACAGGTCTGGATAGACCAGCAGAGGCACATCGCCTGTATTCAGGACCCAGAGGGCTTCCCTCTGTACCAGAAGACAGACACACTGAAGAAGGGTGGTGTGGAGCTCAGCTGCTATCGCTGTGCTCGTGGCTCCACCTCCTTGGAGTCTTTCCACCTCCATTTAAATCGCTTCATCCCAGGTAGGTTATAACTTTTATAACCTGCAAAAAACTTTAAACTTTTATAACCTATTCTGCCGTACTGAATACATAGATAACATATATTTGACTTTATTTGACCTGTAGGGACCAGTGCCAGTGATGCGCATTTCCAGGCCTATCTCCTGGAAGGCCTGATGCGCTGGAACCAGGACCGGATGGATGAAGCAGTGAGGGGAAAGACTGACCTGAGGACCTACAGTAGCGTTGAGAGGGAGGCAATGGACCGGCTCAGCCGCAAAGTGCTGAAGATGTCCCTGGATGATCGCTACCAGCCTCCAGGGGCTTACACAGGTGAGAATTATTCATGTTAACTCAAACAAAAGATTATACATTATACAGGTGTATGAGTGTACATTTTTTATATTGTATTTCAAATAATTCAACTATTGTTGGAGTTATTTGTACTTTGTTTAATTTAGGCTTAATTTGACTGTTTGTACGACAGAAATAGCCTTATTTCTTTGCTTTCTTTTGCTAAAGTGAATTTGCTTTATTTTGCATTTATGCTTATTATCTTCTTGTTTATTATTTTAATTTTTTGATCTGTTAAACTGCGTCAAGCCTACAAACGATCAAAGTTTGAAAAGTTTGATTGTTTTTTTTGTTTCAGTTTGTTATGGACAAATAGCCACTACAGCTATAATAATGTGAATGTGCTTTGTATGTGTGTTCTTTTGCAGGGGAGCTGCTGGGTATGGAGTATCTGTACAGTCAGTCTGGGAAATCCCTGACTGTTATGGATAACCCAGAAGAGGAGGATCGGCTGGTGGAGCAGATGACTGATGAGGTGGTGCAGGACGAAGGCTTTGTTGAGGAGGAACCTGAGGACCTCACAGTGCCAGTCCTCTATGACCCCATTGAGCCTGTCCCAGTCCACAGCAGCGGCCCGCAGGCCTTTAACCCCTGTCCCTCTGCACCAGGACCATCCTCACTACAGCCACCCACAGGACTGCAGCGCCCTGCCCAGCCTCCTCTGCAGTCTCCTCCTCTGCACCCTGCTCAGCCTCCTCTGCAGTCTCCTCCTCTGCGCCCTGCTCAGCCTCCTCTGCAGTCTCCTCCTCTGCACACTGTTCAGCCTCCTCTGCAGTCTCCTCCTCTGCGCCCTGCTCAGCCTCCTCTGCAGTCTCCTCCTCTGCACACTGTTCAGCCTCCTCTGCAGTCTCCTCCTCTGCGCCCTGCTCAGCCTCCTCTGCAGTCTCCTCCACAGCCTTCTGTCCAGCCAAGTGCTGCCTCTGCTCCTGCAACATCAACTGGGTCCAGTGTTGCAGACCAGGCTCCTGTAAGTAAGCTTCTCATTATTAGTTTCTATTTGCTTTTACACTCTGACATTTAACATGCTGTGTATTGTTATTGTAATACTTTCCTGCAGGCTCCTGTTCTTGGACCCGATGGCGTTGCAGGCTGGGATAAGGTGCAGGATCTGGCTGAGTACCTGGTGTCCCTCCGTCAGGCACTCTACCTGGACGAGCAGCAGGTCACAGAGGTCATCCGTCTGTGGACTACTCTTCCTGATGGGGACAAGAGGAAGATCCACTATCAGCCCAGACACCAGCCCAAACTGACCCACGGACGCTTCAAGGCTCCAAAAAACACAGGAGTGACACCGGGTGTGGACAGTGTGAAGAGGTGCCTGATTGGTCATCCTGGGGGGCCAGCTCAGTGGCCCAGCACCAGTCGCTTAGTTGAGGCCATGTGTATCAAACTGTGTGCACTTCACAAGTCCCCAACTAAGAAGGATGGAGTCCGTCTTCCTCGTTGGACTAAGGTGCTCACGGATTACCACCACATCCGAGACCTGGTGCTGAACTGCCAAACTCTGATGGAGGCCACGTCACTTCAGCTGTTTATGCTGAATCAGAGGACTCTCACTCAGTGGTAAGCATGGTTTTACATTGACATTTGAAAGAAAGGGATAGCAGTTATTTATTATGAATACATTTTTTGATTGCAGGTTTAATCGAAGGGAAAACACCCAGGAAGTGACTGTCCTTACCCAGGGCCTTGCTGCAGAAGACCGCATCGCTGTGGCCAGCTCACAGCTTCCTGCTCCGCGGGAAAAGCTGGATGAGGCTCCCTCCACGTCAGGGGCCCGGCACGAGTTTGTCCTTCCTCCTAACAGAGCGGGACAGGCTCCTAAGCTACGGCCGGGCAGACGACCTGCCAGTGCTGCAATTGTGAGGCCAATTACCCCAGCAGCTCCTACTCCACCCCCAGTTCCTGTGCCACTACCCCAGTTCATTTTATTGAACACTGCGCCCACGCTGCTGGCAGCTGGTGCAGGTGGCGCTTCAGCTGCTCCTCTCCTGGCTCCAACTCCAGTGTTTCCTGACGTGCGAGAGGCTCCTGCTCCCACTGCCCCGGTGTCTGTGTCCCGCTTCACTCAGAGGAACAGACGACGCAGGGCAGAAGAGGAGGCCAGTGGAGCCCACAAAAGGAAATATGTCCGTGAAGTGGCATATAACAAATGCTCTAAGTGTGGCAAGCCCAAAACCAAGGAGTTCGGCCACAGCCGCTTCGGCAGTGCCACGTTTTGCCCCAGTGTCTCTGGTGGCAAATCTTTAGAGGAGTGGCTGGTAGAACAGCGCCAGCAGAAAAAACCTGGACAGCCACCTCCATAATAAAAAATCTTCCAACACAGAAAAAAGATTGTTTGTAAATACCTGTAAATAAATATCTATGTGTAATTACAGTTATGTTCTTTTTTTTCTCTCAATCTTTCTGTAATGTCTTGTTTGTTTTATTTATATTACAGAATGTTCTATTCTATTTCTACATTGTTAGTTGTTTATTTTTGTTCATTAATGTCTTGTAGTTTTAGTAAATAAATACTATGCACACTATTATTCATTGTGCTGCTTTTAATTGCCTTGGGACTGGAATGTGCAAACTGTACATGGGCCCACCCACTCTTTCATAGAGTATACATTGTATATAACACATATATTGTGTGTATGTCCATATATTTATGCGTGTGTGTGTACTTATTTCAATATTTGTGTGTATTCATTTTAATAAAAAAAATTACATTTCGATATTTGTGTGCATTTGTGTGTATAAAACATTTGAAGTGTCCTAAAATAAATCAGATAAATCACATCAATCAATCCCACACACAAAAAAACACATATTTGAATAAACATTTGTATTAGTTTTATTAAACCATAAACATGTAATATGTTTTTTTTTTTTTTTATAATATACACAATTAATATCAATCAATATAATGATATGTCACATTGATAACCAAATGAAGGCGCATGCGCAGTTGATCACACACTAGTCGTGCAGAACAGGGGTTCGAGCCCAGCCCGCGGAGTGTGACTTGTTTCACATGTAACTAAAACTCTTCCATAACGTACAGGAATATAGCCCGAATATTGTTGCAGGGCAAATTTGTGCGTTTTTCCGCGTTTTCTGCGTCCTTTTCGCTTGCGTGCGGGGCGCAAAGATTGGACCCCTGCTTTTGCGCAGCGAGCGCTCTACCATTTGAGCTAATTCCCCTCGACAATGTGGAGAGAAGGTGTCCATCGCACAGCATGTGTGCAAGTGCAGCAGCGCGGATTCCAATGGCCACAGAGGACCCGTATTTCCTCTGTGCCGGCAACTTTGCACTGGCTACCGTTTAGTTAATTAAACCTTTGTGCTTTAAGCCTTGCAAACGGAAATGTTTGCGGCCAGGCAGCAGCAGGAAGAATGTGTGTGTGTTGGCTCGTTGGTCTAGGGGTATGATTCTCGCTTAGGGTGCGAGAGGTCCCGGGTTCAAATCCCGGACGAGCCCGTTTCTTAGGCTTTGCTTTTAATCTCTGCAGCCTGACTAGAGCAACCAGGATATTCCTGGGAAATTGGGGATAAAAGCAGTCAGAGCAGGGCCGGTTAGCTCAGTTGGTTAGAGCGTGGTGCTAATAACGCCAAGGTCGCGGGTTCGATCCCCGTACTGGCCACACTTTTGCTCTCTGGGACCCTTAGCACTGCTCACCTCGAAAGTGACGGGCGGTCTCCCAGAAATCGCTGCTGGACAAACCATTTGCCAGTAGACCTGGCCGAAATAGCTCAGTTGGGAGAGCGTTAGACTGAAGATCTAAAGGTCCCTGGTTCGATCCCGGGTTTCGGCAGAGCAACCTGGTCCCTGTGTTTTTGGTCGAGGGTCTCCAGTGACCAAACGCCACCTCCTGTTAACCTGATTCCACCTAGCCACATCGCTATCTGCCTCTCAGACGGCCAGGAACCAGCGTGTGGTGGTTCCATGGTGTAATGGTTAGCACTCTGGGCTTTGAATCCAGCGATCCGAGTTCAAATCTCGGTGGAACCTTTTTAGCTTGTTTTGCGGAAGGGCGGGAAAAAACAGAGCTGATGCGCAACTGCTGATGTGGCGGTGAAACTGGCACTCTAAAACCCAGTCGGGATCGGGGGAAACATGGGCTTAAAAAGAAAAGTCTTCACTTGCTCTTTGCTGTCGCGCTTCTGGGCTGAATGACTAAACACCTCTGCTGCTCGGTGGGAAAAAGCGACCCACGCCAAGGTTCCATGGTGTAATGAGGCTTCACTTGCTCTTTGCTGTCGCGCTTCTGGGCTGAATGACTAAACACCTCTACTTCTCGGTGGGAAAAAGCGACCCAAGCCAAGGTTCCATGGTGTAATGGTTAGCACTCTGGACTCTGAATCCAGCGATCCGAGTTCAAATCTCGGTGGGACCTGCTTTTGCCAGGAATGTGCGCAGGACCTCGTCCGAAAAAAACTTTTCGACAAAAGCTCATCTAGGGAGTGCCCCTTTGAAGTGAGTGTAAAAGGACTGTACACTCTGTACGTGGAGAATGCAGCGTACATGCAGTGTACGATGCCTCTCTTTTAGCATGCGAGAGGCATCGATCCCGCTACCTCTCGCATGCTAAGCAAGCGCTCTACCATTTGAGCTAATTCCCCTCGACGATGTGGAGAGAAGGTGTCCATCCCACAGCATGTGTGCAAGTGCTGCAGCGCGGTTTCCAATGGCCACAAAGCAAAGAGACCGTATTTCCTAGTTAATTAAACCTTTGTGCTTTAAGCCTTGCAAACGGAAATGTTTGCGGCCAGGCAGCAGCAGGAAGGATGTGTGTGTGTTGGCTCGTTGGTCTAGGGGTATGATTCTCGCTTAGGGTGCGAGAGGTCCCGGGTTCAAATCCCGGACGAGCCCGTTTCTTAGGCTTTGCTTTTAATCTCTTCAGCCTGACTAGAGCAACCAGGATATTCCTGGGAAATTGGGGATAAAAGCAGTCAGAGCGAGGCCAGCTTATAGCTTTCTTTAGGATTCATCACTGTGGAGTATAGTTCAACTTAGTAGTTATTTCGTCGGTTAACTCTTATTCACTTATGGCATTAGTGGTTTTAATAGGAGTTGGTATACATATTCAAGGGCGTGCAAAGTTCGGTTGTGTTATATAGTGGGCCAGTCTGGGCCAAAATGCCCGGGCCGATTTTTTGTCCCAGTCCAGCCCTGCCAAGGTTCCATGGTGTAATGAGGCTTCACTTGCTCTTTGCTGTCGCGCTTCTGGGCTGAATGACTAAACACCTCTGCTGCTCGGTGGGAAAAAGCGACCCACGCCAAGGTTCCATGGTGTAATGGTTAGCACTCTGGACTCTGAATCCAGCGATCCGAGTTCAAATCTCGGTGGAACCTGCTTTTGCCAGGAATGTGTGCAGGACCTCGTCCGAAAAAAAACGTTTCGACAGCGCTGATCCTCAAAAGCTCATCTAGGGAGTGCCACTTTGAAGTGAGTGTAAAAGGCCTGTACACCGCATGGAGAATGCGGGCATCGATCCCGCTACCTCTCGCTTGCGCCTACTGCTTCCTACCGATTGAGCCAAAGTAAGCCCAAAGTAAGCCCACGTGAGCCAATCGCGTTTCTCTGCTGTGGCTTACTTTTGACCAATCGCGTTCTCTCCTGTGGCTTACTTTTGACCAATCGCGTTTCTCTCCTGTGGCTTACTTTTGACCAATCGCGTTTCTCTCCTGGGGCTTACTTTTGACCAATCGCGTTTCTCTCCTGGCTCTGCTCCCTGTGGCTTACTTTTGACCAATCGGCGACCGCTATTATTATCGTCATCTTTGCAATCTTTGCAACAGGTAAGTCTATTCTTCACGACTGTATAATCGATCATTATTTATTCATAAACAGTGTGTGTTTTTAGACAATTAAACATGCCAATAAAGCTAGCTAGCGTGTAATAGCACATGTTTTCTTCTGTACATGTGAACCTGCAACTTTACCATGATATACAGTAAAAAACATGTCACTACTGTCAAGATAATTAGCCGACCGCTAATTAAGCTATATCCTCCTTAAACCATTTTGTTGTTGTTGTTGTTAATTTAGTTTTTTTTGTGTCATTCATTACATTATTTTGAGCACAAGAACATTTTTACTAAAACCTTTTAAAAAAAAGTTTAATTCATATATGTTATACTATACTATGTTATACACCAGTATACATATTTATGTTATCTTTTTAAATACTATGTTATACATATTTAAAGACAAGTTTTTTTTTGTTTCAACAAATGATTCTCAACTATGTTATAAAAGAAATACCAAAACGATTTGATATACCATTTTAAGTTTTAGATCTGTTTGATGATCATATTATTATGAATTGTAATAAATGCCTTTATGTTATATTTGGTGTTTCTTAGTAATCTCTGCCACAAAAGCTAAACAAAACAAAACGATTTAAGCATGGCATGATACCAGCAAGATTGTACCAAGAAGTGTTATTTATTTTCTTATTAATAAGTTCATCACACTATTTACAATTTGTACACAAGGCAATTCAAAGTGATTCACAGTTGTATAAAAAAACAATAATGCTTATGCTCATAATAATAATAATCATTAATTATTATAATATTATAATAATTAATTACATAAAAAACAAATGCTGTAGTAAAATACTTTCAGTTGGAATATGACAGCTATGTAACGTTCTGTTTATGCCTGTGTCCTTTCAGATTATGTATGCATACCCGGTTTTACGAAGAACCTCTGAGGGTCGACTCCTTATGGGGCCAACTGAGGAGGCCAATAGGAGGGAGATCGTATTGGCAGGGAGGGCCAGGTGTAAGGAGGAGGTCCTGGCTGAGGCCACTGCCTTTGTGAGGCAGAATGGAGGGAATCCTGCAGACCAGTTCCTGGTTCTGGCTCACTGCAAGATCCAGTTTGGGAAACACCAGGGTCAGAGGTTTCTGTGGCTGCTGGAGAACTCACTGGGGTATGCCTGCTATCTGGTCAGCAGCATTTTGGGGGAGGAGGAGAGGGACAACCCGCTGTCGGCCAACAAACACCTGTTCCTCAGATACACCTCGCAGATCAGGGAGGTAGGCGAGGCTGTGGAGGTGTATCAGAAAAAACAGGCCATGCTGCAGGAGGCCCAGAGGACAGGAGACTCTGGATGTCTGATGGTGGAGTTTGGGGATTTTAAGGGTAGGTCAATGAAGGAGGTGTATGAGGACCCAAGCAAGGAGGCCCAGGCTCTCATCACCTACCTGAAGAAGGCAAAGGCCAGGCCTAACACCAATATGGCCATTTTCAAAGCATACGTGCTGAAGAGGCAGGCTCCAGCCCACGTGCCCACCACCACTGTGCCCGCTGCATCTGCCCTCACTGCTGCTGTGCCCACTGCCACTGTGTCTGTTCCTCCTCGACCTACTGCCACTCAGAACAGGCCACTGCTGGCGACCAATGTGAAGGCCCTGTTGGCGCGGGGGAAGCATTTATCTGCTTCACAGCTGGCACAAAAGATTTTGTCTCCAGCCAAAACCTGTAAGTGATTTGCAAACTTTAAAATCATTACAGTATATATTATGCAGTATATATGTCTAACGAAAATACGTGTTCAACAGCTGCAGGACCACGTGTACCTCCTGCGTCTGAGTCCGCAGCCCGGAGACAGCTCTTTACATGTGGTGAGTATCACTTAACGCATACAAGTGTGTTGGTGACATGTGCTTAGTGTTTTATGTTATTTTACAGACTCTGCTGCTACGGATTTTTTTGAGGAGGAAGATGACGTGGAGATGGCAACTGTAGCCTCGCAAGCTGAGGAACAACTTCCTCAAGGTATGTAAATCTTAAACAATATTTTACAAACAATTACAAATAAAACAAAACAGTATTTTTTAAATGACATATCATATTATTTTATTTCACAACACAGAGGAATGGCACTTCTCAGGTGTCAATCTACATTCACTCTTTGAGTGAACATCCTCAAAGGAAAAAAGAGAATTTAAAGGTGTATGTAAAAGGTTTGATTTCATTTTTTATCGTAATCACTGACTAAAGCTCATTCTTGTCATCTCACACTTCCCCCACTCCCCTTGGAATAAGTGGCTGTTGTAGTGTTTGGTCTGCTTCGCTTCACACTTGGCTGATCCCATCTTTTTTTCTTCTTGTATTTCTTCTAATGGTGCTTGGATGAAAAACAGGATGATTTTCACTGCTTCCTTCCATCTTTTCATCATCATGTCGTCTCTCTACTAATCATACATGCTTTGCAGTAAACCTTGTAATCGCAGTAGCTGTCCAGCAGAGCTGAGAAAGTCATGCAGTGAAAGTCTAAAACAATAAGATAATTTTGTTGTGTTTTTTTACGCTCCAGCCACTGCAGGCTCGAGAGGCCCTGCTCCTGCCCCCGCTCGTGCTACTGCCCCTGCTCCTGCCCCTTATCCTGCTCCTCCAGCATTGTGGACCCCTGGCCAGGTGTCCCAGTCGCCTGCAGAGCTTCCTGTTCACTGGAAAGAGCAACTCCCATCTTTCCAGCAGGACTGGATCAGGAAGACTCTGTTCAGGGCCAACATAAAAACAGGGAAGCCTGAGCTTACGCCACATCCCAACTTCTGGTGGTACCCTCCCCAGCCCCCGACCGTCTTCACCCAGCCCCCTACTTCTCCTGATATCTTCTTCTGCCGCCCTCTGTTCCTCTGGATGCCGCTGAAGATGTGGTCCATTCCACTTGTCTGTGTCCAGCCAGCCTGCAATAACCACAAGCTGACAGCTGCTGGCCTTTATCGCACTGTGCGCAAGGTCCTGGACATAGACGGGTGGTATGACATGGCCACAGAGTATCTGGAGTGCAAAGGGTGCAAGAAGAAGTATCCAGCCTGGTCTGAAGACATCCTGGGACAGCTCGACATGGGACACCGCAGAAAATTCCCCGCCATTCTGACATACAGGTAGAACACATTCATATTTAGAGCAATGCACTGTAATTTGTTGTACTGTATAAAATCAAATACGTTGATTTACTGATATTAACATTGAAATAATAAGATGTGGCACTGAACAGAATTATTTGACTGTCTGTAGGTACTCGTGTGACTACCGTGTAGTCATAATGATGCGGGAGAGGACCCGGGGCAACAGTGTCACACAGCTTCACAAAAAGCTGCAGGAGCAACACACATCAGCGTGGTCACAGCGGACGCTGGAGTACCTCACTGTCTGTGAGCCCTTCACAGACTCCTCCATCGTTGAGCCTCCACTCTTTTCTGCGCCCCCGCCCCTCCCACCCATCCCCAAACCCAAGTGGCTGTTGTCTGTGTATGCCAGGGACGTCCTCTCGCGGCTACCTGAGGTCAAGGCCAAAATAACCTCAGTCTTTGGCTCTGTCCTCAAGATGGACTCCACCAAAAAGGTATAAAAAGTCAAGTTTGAGTAATAATAATTGTTATTATCTTAAATTTTTCTGAAATTTGTTTATTCTACTGTTTTTTTTTTTTTACATAGGTCACCAAAAAACTGGCCGGCGCTGCTGCCAACACTGCTGGTTGGTGCACTAATGTAGGCAATGAGCACGGCCAGGTGTTGGTGTCAGTCCTCACAGCGGCAGAGGGGCATGGATTGTGGCCCATGGCGGTGGGTCTCATGAAGAGGTACAGGGAGGCGGGAGTGGCACCACCCGCCGTCATGTATGTGGACAGAGACTGCTGCAGCCCACACGCACACAGACAGTCGCAGGTCAGAGCCATGTTCATAGAGTGGGATGAGCTCCAAGTGCGCCTAGACATTTGGCACTTCATGCGGCGCTTTGCAGCAGGTGTCATCACGGAGGCTCATCAGCTTTACGGCACCTTCATGGCTCGGCTTTCCAGGTGCATCTTTGAGCTGGATCCAGATGATGTCGCTGCTCTACGGTTGGCCAAACAGGGGGAGTTACAGGCCAGAGGAGCTGGTCCAGTCTCAGAGAAGGCTCTGGATAAGCTGATCACCAGGAAGGAGTTGGCACTGCACTGTCGCAAGCGGACCAGAGGAGTGGAGGAGACCACCTGGAGGATCAAGGCGCTCATTGATGAGATGGACAGTGAGAAGGGGAGGGACACTCTGGGTGTACCACTGCTGGACCACGAGCGAATCCAACAGGTCTGGATAGACCAGCAGAGGCACATCGCCTGTATTCAGGACCCAGAGGGCTTCCCTCTGTACCAGAAGACAGACACACTGAAGAAGGGTGGTGTGGAGCTCAGCTGCTATCGCTGTGCTCGTGGCTCCACCTCCTTGGAGTCTTTCCACCTCCATTTAAATCGCTTCATCCCAGGTAGGTTATAACTTTTATAACCTGCAAAAAACTTTAAACTTTTATAACCTATTCTGCCGTACTGAATACATAGATAACATATATTTGACTTTATTTGACCTGTAGGGACCAGTGCCAGTGATGCGCATTTCCAGGCCTATCTCCTGGAAGGCCTGATGCGCTGGAACCAGGACCGGATGGATGAAGCAGTGAGGGGAAAGACTGACCTGAGGACCTACAGTAGCGTTGAGAGGGAGGCAATGGACCGGCTCAGCCGCAAAGTGCTGAAGATGTCCCTGGATGATCGCTACCAGCCTCCAGGGGCTTACACAGGTGAGAATTATTCATGTTAACTCAAACAAAAGATTATACATTATACAGGTGTATGAGTGTACATTTTTTATATTGTATTTCAAATAATTCAACTATTGTTGGAGTTATTTGTACTTTGTTTAATTTAGGCTTAATTTGACTGTTTGTACGACAGAAATAGCCTTATTTCTTTGCTTTCTTTTGCTAAAGTGAATTTGCTTTATTTTGCATTTATGCTTATTATCTTCTTGTTTATTATTTTAATTTTTTGATCTGTTAAACTGCGTCAAGCCTACAAACGATCAAAGTTTGAAAAGTTTGATTGTTTTTTTTGTTTCAGTTTGTTATGGACAAATAGCCACTACAGCTATAATAATGTGAATGTGCTTTGTATGTGTGTTCTTTTGCAGGGGAGCTGCTGGGTATGGAGTATCTGTACAGTCAGTCTGGGAAATCCCTGACTGTTATGGATAACCCAGAAGAGGAGGATCGGCTGGTGGAGCAGATGACTGATGAGGTGGTGCAGGACGAAGGCTTTGTTGAGGAGGAACCTGAGGACCTCACAGTGCCAGTCCTCTATGACCCCATTGAGCCTGTCCCAGTCCACAGCAGCGGCCCCCAGGCCTTTAACCCCTGTCCCTCTGCACCAGGACCATCCTCACTACAGCCACCCACAGGACTGCAGCGCCCTGCCCAGCCTCCTCTGCAGTCTCCTCCTCTGCACCCTGCTCAGCCTCCTCTGCAGTCTCCTCCTCTGCACCCTGCTCAGCCTCCTCTGCAGTCTCCTCCTCTGCGCCCTGCTCAGCCTCCTCTGCAGTCTCCTCCTCTGCACACTGTTCAGCCTCCTCTGCAGTCTCCTCCTCTGCACACTGTTCAGCCTCCTCTGCAGTCTCCTCCTCTGCGCCCTGCTCAGCCTCCTCTGCAGTCTCCTCCACAGCCTTCTGTCCAGCCAAGTGCTGCCTCTGCTCCTGCAACATCAACTGGGTCCAGTGTTGCAGACCAGGCTCCTGTAAGTAAGCTTCTCATTATTAGTTTCTATTTGCTTTTACACTCTGACATTTAACATGCTGTGTATTGTTATTGTAATACTTTCCTGCAGGCTCCTGTTCTTGGACCCGATGGCGTTGCAGGCTGGGATAAGGTGCAGGATCTGGCTGAGTACCTGGTGTCCCTCCGTCAGGCACTCTACCTGGACGAGCAGCAGGTCACAGAGGTCATCCGTCTGTGGACTACTCTTCCTGATGGGGACAAGAGGAAGATCCACTATCAGCCCAGACACCAGCCCAAACTGACCCACGGACGCTTCAAGGCTCCAAAAAACACAGGAGTGACACCGGGTGTGGACAGTGTGAAGAGGTGCCTGATTGGTCATCCTGGGGGGCCAGCTCAGTGGCCCAGCACCAGTCGCTTAGTTGAGGCCATGTGTATCAAACTGTGTGCACTTCACAAGTCCCCAACTAAGAAGGATGGAGTCCGTCTTCCTCGTTGGACTAAGGTGCTCACGGATTACCACCACATCCGAGACCTGGTGCTGAACTGCCAAACTCTGATGGAGGCCACGTCACTTCAGCTGTTTATGCTGAATCAGAGGACTCTCACTCAGTGGTAAGCATGGTTTTACATTGACATTTGAAAGAAAGGGATAGCAGTTATTTATTATGAATACATTTTTTGATTGCAGGTTTAATCGAAGGGAGAACACCCAGGAAGTGACTGTCCTTACCCAGGGCCTTGCTGCAGAAGACCGCATCGCTGTGGCCAGCTCACAGCTTCCTGCTCCGCGGGAAAAGCTGGATGAGGCTCCCTCCACGTCAGGGGCCCGGCACGAGTTTGTCCTTCCTCCTAACAGAGCGGGACAGGCTCCTAAGCTACGGCCGGGCAGACGACCTGCCAGTGCTGCAATTGTGAGGCCAATTACCCCAGCAGCTCCTACTCCACCCCCAGTTCCTGTGCCACTACCCCAGTTCATTTTATTGAACACTGCGCCCACGCTGCTGGCAGCTGGTGCAGGTGGCGCTTCAGCTGCTCCTCTCCTGGCTCCAACTCCAGTGTTTCCTGACGTGCGAGAGGCTCCTGCTCCCACTGCCCCGGTGTCTGTGTCCCGCTTCACTCAGAGGAACAGACGACGCAGGGCAGAAGAGGAGGCCAGTGGAGCCCACAAAAGGAAATATGTCCGTGAAGTGGCATATAACAAATGCTCTAAGTGTGGCAAGCCCAAAACCAAGGAGTTCGGCCACAGCCGCTTCGGCAGTGCCACGTTTTGCCCCAGTGTCTCTGGTGGCAAATCTTTAGAGGAGTGGCTGGTAGAACAGCGCCAGCAGAAAAAACCTGGACAGCCACCTCCATAATAAAAAATCTTCCAACACAGAAAAAAGATTGTTTGTAAATACCTGTAAATAAATATCTATGTGTAATTACAGTTATGTTCTTTTTTTTCTCTCAATCTTTCTGTAATGTCTTGTTTGTTTTATTTATATTACAGAATGTTCTATTCTATTTCTACATTGTTAGTTGTTTATTTTTGTTCATTAATGTCTTGTAGTTTTAGTAAATAAATACTATGCACACTATTATTCATTGTGCTGCTTTTAATTGCCTTGGGACTGGAATGTGCAAACTGTACATGGGCCCACCCACTCTTTCATAGAGTATACATTGTATATAACACATATATTGTGTGTATGTCCATATATTTATGCGTGTGTGTGTACTTATTTCAATATTTGTGTGTATTCATTTTAATAAAAAAAATTACATTTCGATATTTGTGTGCATTTGTGTGTATAAAACATTTGAAGTGTCCTAAAATAAATCAGATAAATCACATCAATCAATCCCACACACAAAAAAACACATATTTGAATAAACATTTGTATTAGTTTTATTAAACCATAAACATGTAATATGTTTTTTTTTTTTTTTATAATATACACAATTAATATCAATCAATATAATGATATGTCACATTGATAACCAAATGAAGGCGCATGCGCAGTTGATCACACACTAGTCGTGCAGAACAGGGGTTCGAGCCCAGCCCGCGGAGTGTGACTTGTTTCACATGTAACTAAAACTCTTCCATAACGTACAGGAATATAGCCCGAATATTGTTGCAGGGCAAATTTGTGCGTTTTTCCGCGTTTTCTGCGTCCTTTTCGCTTGCGTGCGGGGCGCAAAGATTGGACCCCTGCTTATGCTAAGCGAGCGCTCTACCATTTGAGCTAATTCCCCTCGACAATGTGGAGAGAAGGTGTCCATCGCACAGCATCTGTGCAAGTGCAGCAGCGCGGATTCCAATGGCCACAGAGGAACCGTATTTCCTCTCTGCCGGCAACTTTGCACTGGCTACCGTTTAGTTAATTAAACCTTTGTGCTTTAAGCCTTGCAAACGGAAATGTTTGCGGCCAGGCAGCAGCAGGAAGGATGTGTGTGTGTTGGCTCGTTGGTCTAGGGGTATGATTCTCGCTTAGGGTGCGAGAGGTCCCGGGTTCAAATCCCGGACGAGCCCGTTTCTTAGGCTTTGCTTTTAATCTCTTCAGCCTGACTAGAGCAACCAGGATATTCCTGGGAAATTGGGGATAAAAGCAGTCAGAGCAGGGCCGGTTAGCTCAGTTGGTTAGAGCGTGGTGCTAATAACGCTAAGGTCGCGGGTTCGATCCCCGTACTGGCCACACTTTTGCTCTCTGGGACCCTTAGCACTGCTCACCTCGAAAGTGACGGGCGGTCTCCCAGAAATCCCTGCTGGACAAACCGTTTGCCAGTACACCTGGCCGAAATTGTTCAGTTGGGAGAGCGTTAGACTGAAGGTCCCTGGTTCGATCCCGGGTTTCGGCAGAGCCCGGGATCGAACCCTTTTTAGCTTGTTTTGCGGAAGGGCGGGAAAAAACAGAGCTGATGCGCAACTGCTGATGTGGCGGTGAAACTGGCACTCTAAAACCCAGTCGGGATCGGGGGAAACAGTGGCTTAAAAAGAAAAGGCTTCACTTGCTCTTTGCTGTCGCGCTTCTGGGCTGAATGACTAAACACCTTTGCTGCTCGGTGGGAAAAAGCGACCCACGCCAAGGTTCCATGTAATGAGGCTTCACTTGCTCTTTGCTGTCGCGCTTCTGGGCTGAATGACTAAACAGCTCTGCTGCTCGGTGGGAAAAAGCGACCCAAGCCAAGGTTCCATGGTGTAATGGTTAGCACTCTGGACTCTGAATCCAGCGATCCGCTCTCAAATCTCGGTGGGACCTGCTTTTGCCATGAATGTGTGCAGGACCTCGTCCGGAAAAAACTTTTCGACAGCGCTGATCCTCAAAAGCTCATCTAGGGAGTGCCCCTTTGAAGTGAGTGTAAAAGGACTGTACACCTCGTGGAGAATGCAGTGTACATGCAGTGTACGATGCCTCTCGCTTAGCATGCGAGAGGCATCGATCCCGCTACCTCTCGCATGCTAAGCGAGCGCTCTACCATTTGAGCTAATTCCCCTCTACGATGTGGAGAGAAGGTGTCCATCGCACAGCATGTGTGCAAGTTCTGCAGCGCGGTTTCCAATGGCCACAAAGCAAAGAGACCGTATTTCCTAGTTAATTAAACCTTTGTGCTTTAAGCCTTGCAAACGGAAATGTTTGCGGCCAGGCAGCAGCAGGAAGGATGTGTGTGTGT